>NC_048599.1:150852378-151178775 GCF_003668045.3 Cricetulus griseus | reverse complement strand
GAAATTCAGGACTTAAACAATACACAGTTAGCTGACTAAACCTTGAGGCTGGGGAGTATGTGCAGAAAGTCCATCGCTGAAAAAGTTATGTCTATTAAAGTTGCTTCATGCTCTGACCTTGAATCAGCAATAAACACCTGGGAAATTGGCCTTGTGCATTTGTCTCTAGGGGTAACCAGATATTAATCTCCAATTTGCTTTGAATTTTTACTGGTCTAAAATTAATAAGTGAGAATACTATTACATTTTTATGCCAGTCGGAGTAATGAAAAATGTCCTAGCATTATTTCGATTCATCAGAATTATACAACTTAAGCAGAGTTCATCTTCCTGGACATCTGCAGCTATATATAAGTCTAGTTGATGGAATATTTTCATGACATAAACACACAAGCAGTGGGGGAAAGTACCCATAACTGTTTTTAGTGGCATGTGAAAAAAATTACAGAGACAGTCATTTACAGTCAGTGACACCATGGTCTTTACCAGAGAATGATTCATCTGGTACGTAGACCTGTTGAATACTAGATGCCACCAAATGTATGGCCTCTGGCAGAGAAAGGCTGAAACATGGGGCAACTTGTACTCTGTCTGGAGGATGACTATCCATAGAGAAGATGAGATAGCAGAGCATCTGTCTATTGACCTCTGCTCTCCAGCAGTTCATAAGTCCCTCATTACCTTTATTCCTCTCAACTGGCTAGGTTGTGTGTGCGAAACTGCAGCCTGGAGTTAGGGTGGAAATCTCACTTTGGCACCATAGACATTCCAATGAAAGAAGCCACAAGCAAGTAATGGTGGGTGAGAAGCAATTACCTATCACAACAGTCTTAGGATGACGTAGAACCAGTTACCTGATGTGAGATGTCGTTCTGTATTTATAAATATGTGTTGCTCTCATTGGGTGATAAATAAAGCTGCTTTGACCTATGGCAAGGCAGGATAGAACCAGGCAGGAAATCCAAGCAGAGATACAGGAGAAGAAGGGTAGAATCTGAGAGAAGCCATCCAACCGTCCAAGGAACAACATGCCAGAGCATCACGGGTAAGCCACAGGCCTTGTGGTGATACAGATTAATAGAAATGAGTTAACTTAAATGTAAGAGATAGCTAGTAATAAGCCCAGGCCATTGGCCAAACATTTATAATTAATATTAAGCCTCGGAGTGGTTATTCACTAACTGGTGGGTGGGAGAGAAACCGAGTTATAGTCACCCCAGGAGTCTGAGGAAAATTTAGGCTCCCATGAACAGGTTTGTAAAGTGGTATGAACTTTGTGTCTGAAACAGCCCACTCTCTGGATTATTCATCCTCCTTGTAGCCCACATTAACTCCCATTCATCATGTTGTCCCCATAACAGAGGGAGGCATCTGCATTCTGTATGTGTTTAATGCTACAGTTACTGAAGGAAGCCTTAATCCCAAATACTACAGCATATTTTGAGCCATAAATGAACTTGCCCCTTTTTCTCCATCGACTATACTTTTCTCTCACTCTCCACCATCCCCTTTGCTGCTAAAGATTCAGGCTTCATTGCTAGTATGTTGTTGATGGACTAACTTTGATTTTCCACTGCAGATACCAGTAAGGAAGTATGAAATGAAACACCAGAGAAATTTGTGGAGCCCAGACATTATTTCCCTGATTCTATTGTATAATTCCATTTCCCTATTGGCCACTGTGCCTGAGAAGCCCAAGGCAAAAAGTTTCTGTCTTCTTTCAGGTTTGCCTAGAGGCAGACATTGAAAAGCTTTGTGTTCAAGAAGTTAGGTGGGAATAGCATTTGTGAAGAACCCCCGTGGAAGACAGAGGTAGGTAGAACTGAGTAGAGAGAGAACCAACTTAGAGGATCCCAGGGATGTACAGGATTTCACTCTGAGTGCCCTGAGGCTGGAACAACTCTTCATATTGACTTCAGCTTAACATTTTAACAATTGTTATTTATTATTTGATAATTTTATACATTATATTTTGATCTTATTCTACCACCTTCTCCCAACTCCTCCCAGATCTACCCTTCCTCTGTTTTGTGTTTGTCTACTACCTCTGATCATGGGGCCTGCCCTGAAGTGTGATGAATACATCCAGTGCTACTCAGTTGAAGAAAACTGATTCTACCTGTCCCGGAAGCTATCAGTTTGAATAGTTTCTTTGCTAGGGGTGGGACTCTGTACCTACTTCCTTTCATAGATGCTGGGTTTTGTCTAGCTTGAACTTGTATAGATCCTTTGAGTCCTGTCACAGTCTCTATAAGTTCTTATGTACATCTGTCCTATTATGTCTGGAAAACACTATTTCCTTGAAGTCACCCACCACCTCCAGCTCTTACCTGCTTCACCCTTCCTCATCCACCTAGATCCTGAGACTTGAGGGGGAGGTTTGATAAAAACATCCCATTTAGTTAGGACTGAACACTTCAAAATCTCTCACTTTCTATAGATTCTCCAGTTGTGGGCCTCTGTCCTAATTATCATTTACTGATGGAAGAAGCTTCCCTGATGAGGGCTGAACACTGCACTGATTTGTGGGTATAGAAATATGTCATTTAGGAGTTGTTCTATTGCTATGTTCATTTAACAGAATGAATGATGATACTTATCATCTGGAGGTAATGGGAATGGGGTAGCAAGTAAATTCATATTGTAAGACGAGACCCTTTCATAAGAACCAATGTTGGAGAACCTGTACTTCAATAATAATTGAAAAGGATTAGGGTACACCAAGTATTCTGAAAAATCTGGAAGGTTTGTGTTGTCAGGCATTCTGTTTAAATGTCTTCTCCCTAGTTTGTAGGCTTCTACTCTTTCCCTTTAAGGACCCATATTTAAGCATAAAATTCTGTCAGAGGTAGATATTTGAAGCTCTGTTTCTTTCCCAGGATCATTGGTCCATTGGCCCACAAGAATGGAGGGAGCAGAAGTGAGGAACAGGGTTTGGACAGCTGTGGGAACGATGGAGAAAGCCCTCCTGGAGATGAATTCAGTGAATCAGCTCAGCTTTATTCCAGAGTGTGAGGAATATATCGGATTGGTGAGCCTTGGGATAACCCTAATTTGCATTAAGTGATATGCTCCTATCATAAGGCTTCATATGTGGCAGTAGAATCCTATAGCAAAGCAAAAGTCTTAGTTACCATATGTGAAGCAGGGGAGACTTCTAGCAGGAAATTATGCCAAGAGTCACCCTCAAGATAAATCAGGCATGCAGGTTTAGATAAGGTCAGTCCTCTAGGTCCAGGGATATTCTCTAGATAAAGGCAGGTAGATAGCAGGAAGTCTTCCTGGGGAGGAAGGAGTCCCATGTCCTCAGGCTTTGGAAAAAAGCTGCCAGGCCATGATAGACTACAACCTCTGATCAGCAAGGCCTCCCAACAGATATCTAAGTCTCTTTGGCAATGCTGTCACTGTTCCAATTAGAATCTGTGCATGAATTTCTACTCTGGCAATTATCACCACATGAGCTTCTTGGAAACAGGCTCTGGGGCAAAAGGTATTGATTTTGGACAAACACCCTTGCATAGAATGAAAAGGAGCAAAGATTGACAGAAAGGAAACTATGATGCATACCTGACATGACCTCAGCTAATATGGCAAGATAACCTCTGTTCTATCCATCAGAGCTATATCCAATAGGCTGAAATATCCAAGTCCTTATGTTTCAACTCAGCTTCCTTAAATGAACATTGAGTTGGATGAATTTGCTTGCTTGCTTGCTTTTCTGTCTTTGCCTTCACAGCTGAAGCAAACCATATAAGGTCTGATAGCTGGGGATCATCCAAAATCTGCATTTCTTAAAGCTGATGAATGTATCTCTAGGTTTCCTACAATAATATCCTAAGATAAACATAGAGAGTACCTCTGACTTCCATAGCTTCCATATAATACACCTCTGCTTGATAATCAGCTCTCTGGAATATGGCGTTTGCTTCCCCCAAAGGCCAAATAAGTTCATACTATTCAGCTGCTCAAGCACTGGTTTATATAACCACTTCTCCATCATTCAGTTCACCTCCAAATGAAAGTCTTAGTGATTTTGATCCTCCTGTTAGCAGATGATATGACAACCTCAATAGCAGTTAATTCCTAGTGGGTCATCATCAAAAGCCCAGATTAAGGCTCTGAATTCTTTCTCCAAATGAATGCTGAGACAAAGATTTATATCAGTGTATTTGGAATAGTGTTCAAGCCAACAGGAATACAATATGGGAAACATGAAAACTGGCAAAACCCCAAAATGATCTTTTAAAAAGATTATTATTGACAACCTGTGATATGAGCCATTGATGTCTATTTTATGAAATATGTCCTAGAATTTCACCTGCAAGATGAAAGCAGGAACTATTTATACATTTTTGACTTCTGCCTGCTATTGAATGAGGGTGGCTTCATTTGATGCTCACATTTCCAGCATGTGTACTTCAGAGAAACACACATATCCCATCTAATGTATCACAGAAGTTCCTGCAGCCATAGTTAAGGGGCACCAAGCATAATCCCAAGGAAAGTGAAGAAGCTCAAGCCCTTCCTTCAAGAAGGGATAAAATTCTTCACGTGTAAGGTGTCGCAGGATGGTGTGAAGTATGTATAAAAGGCATTCTACATACAGACTGATAGCCGGGGAAGTGGAACTTTTCAAAAATAATGGAAAACAAACCCTTTGTTAGGTCTCAAACCCTGGAAAAATGGCTGACTGAGGTACCCATTAACATATCAAAGCAGATCTACCAGGTTCTCCCAACATCCCTTAGTCTCTACCTGGTACAGGGCAATCCTGGCTAGTGTAACATGTCCCCTATCCTTAACTAGCCAGCCCAGTTATTAGGCTGGGCTTCCCTCTCCTCAGTTTCTCTGACCCCTATATAATTCAGCCATTTTTGCTTTGCCAATTTTTGGCCATTCTCTTGGCTCAGGCTGCCCATCTTGATAGTGGTCCTTCCCCATCTCCTCACATGGCTTGACTCTGGGTCATTTTCACTGTTGACTCTCCCAGATATCCCTGCCTCTGACTATGCTCTCCCTTTTATCTACAATAGACCTTCTCCTCTACCATATCTAGTTGCAGTCATGTCCTTCCTACTTTGTTTTTTGTTTTCATTCATCTGGTGTTGAAACTCAGAAGTGGAATAAATGAGTCCCTCCAAAGGAACTTGACTGCTCTGAACCAAGATGCTGATCTGACTCTCCTAATGTGTGTATGGATCATTTGTTTCTGCTGGCTCCTGTCATCCATCAGATTTGACCCCAAATTCTACAGTCTGTTTTCTCAGTTACTTCTCCCCTCCATGTGCTCTAACCATTCTTCTTCTTGCTTATGCCATAAGTGTTTCTCTGGTGCCTAGAGCCTTCAACACCCTCTCAAAGCACCCATCTGGGCACTCAACTTTCATCAGTTGGCTCTAACCTACTACATATCTGGGTATCTATACTTAAAGACACTGTCTCCCTTTCCCCCTGCTCTCTCATATCTCTCTACTCCAAACAGCCTGATTTGTCTGTTATTAAAAATCCACACCAACACCTGTGTGCCAGTAAACCCTCACCCTCACTCAGCTCCAATCAAAAGTTAAAGGAATACCTTTCATCTGTGATTTAGAATATTTTCTTTGACAAGTTTCCCATTCTTCTTTGGGATATCCCAGCTGGAAATTCTTGTCACAAAGATATTCTGTCCACCTCAGCTACTTTCTCTCACCTCCTCCTGCTGCCTGCAATCCTGCAGCGACCTTAAACCCATGCAGGCCTTTACGACCCTTTTCTCTTGTTTCTCAGCTCTTCTGCTTTCAGCTCTCTCCTAAAGTTTCCCTGCTCCACTCAGACCTGCCTGCTCTATCTCTTCCTTAAACCCCTTATGCCTTTCCTCCCTTGGGCTGTGCTTCTCCTGCAGCAGCCAGAGCGCATGTGAGCCACTATGTGCTCTCACTAAGCTCCCTCTGTGAGCTTACAGAAATTCCTTCCAGTGTTTTTTTTTTTCCTTCTTTGCAACCCTCTATCCTCCTCAGACTACAAACAGCTTAACCTCAGTACAGATCAATGACCAAAAATTGGTGCACTTGATTTTCAAATTCTCACAAATTGTTACAACTGCTACTGCACAAATAAATGATCCCCAAACCTCCCATATCCTAACTTTCTCTGCTCTACACTTCCTCTGTTTCCCACTTTTTAAATATTTTATCTTTACTCTGTGCCCTGCTCTCAAAAAACAATCTGTTAAGACTATTTTGTAAACTCTATCTCAGAATTTGAAGCTTCATTGGATATGGTTAAATACTTTATAAAATCTGTAAAACAGCTTGAAACTTTTAATAAAAAGTTGATAGTTAAAAATTTATACATAGGTAGTCTTAATTTGCTAGAACATATTATATACAACTCTTGTTTAAGAAAATGGATGTTTATAAATAGCAAACAAGTGGCTCTCTTCCATTTTGGCTGATGACTTCATCAAGACGAAAACAAACATAAGACTGGAAGCCATACTTACTAAAATTAAAGAGTTCATGTCATGTAATTTCACCATCATCTAAAGATCGCCACATGGTATAAATACAATACTCATAAAACTTCTGAGTCCTATCAAGTCCTTAGCTTATAATTGTATTTATTTTTAGACTAATTAAACAACATATTCTAAAATACTTGGATTGGTAGGATTTTTGAAAATTACAAAATTTTAAAGTTATAAAGGTCTACTCAGGTTAACAAATTCTGACTTGGAATTTATGTCTAGCTACTTATGTCTTTGCTAACTGTTAAACACCAGGCTTCTAGAAAATTTAGACAAATAATATATGTTTAATAAATAAGGCATATGTGGTAGTTTGAATGTAATTGTCCCCCATAATCTCATAGAGAGTGACATTATTGGAGACATGGCTTTGTGGGAGTGAGTAAGGCTTTGATAGAAGAAGTGTGTCACTACAGGGGTGGGCTTTGAGGTTTCCTGTTGTAGAATATTGTTTGAAGATGCCTTACATTTGTTTATGCTGTTGAATATTTGTTTAATTATACAAAGATATGTTGCATTATTTTATGTTGCATTTGTTAAACTCTGTGAAACTGTGTTACTTTCTCTGCCTAAAACACCTGATTGGGTCTAATAAAGAGCTGAATGGCAAATAGCAAGGCAGGAGAAAGGATAGGTGGGGCTGGCATGCAGAAAATAATAAAAAAGAATACAAGAGAAGATAAGAGGAAAAATGAGAAAAGAAGAGATGAAAGAAGGGAGGAGCAAGAAAAAGAAAAGAAGAGAGGATGCTGGGGCCAGCCACCCAGCCACACTACCAGCTATAGAGTAAGAAGGAATGAAAAGAATATAAAATACAGAAAAGTAAAAGCCCAGACACAAAAGCAAGACAGGATAATTTAAGAAAAGCTAGCTAGAAACAAGCCAAGCTAAGCTCACACATTCATAAGAATAAGTCTCTGTGTATTTATTTGGGGGTTGGGTGGTGGTTCCTCAAAGAGCAAAGCAGGATACTACCCATTGTCTCAGTCTAATTCTGTGGCCTGCATATCAAAATGTACCCGGCACCACATCTGCATGCATGCCACCATGTTCCCCATCACGCTGATAATGGACTGAACCTCTGAAACTGTAAGCCAGATACCCCAATCTTTAAATTTTTCCTTCATAAGGGTTGTTGTGGTCATGGTGTCTTTTCACAGCTATAGAAACCCTAAGAAAGAAGTTGGTACTAGAGACTGGGGTATTGCTGTGATAGACCGGACCATGGTTTTGTTTGGAGGAATTTGGACTTTGATACTTTGGGTTATGAAAGCAGTGGAATGCTTTAAGCACTGCTTAATAAGTTGTACCAGTAGAAGCATGGAAGACAAAGGTACTAAGAGTTACTTGAACTGTCTGGGGCTCACTCAGGAAGTTTCAGAGGAGAAGAATTTTTAGTATGTTGCCTAAAGATCATTCTTGTGATATTTTGGTGAAGAAAGAGGCTATCTTTTACCCTTGTTGAACAGTCTGCCTTAGGCTAAAGGGAAGGGTTTTGGATTACTGCCTGAAGCTAAAGTGAAGGGTTTTGGATTAATTCCATCGGCTAGGGAAATCTCAAAACAGCCTAATATAGACTGTATTGTGTGATTATTAGTGGTAACTCGAATGAAGATTTATAATGAAAAAGAGCAAGCTGAGCAGGGTAAATTACAAAATGTAAATTTTGAGGAGAAAAAGAGCACCAGGAAGTGGAGCTAAGCCCTGTGTTCAAGGAGAGAAACAGATTAAGAAATTGAGTAAAGGGAGTGATGACCTGCTGTGGAACAATCTTTGAGTACTGTAAATATGTATTACTCTAATCGGTTAATACAAGAGGTGGCTGGCCAATAGCTGGACAGGTAGAGGTTAAGCATGACTTAGAGACAAAAAGAGAGCACAAAGAAGAAGGGAGGAGTCTCAGGGGTCATGCGGATATGTGGAGAGAAGCAAGATGAAATTTGCCATGCTGAAAAAGGTACCACCACAGACAAAAGTGGTATGTACTCACTCATGTATGGATTTTAGACATAGAGCAAAGCATTGCCAGCTAGAATCCACACTGGCAGAGATGCTAGGAAACAAGGAGGACCATAAGAGAGATATACATGGTCTCCCAGAGAAGAGGAAAGGGACAAGATCTCCTGAGCTAATTGGGAGCATGGGGGAGGGGAGAGGGAGTTAGAAGAAAGAGAGGGGAGAAAAGGAGGGGAGAGGAGGACATGAGAGAGCAGGAAGATTTAGTCAGGGGAAGAACAGAGGAGAGCAAGAAAAGAGATACAGCAATAGAGGAAGCCATTATAGGTTTAAAGAGAATTCTGGCACTAGGCAAATGTCCAGAGATCTACAAGGTTGTCCCCAACTAACAATCTAAACAACACTCAAGAGGCTACCTTAAATGCCCTTCTCAGATAATGAGATTGATGACTACTTTATATGCTATTCTAGAGCTTTCATTCAACAGTTGATGGAAGCAGAAGCAGAAGCAGACACCCACAGCTAAACACTGAACTGAACTCTGGAATTCAGTTGCAGAGAGGGAGGAGTGTTGAACAAAGGGGTCAAGACCAGGCTGGAGAAACCTACAGGAACAGCTGACCTGAACAAGGAGTTGTTCATGAACCCCAGACTTATAGCTGGGAAACCAGCATAGGACTATTCCAGATGTCCTGAATGAGGATGTCTTTTTGGACATCTGGGTAATCTATGGGGCCTCTGGTAGTGAATCATTATTTATCTCTAGTATATGAATGGACTTTGGGAGCCTACTCCACATAGAGGGATACTCTCTCATCCTAGACATAGGGGGAAGGGTCTAGGCCCTGCTCCAAATGATATGACAGACTTTGAAGATCCCCCATGGAAGGCCTCACCTTCCCTGGGGAGCAGATAGTGGTTGAGATAGGGGGTGGTGGGGCAGGGGCGAAGGGGAGGGAGAGGGAACTGAGATTGACATGTAAAAGAAACTTTCTATATATATATATATAATATATATATATATATATATGTGTGTGTGTGTGTGTGTGTGTGTGTGTGTGTATGTGAAAAAAGAATATATATATATATTATATATATATATATATATATATATATCACCACATGGCAGAGTGTAGATAAGAAATATAGGTTAATTTAAAATGTAAGAGCTGGTTAGTAACAAGTCTGAATGATCCTCTGAGCATCTATAATTAATAACATGTCTCTATGTGGTTATTTGGGAACTGGCTGGCTGGACAGAAAAGTCTACCTGCAGTGACTTCAGGGCAAGATTCCACCCAGCTAAGTTTCCAACTTGTTAAAAGGAATTAAAGAAAAGCTTAGAGCAGGGTGTGTTGGTATATGACTTTAATCCCACCACTTTGGAGGGAGAAGCTGGCAGATCTCTGAGTTTGAGGCCAGCAAGGTCTACAAAGCAAGTTTTAGAACAGCCAAGCTTAAACATCCAAAGACAGGAAGCTGGTAAAGATGTAATTGAACAAGGAGACCGTGTTCCAGTCCCAGCAAGCAACAGAACTTGGTGCTTCTGGGTTTAGAGTTAAGGATAGACGAAAGGAGTTACAGAATAAAACTGCTGAGGCCAGGCATGTGTTGAAGGTGTCCCTGAATGGGGGCCTAGTAGAGAAGTTATTTTCTGAAACTGTGAAGTTGAAGCCTGTATTGCCTTGGAAAACCCAAGATGTTAGAGATGGCAGAGTCATGGCATATCTGCCAAGAAGAGCTGCTAACGAGTGGAAACAGCCCAAGAGAAAGAATGGTGTTACAGTCAACAAAGCTGAATGAAATTGGAGATCTGAAGATTGTTTCAACATCAGACATGAAGATGCAGAGTTTGGAGTTTGTATAGCTGGTTTTCAGTCTTGCTTTGGTCCAGTATCTCTTCACTATGCTTCCTTCCTTACATTTTGGAATGATAACATATATCTGTGCCATTTTATGTTAGAAGTATATGATCCACTTTTCTATTTTGATTTGATAGGGGATTATAGTTAAGGGATTGCATGAATCTCAGAAGAGACTTTGAACTTTGTTCTTTTAAACACTGTTGAAACTGTTATAGACTATAGGGACTTTTGAAGTTGGGCATTAGTCATTCTATTTGTTTCAAGCTTATGGGGGCCCGGGAGTGGAATGTGGTAGTTTGAATATCATAGGGAGTGGCACTGTTAGGAGGTGTGGCTTTGTTGGAGTGGGTATGGCCTTGTTGGATGAAGTGTGTCACTGTGGGGGTGGACTTTGAGGTGAGGTTTCCTGTGCTCAGGATACCACCCAGAGTCTCAGTCTACTTCCTGTGGTCTGAATATCAAAATGTAGTCAGCACTGTATCTGCCTTCACACTGCCATGCTCTCCATCATGATGATAATGGACTGAGCCTTTGAATCTGTAATTGGGATACCCCAGTTAAATGTTTCCTTTATAAGAGGTGCTGTAGTCACAGTGCCTTTTCATAACAATAGAAACACTAAGACAGTATATTTGATAAATTAGATTTAAAAATTCCTAAATTCTACTCAGATTAACATTAGTATTTGTCTACTTTCTTTGTCTCTGTTCCTTATGTTAAGCTTTAGTTATTTCGATATACCAATTCATATAAAAAACTGTGATATTCTATAATGGGGCACTATAAAAGTATCAGAAAAGTTCCCATTCTCTCTATGGATTGTATTTATGGTATAAGGTTTACTATATTTATAGTTTAATGTTTCTATTTTGATGCTAAAGGATCTTCAAGTAAATCCTCAACTCAAATTTTAATGCTCAAACTTAACAGAGATAAAGCTGTAAAATCCTAATCTTATAAAAGCCACTAACTTGTAAACTATTACAAAGTTCATTTAATGACAAGCTTTATTTAGCCTCCCTTATGAGGCTTCAAGATTAAGTCTAAAATAAGATATACTTAATATACAGATGATCCCCAAAGATTCTTCAAAGATCTGTGGAGTATGGAATTTAAAATTTTTGATGAAAAAGCTTCCAATATTAGACATGCCCCTTCCTTGTGGGAACACTATTGCCTCCAAAGAAGATAGAAGGGGCACAATGACCTTACCTGAATTGTGGTTACACTAACCCCTGGCCAAACTTCCCCATGCCTTGCCTGGAAGTATATGATCTACAGTTCTACCCAAGCTATAGACACTTTTGTGTTGATTGCCCTACTCTGCCTGGTCAAAGTAAGGTCAGTCCCCTTTCCTTTTCCACAGGAAAATCTCTCAGACCTGGGTCTGGCAGCCAAAGACCAGTGCTGCTCTATGTGGCAGCTAAGATTAAATGCTGTCCTGTATGACAGCCAAAGACCTATGACCACTGCCCCCAATGAAGCTATTGAGACAGAGCCTAGGGCAACTGTCTAGGTGTTGAGTAAGTCTCTGTCATCTTGATTGATACACAGGCCATTTGGATTATACCTTCTCCTGTAATTTGTCCTTCTCAGAGCTCTGATGCTATTGACTGCCTAACTGTAGCTTTGTCAGTTTAACATCAAAAAATACTAGCTCCTCCCCCAAGGCTACAGTTGCCTTCTTAGTTCTCTTAATGTGTAAAAAACAAGCTTGCAGCTTCACTTTCCTAGAGCTACTAGTTCTCCAGCTGAGGAAGACAGACAGTTTGCCTTGCTACCAGACTCTGAAGGGATCAATTCACAGATGCTTTTAACCCAGAGTCACTTTTGGGTTCTCAAGTTTAATTTACTATGACTCAAAGTTGTGAGTCTACTTTTCTATGATGTGGATTTCAGTACAGATTACAAACAGTGGTAGTGGGAGCATTTCTAAAATTTTGTCTTCTTATAAACATAAAAAAATCATGTAAGCTTCAGGGAATTTATTTGAGTCCATCCATCTCTGCAGGTCAAACAATCTCCAGATAAGTACTCCTAAGTTTCCCCACATGCCTGGTTCTGAGAGTGGGATCTCTCTCTCCCCCTAGTCTTGGGATTCCACTCCCCAGCTGCCAGGACTGTGGTCTTGGAAGTTTCAATGTATACCCAAGATAACAATTTTCCCCTAAACTTCTTAACTTTACCTTTTGGCCTGTGTGTGTGTGTGTGTGTGTGTGTGTGTGTGTGTGTGTGTGTGTGTGTGTGTGTGTGTGTGTGTGTCCCAACATATTTCTAATTAACTAAAGACTGAAAACTACTTCAAACTCACCAGTCCTGAGTGCTTCTGACAGAATTTCCAACCAGCCTGTTCCTCTGCATCCTGGATGCCTCCACACTGGCTAGTCCTAATTAGTCCAGCCCCACAGGCTCCTCTAAAGTGGTCTACACTTCCCTCCCCAAGATAGTACTGTAAAACCTGGACAGCAAGTGAAACAGCCTGCTCTTTACAGCCTTGATCATCGTTCTCATTTCTTAGTTCCCCAAAATGACACCCCAAAGTCAGCAGGAAGTACATTGCCCCTACTCATTTATTTATCCACAAAAAGGCTGAGATGCTAGGTCTCAAACCTTGGGCAAATAGCTAACGGAGATGCCCATTAACATATCAAAATGGACCCACCCACCAGGTTATTCAACACCCTCCGTCTCTACCTGCTAAGGGGTCCTCTTGGTTGGCATACCGCACCCCAACCCTCGACTCTAGCCCAAATATTGATCTGGGCTTCCCTCTCCCCAGATGCCCCGCTCCCTATGTAACTCAGCTATTTTGGCTATGCCAGTCTCTCAGCCAGTCTCTTGGCTCAGGCTGCCCCTTTTGGTTAGCAGCAGCTCCTCTTCTCCCCCCCTCACATGGCCCAGCTCAGAGTCATGCCCACTCTGGTCACCTGATGTCTTTGCCCCTGACTATGTTCTTCCTTTTATCTACAATAACCCCACCATACCTAGGAGGACTCATGTCCTTGCTTTTTAATTTTTTTCATTCACCTTCCCTCCTTTAATTTGCTTCTGTTGTATGCTTGGTTACAGTAGTGATGAACATTACTCCTCAAGAGAGTATTCTTTGCAGAGGGAAATGAAGCTATTTCTTCTTCAGATCCATGGGTTTTCAGAAGGATAACAGCAACTAGAGGTGGGTGGGGCATTGGCTCATTCAGTGATCTTCTCTGACTGGTGAACAAGATTGCAGGGCAAGCTTGAGCAAGTGGACTGTGAGTACAGACAACAGCACGTGCTTCAAGAGCCTGCAGATAGGAGGTTTCAGCAACTATGGCACAAAGAACAATGGACAGAGCTCAGCCCTAGTGACAAAGTAGATGAAGGGCTTCCTGATAAGATAGGGTTGGACAAGAAAGCAGAGACTTGGATGGGTTCTGGGGATTGAGTATAAGTTGAAAGGATGGTAACAATGCAGATTTTGAAGTATGAGATGGTAAATGTTACCACTGGGTGTCTGGGAAAAATCTCTGGTCATCCCAACCAGCTATATGGAGGCCTGGAATTTGTAAGCAGAGAACTAGGCAGCGGGCAGTAAATAGGAAGTGGTGTTTGGTGAGGTATTGGTTTGATCTGGGGATGCAGGGTGGTCTTAGAAAGAAATCCAAAGAGTTTTCTTATCGGTTTCCTGCTCCCTCAATAATAGGTTTCTCCACCAATGCAGTAAGCCAGATCAAGTCAATTTGAAAAAAAAATTATTTGAGCAAAACAACTCCTGGACTGGTTCTCCAGTTCTGTAGAACCTCACACCTGAACTAAAAGCAGGGAGATTATATAGGTTATATAGGCAAGGGATGATGATGTGTCTACCACCAGCTTGGTTTGTGCCCAAGTATGGTCAAAAACTGAATGCTTAGGCAGGGACTTGGATTGCTGGTGGCAACAGGGGAGGAAGTTGCAATAGTCACCAAGAATGTGGAACTGCACTTTTTGGTACCTTTTCTTTGTTGATTATCTGAGAGTACGAGGATTAGAGAGAGAGAGAGAAAGTAATGGGGCTTTCCAGATCAAACAGGAGTGAGCTGGAGGTTCTAACCACTTTCTGGTGAACCCCAAGTACCACATACAAAGGCACAGATCCTTTCCTCCCTCTCTCCATCCCTCCCTCCCCCCTCCCTCCCTTCCTTCCTTCCTCCATCCCTTCCTCCCTTCCAGCCTTCCTTCCTTCCCCTTTACCCACAATATTTATAACCCCAACCCATTTCTTTCCAGGTGTTTCCATCTTGGCCCAGATGCTAATGAACTTGGGATCCAAGTTCTTAAAACAAGAAGTATCTCCAATGTGACTTGCATTTCTCTTAAGAAGTTTTTCATATCTTCCTTTGATTTCCTCCTATTCCTGGTTTTGAAACTGAGCTGCTGCTGGCTCTAGTAGAACTCCAATAAGCAGATGGAAGGGAAGACCCATCCCATTTATTTGTTTACTTTTTTTCATGGGAGGTGCACTGCTTGCTTTATCTTGTTGTGAAATCAATGACAACTTACAGCAAGCCAAAGTCTCCTGGATGGTAATGGTCTCTGAGAGGCACCAGTGATGAGCTTTTGCATTTTGCTTAAGGGGAAACTGTAAATTATCTGGGCAAGGTTGAGCCAGTGACTACAAGCAAGGAATGCTAATGTCCCTAGCTCCTTGTAGAAGGGTGGGCTTTAGCACCTCACTGGGGGTCCTAAGCAGGAGGGGAGGCTGTCACTGGTCACAAAGCAGCCTATGTGTGAAACTACCCACATTTGCTCTTCTACTCCCTGCTTCCCTGGTACCAAATTTCTCCTGACCATGAGAGAGAATGGTTCTGCCACGTATTTTGCTAATGGAAACAAAAGCTAATAAAATCCTAGGGCTCTGGAAAGTTGGGGTACCAAGCAGGAAGGCAGGGTATGCAGACTTGGTGTGCTCATTAATGACTGCATTCTCCTTTCTTACACCCCCCACCCCTTCCCTTCCACACCTTTTCATTTTCTTAGAGATCTCTAAGCATCTCTACCCTTCCCCCTTCTTTCCTTCTATTTGAAATGAGTTTCGGCAGGATATTATAGAAAAGGAAAACACTGCATGCTTTTTTTGACAATTTAAACATATGCTCTGTTTTTTTTTCTATTGATATTTCTTATCTTCATAGAAAAAATATCACTCTGAAATTCAGTGCAGGCTCATGGCTTGAGAATAATGCCAAGTACCATGCTGGGGTCCTAGAAATCCTAACCCAAAATCTTAGTGTCTATTTTCCAGAGAGAAGAGAGAGATGGAGGTGACCTCATAGACTGAATGGCAGTGGGTACTCTGGCCAGAGCCCAGATGTGTTCTCAGCCTGGTTTCCTTCAGAAGGTGAAAGGAGAAGCAAAGCTCATAGCTGCAGCCTGGGTGTTGTAGGCAAGGGAATCACAGCTGTTGTGGATGGTCAGGATCACCATTTTCATGGATAAGCATCCTTGTGGAACATGGATGATCTGAGTTGCTCACGCTGTACATTCATTTGCAGTAGAAGTCAGTACAATACGGAAGAACTGGAAACTTGCCCAACCGTTGAATGATGGCAGACCAGGTGTGGGCTGTCCTGTGTATCCTTGCTCCTACTTGAGGTACTTCAGAGAGATTCCCTTCACATGGTAGTTGTAGTTGGGGGAGCTACATAATATGAAGCTTTTCCTATAATAATCCAAGATCGAAGATGATGTCAGGTGGTTTTGGACTGCTAACCATTTGTGAGTTGGGTCAGTCACCACTTGTCTCTTTCTCCTGGCATCTAGCATGGCTGTCTGAGGCTTTCCCTAAAGATGGGCTTAAGATCTTCTTTATAGAGCCTATGTTCTATAATCAGCTGTATGTTCTATAAAACGCGTGGCTACTAGGCTACTACTAAGGCCTCCTGAATTGGCTTCCTGTGGAATAGGAGAGAGGGACCCTGAGAGTGATTTGTGTGGATCCTCAAGTTCAGAAAACATTGCCCCAACAGAAATCCTAATGAGCAAACAAACAAAAAAACAGTTCTGCATTGTCCAGTATTCAAGTACTTGGCACAGAGCCTGGTACAAAAAGGTAACTCATAAATGTTTGAGGAGTG
Source organism: Cricetulus griseus (assembly GCF_003668045.3). NCBI lineage: Eukaryota > Metazoa > Chordata > Mammalia > Rodentia > Cricetidae > Cricetulus > Cricetulus griseus. Next base: position 151,162,351 of record NC_048599.1, on the reverse strand, counting down.
ACAAATGTGTGGCTACAGATTCCCCAAGAGGCACTGATGTAAGCTTTTCTCTGTGTGTTATTTCTCACTTGCCTCTCCACATGTATGGACACAGCAGGCACTTTCTTTGTTGTCTTGAAGAGGAATGGAGGATCTATCACAGCCAGTTAGCAACATCTCACCATTCCTTTTATTCTTTAAGTCCTTGAGGAGATTAGTGTGATATCAGGAGAGACATTGAAGAGGGGGTGCCAATGATGAAATCAGAAACAGGGAAGGAGATTTCCAAGAGTGAGGCTCTTGATATATCGAAGTGAGGAGAAATTTGTGGCTTTGAGAATCATTAAGGTTTTGGGGGTTTTGGTTTTTGTGTTTTGTTTTGTTGTTTTGTTTTTTTATTTTTTTTTTGGCTGCAGAAGGGCCAGTCTCAAGCAGTTGTGTATCTGGGATGCCCACTCCTTAGTGTTAGTTATTTTTGCATCAGTATGATAAACAATTGAAAGAAACAATTCAAAGAATGGTAGATTTATTCTGGCTCACAGAGCAATTCAGAAGGATTTTAGTCAAGGCAGGGTAGGTATACCAGTTACAAAAGTGATATTGCAATGATAAACATCATGACCAAGGTAACTTATAGAAGGAAGGGTTTGTTTGGGCTCAGGGTTCCTAAGAGTCAATCATCACCATCATCATGGCAGAGAGCATGGTAGCAGGTGGGCAGGCATGGTGATTGAGCAGCTTCAGAGACCTTACATCTTGATCCACAAACAGGGAGGCATAGAGAGCAACTCCAGATGATGAGAGTCTTCTGAAACCTCTAAGTCTGCCGCCCAGTGACATACTTCCTTCAGCAAGGCCATATCTCCTGATCCTCCCAGAAATGGCCATCAACCAGGGACAAAGTATTTAAATTTTCCAGACTGAAGAAGGAAGTCTTATTGAAACCACCACAGAAGGCATGGCAGAGCTCATGAAAGGGAGAGGATGTGTGTAATCCCTGCCTGGTAGCGATGCTATGAGAATTAAATGGCACATGTGGAAAGCTCCCCCCATATTGGTAGATGAGGAAGCAGTGACCACCTTCAAAGGCCTATCCCTAGTGAGCTACTTCCTCCAACCAGGACCCACCTCCTAAAGGCCTTACAGCTCTCAAAATGGAGTCACTATCTGTGGACCAAGAGTTTTAAAGTTCAAATATATGAGGAACATTACAGTCTCAAACCATAACAACCAGAAACTCGGTGCTAGGTGGGTGGTGAAGGGGAAATGATAAAATTAATTTGGGACCAGAGTTAAAATGAGAGCAACTTCATAGGGGAGCGGAATATTTCTGCACACCTAGACTTTTTAAAACTTAACAAATTTGTTTTATTGTTTGCAAGCAAAATCATAACATTAAGCAAAAAAATATCATTTCTATATTGGAATAGTTCTACAAGTTGATATCTGCAAAAGCTAAAAAAAAAACTAAAGCTACTTATAAAGGTGCAGAAAGAAAATGAAAATGGAGATTTAAGGTTGCATATTTCTCTTCAACTCCAGTGGCAAACGTGGCTGACTCTCATTGTGTTCCTGTTCCCTCACGGCCTTTCGGAAAACACTAAGGGCTAGCCCAGAGGAATGAATGGATGGTCAAGAAGTCCACATGTTTTGCATCTTCTCAGATCATTGGTTGTGATGTTTTTGTACCTTGATATTTAAGAATGTTCTTCACTGTGTCTGTACACAAGGCTGTCCAAAGATAGTGGTTTCACTTAGGTTCCTGGAGTACAGTGCGTCCACCCTCTACAAGGCCTGGGTCATCCACTCTATTCCTGGGATTATGATTGGGTCTGGGTTCATGTTGGTCACAACTGAGTAATTCGAAGTTAGTTAAACCTAACTTATCATTGATCCCTTAAAACAGCAAGTTTTATCCTCTGATGCCAAGGCCTGATTTTATCACTAAGAAGTCAGAAAGTACCAGGTGCCTGGGCAAGTCAGCAACCTCTGCCTCTAATCTTGATGGAAGGTGGAGTTGGAACTTCCTGCAGGGACAGGGGTTCGAATCCCTCTGCTCCATAAGGCTACCTGAGTGCCTTAGGTTGGGCTTCCTTGAGATATGGTGGCTGTGAGCACCACGGATCTCTGGGCAACCTTATTTGCAGGGAGGAGAATGAGCCTTCATCACAGGGTATGTATATGAGCAAGTTACCTATATCATGAACAATAGGGTTTCATCCCCTAGGGGTCATTCTGGCTGAGGACTGAAAAGACCAGGTGTGTGTTCTCCAGTTTCTACTTAACCTTGTCTTTGTCTAAGGACTAATGGGCAAGGAGATGGCCTTAATGCCCTTGCACCCAGCCTGACCTTCATCTTGAGGCATACAGGTGTAAGAGAGGATATGCAGGGAACCTTAAGCTACCTTACCAGGGCTGGTCTTTGTAATGATAGCCACCTTGTGGCTTTTTACCATAAGCCACAGTTGATTGTTCTTTGGGACTGCTTGAGGAACTGGCTGGTTTTACAATTAGTGCTCTGGTCCTGCTGGCTGGCATACTGAGTCTGCTCTTTATTTTTATGGAGGCTGATCAGAGGCCATTACTGTATATACTGCTTAGGGGAGTTCAGCCTCCATTTCACATTGAGAAGCCTCTGCAAGGCACTTTGAGGAATCAATTAACTTCCTATAGGAGGATGCATGTTTGCTGAAAGAAAATGCAGATAGTTTCAAGCTGTATTATGAATAAATAGTTTTTCTTGGGACCCAGTACAGTAAATGGTTTTCTGAAAACATAACCAGGTATGGTGTGAGGACTCTGAGGGGTACCCTGCTTGCCTTTTGGGACCATCTTTTGGAAATCTCAATGTGTCTGCTCCTTCTTAGTTACCCCCTTGATGGTGGCACGTGTCCACATTGATATAGATGTATGAGATGGATATATACACATACATACATGCATATATTTTTGCATGATATATAAAATTTTCAGTTGTTTGTTTTTCTCTTATGTTTTTATCTTACAGGAAGGCAATTCTTACTCTTGCTTACAAATGGTCTCTGGAACATTTCCCTTACACTTGACACAGTTCACTTATGCAAAGTCCTTGTCCATCAAAGGTCAGCTCTAACTTTTATTCTTTCTATTCTAGTATAAGCTGTAAAGGCCCAGATTAGGGAGAAAGGAATGAGAAAAATAGAGATCAGGGAGAGAGAGAGAGATAGAGACAGAGAAAACATGGATCATATCAGTGTTTGAAGGCTGCATCTGGTCTGCTGACTTATTTCCCATTGTTAAATGTTCCTTCAGTTACCTGTTCATTTACATACCATGTGCTATCTCACTATAAAAGCTGAACACGTGTGACAAATGGTGTGTCCTAAACGAACTAAGAAGTATTTACTGTCTGGTTCTTTACTAAGTTGTCTGCCTGGTTTGTATATTCATGAACTTGCTCAGAAAAGGCTTGATATACATTTAGTTGTGTCCTTCTATGCCCTATGCTTTATCTTCACTACTCTGCTCTGGGCCCCAGGAGGCTGTCTTTGATTCAGATTTAGACTTTGTATTAGTTACTTTTCTGTTTCTGTGACGTTATCATGCCCAAAACAGTTTATAGAAGGGAGTGCTTAGTTTGAGTGTATGGTTCTAGAGCAATGAGAGCCCATCACCATCACTGTGGGGAAGTGTGGCAGCAGGCAGACATGGTAGCTAGAGCAGCAGCTGAGAGCTCACATTGCCATCCACAAACAGAAAGAGAGAGCAGCTGAGGTGATTGGTGTCTTTTGAGACCTTAAAACCCATCACCAGTGACATACCTCCCAGCCCCCCACCACTACCACCACCACTAGTCACTAACTGGGAACCACCACAGACTTGATCTATAGGAGGGCAAAAGGCCTCAGGGAGAAGGAGTGGGTTCCCTCTTCACAATATTTGATGGGCTGCCTGCCTCTTTTGGCCAGCAGGCCATAAATCCTGTCAAAGGCCTCCTCCTCTCAGCATTCTGCCCCTCCTCTTTTGATGTATTACTAACTCCAGGATCCATTTTCTCTTTGTGGATTTCCATGTCCTGCTCCCATCTTCACAAAGAATATTTTGTGTGTGTGTGTGTGTGTGTGTGTGTGTGTGTGTGTGTGTGTGTGTGTGTGTGTGTGTGTGTGTGGTACATTGGTCTATTGTATATTGAACACATTTCCTCTTATAAACCCCATTCTGCCTTTTCTCAGCCTACCACTCCCCATTAATTTGTCAGGCCTCTAGAGAATTTCACTCCCATTTTCATGTTTTATGTACCTATATAAAATCCAGGAATGAGAGAAAATCCACAAATGAGAGAAAAATACAGTATTTGTCTTTCTGAGGTTGGTTTAATTCACTTGATATAATTATTTCAGCTACACCCATTTTCCTGGAAAAGAGCAAAAGTTGTTCTTTTCTATGACTGAAAAAAATCCATTGTGTATATAAGCCATGTTTCTTTAGCCATTCTCTGTTGTTAGACACAGTTTAGCTGTTATGAGTCAACACTGATGAGCAAGTATCTCTAAGACTTGAAGGCCTTTGGGTGAATACATGGGAGTGGTATAGTTAGCTCATATAGAAGATCTGTTATTAGTTTCTGAGAAACATCCATTCTGACTTTCATGGTGGATGGAATACTTTGCAATCCTGCTTGCTCTGTGTGTGTGTGTGTGTGTGTGTGTGTGTGTGTGTGTGTGTGTGTGTGTATACGTGTACATGTACATTTGTGTCCATGCTTGTAAAAACTTTCTTCATTAGAATCCTCATTAGAATATATATGGAACTTATTAGAGTGGCTTGCAGGCTATGTTTTTTTGTTGTTGTTGTTGTTGTTTTTGAGACAGGGTTTCTCTGTGTAGCTTTGGAGCCTATCCTTGCACTTGCTCTGGAGACCAGGCTGCCCTCGAACTCACAGAGATCTGCCTGCCTCTGCCTCCCGAGTGCTGGGATTAAAGGAGTGTGCCACCAATGCCCAGCTGGCTTGCAGACTATGTTCTGGTTGGTGCAACAGTGAAAGGCCAAGAACCCAGTAGTTTTTTAGACCACAAGACTGGATGTCTCATCAGTCCAAGTCTAGTGCTGGTGTTCTGAGGAATCCTTTACAAGGTGTTGGTTTTCCCTCCGTGTTGGAACCAGGAGGAAGTAGGTTCTAATTCCAGTGAATGAGTCCCTCAGCAACAGGTTAGATGAACATGCCAGCAAAAACAACAGTCCACAGGCAAAAAGCAAAAAGGACATTCCATGCTCAATGTCCTTTTATGGAGGCTGCCACAAAAAGGTGTGATGATCTAGGGTTTGTATTCCCATCTCAAATATTCAATCAAGAAAATCTGTCGCTTGGGTTTCAGCTGATTCCATATGTAGTCAAGTTGACAACTAAGATTAGCCATCACAGATGGAACCCCCATGTCGTTTTGTTCTGATTGTTGGTGAAGTAAGTTTTATTGAGAACTGTCTATTTCATTTAACCCATTACTGATTGGGTTGCTTGATGTCTTGAGTTTTTGTTGCTGTTGTTTTTGGGGTTCAAAAATTGTTTTGTTTTGAGGTGGTGGCTTTCTGTGTCATCCATCAAACTTGAGAGATCCCTATCAGAGGTTAGGACAACAGAGACAGGAGGCACAGCTCCATTTTGTCCTTAAGAATTGCTCTAATATTTTAAGGACCTCAACTCAGCCCAACAGGACTCATAACTTCTTCACATAAAAGAGTTTCAGACCTAACCAGTATGGAGCAGAGATAGGGTCTACTAAAGCTATTTTAACACAGACCTATTACAAGGTATTGCAAGGGTTATGAGAAAGACAGTTGTTCAGGAAGAAAATGACACACACCTTGGTTATCATTTGCAATTTCACATACTGACATATCTCACACCCCATCCTAAGCACATGAACTAGAACCTTTTTGTTGTTTTGTTGTTTTTTTGTTTGTTTGCTTTGTTCTGTTCTGTTTTTGAGGCAAAGTTTCCAGCTGTCCTGGAACTCACTATGTAGACTGGGCCAGCCTTGAACATGCAGAAACTCTCTGCCTCTGCGCCTGTGCGCCTCTCTGTGCCTCTGCCTCTGCCTATGAAGAGCTAAGATTAAAGTCATGTGTCACCATTGATGGTTCTGGAATATGCATTTCAACTAGAGCTCCAGGTGAATACTCAGCACTGAGTGCATCCATCCTGCTTGTCCCCAGGCAAGCAGTTTCTTCCCCATCCTTGTGAATGAGGTGATCATATCGTCCTGTGATTCCTTGATCAGACTATGCCCTCTAATAAGTCTTAGTAGTTGTGGGGAACATCACACTTGTAATGAGGAAGAGAAGGTTCTTCAGGGAAGGTCTGTGTCTGAAGGGCTTGTTCAGACTGCATTTACCTACCCTCTTCTTTGATATACTCCACTTCTTTTTGCTCTTGACAGATGAGCAATTTCCTCATATTTTCAGAGTCTCTGTATGGAGATCTACCTTCAAGTGCTGTTTGAGAAGGTGCAGCCATGATGGAGGAAGTATGTCCCTTCAGAGAGTTCATAGCCTTGCCTTTGCTTTCTCGGCTTCATGTTTGTGGTAGTAGATGTGAACTCTCAGCTGTCTGCTTCAGTTGCTTGCCACCAAGCCCACTCCAGCACTATGGACTGTCCCCCTGGAACCACACACTGAAATCAACTCTTCAGTAATGGCATTTTTATACCAGCAACAGAAAAGTAACAGATATATAATACAGATATGGAAATAAGACAGTTTCAGAGACATAATAGATGCCTTTAACACATGTTCTAACCTTGATACTAACTTGCCTTTCCCCTTGGCCCCATGGACTGCCTACTCCTGACCATCTATATTTCCAGTGAGATCCTGTTCCAATCACATGGTAGATGTTCAGAGGCAGCTCAGGATAGGGGTCATGACTGAAGAGGAACGGTAGAAAGAATTAGATTTTATTGCATGGCCTGGTGGTTTAGGTGTCAGTCCCAGTCAGGAAGCACTCTGAGCAGAATATAGAATCTTAGAGCAAAGACACATGGCTCATCTTGTTTACCACCTTGGCACTGAGGGTTATTAGCTAGACCTGGACTGACATGCAGTTGCTGACCACTGATAGAGAATGAGGGATTTTGTACTTGATATTTTACAAGCTCAATCAAAAGCCTCCCTGACTAGTTCAGAGGGCAGCATCTATGTAGGAGGCCCATGTTCTCTCTGGCCATCCTATGGATCTGGGAGTTCTGGGGAGGGTGGCCCCATTTGGTTCAAATCATCTCTCATTAACTATAGCTGTCAGATCCTGGGAAGAAGGCTGATGGAAAACTGTGTGAGGGATCTGTAAGAGACTAGAATGACTGATTGAAAACAACTGAAACACAGATTTGTCACAGCTGTTGTCATCTGAGGACAGAACCTTATGGCTTTGGTTGGAGAAAATGTATTTTCCAGTTTGATTGAGCTCAATTTTCTAGGATTGTAGCCACTAGCTCTGTTTCAATGTGGTATGTTATTGCCTCACACCCAGAAATGAGTAGACAAGCCCACTGAAAATCATTTTTAGTTTTTCACTGGTCATACAACTTCACCAGAAAGTAGCATGCTGAGGTCACCCAGGGAATAACACTGTGATTGACTTCTTTCCATACACAGCCTGAACCTACTCCATTCTCAAAGTCTATGGGCAAGTTTGTGGATAAAAAACTGTAAGTTCCCTCAAATGTCTGAGAAGTTTGTTTTTTGTGGGGTAAGAGAAAATTGACATTGGAAAGAGCAGAAACTTGAGTTTTTTAAGGCAATCGATTAGTTTCACTAAGAATGAAAGCTTGGCCCAGCCCCTTTTGTTTCTTAGTAAGGGACTAGGATTATTTGATATCCATGCTTGTATCTTGTTGGTCATTTCCAACTAGAGCCAGGATTGTGGAAAGTCACACCATAAGTTCAGACTCCTTTAGACAGCTTCTGCTGCTCCTGCCTGTGTGCTGTGCCCCTCCACTTCCCAGAGATCAGGGTAGGATTGAAAATCATAGGAAAAATGGGTCCCTAGAATTGATAATTTTAGGGTGCATTATTTCTTTTTCAGGGGTCCTAGCAGGACAGAGGCCCTTTGCAGACAACTTCTTTATATCCCTTGTTTCCTGTTTCCCACACCTTCACTTCCTAAGATCATGTTCCAAGTGAACAGATTGCTCCCAAGTCCTTCACAGCTCTGAATTTGGTAAAAATTCATTCTGGCCTAACACTTGACACCTCTCAGAATACCATTTCCCTGAGATGTGGGCCTGAATTCAAGTCTGTCTTCATATATTTTTTTGTAATTCCAAAAAAAGTTTGATTTCTTACCTAATCATGGGTCCCAAAAGTTCTGACTACATGGCTCCAAGTATTCTTCACAGTCTACTTTGATGGAATACAAGAAGCTTACCTGCTGGCTTAATCACTGTTCTATTGCTGTGAAGAGCACCATAACCAAGGCAACTCTTATAAAGCATTTAACTAGGGTCTTGCTTACAGTTTCAGAGGGTAAGTTCATAATGACCATGGTGGGAAGCAGATAGACATGGCACTGGAGCAGTAGCTGAGAGCTTTACATCTTGATCTGCTGGCAGCAGGCAGAAAGAGAGAGAGAGAGAGAGAGAGAGAGAGAGAGAGAGAGAGAGAGAGAGACAGAGAGAGACAGAGACAGAGACACAGAGAGAGAGACAGAGACAGAGAGAGACAGAGAGAGAGACAGAGAGAGACAGAGAGACAGATATCTGGGGAGACAACAGAGAGAGAAAAGACAGAGACAGAGAGACACTGGGCCTGATGTGAGCTTTTGAAACCTCAAAGCTCTCTCCAATAACAAACCTCCTACTCCAACAAGGCTAGCTCTCATAATACTTTCCAAACAGCTCCACTAACTGGGAATCAAGCATTCAAACGTATGAGCCTATGGGGACAATTCTCATTCAAAACACTTCACCTGCTATATGACATAAAATGAGGTCATCCAAAAAGACAAATGTAAATGCTTTAAGAAGAACAGTGGCCATTTACTTGCTTTGCAGTCATTCTCTTGTCTTCGACTATAACAGCTCCCCCTGATTTTCCTTGGCCATAGCCTAGGCATCTTTCTGTGAAATAGCCCTCATGGTCTCATACCTGATGTCTGCTGGTGGCATTGTGAGGGTGTGTGTCAGGGAGGGGGGATCCAGGACTGATTAACCCATTTGACCCATCTCTTGGTCACAGCCATTATTGATTCAGGGACATCTGTATGATTCAGACTGTCCAATAATTCTCAGTCCTGAATTTTTTGTGAGAATGTTTGCTAGCACATTATTTTCCCTCCTATAGTTTCCAAGCTTATGGGCATTCAAGCCTAAACTGTGGGGTTTTGTTACTGTAATGTGAGTCTGTTAAATGTGATAGCAGCTTAAAAGGAAGCAAAACAGAGATCAAGGCCATATGGTACCCTCATGGTTCCTGAGAGGGTGACATTAGGCTGCAGTAGAAATTATCTGAGATATAATTCAGCACAAGGTGATAGTAATCCCAAACTTGGAATCAAAGTGTCATCATTTTAAATGGCAGTTGGTAATCCCATCTTTTGTCTAGGTACCATTTCCATGAATGATGGTCAGGGAAGGAAAAACACAGACTGGTCCAGTCTCCACTAGTCAGATACATGATTTTCTATGGTTAGGAATGGGGAGCACAATTTGACATATGCTTTTTCTCTACTGTACTGCGGCAAGTGCTCAGTTGAGGGTTTCCTGGGGTCATAGCCACAGGGAAGATGGTTCAGATTCTGATGTGAATCGAGAGATGGACGTTCTCATGTTTTCCTTGAACACAGCATGGCTTTGTTATGATTGAACCAAAAGGAGACCATGAGCTATCTGGAACATTTGGGAATCACAAAGGAAGCATGTTCTTATGTGAACTGAGATGACAAATCTTTAGAAGGAAGAAGGATCATTCAGCCAGGGGGTCAGAAGGAGCATGTGGGGATCCCACCTCCCCTCAGATATTTTGAGTACCTAGTAAAGGTAGCAACACAGATGACCTACTTCTGTATGGCTGCTGTTACAGTTCAAGAGAAACAATAGTCTACCTCTTTCCCTTCCAGGTTATGAACAAATTGAGATGTGCATATGTATACCATACACATATGCCACATTTATGTTTGATGATGTTGGATTAGAAGACACGTGTAAACCTAAGACTGAGCATTTATAACCCAGATATAGCAGCACAGCCAGCCAGCATCAGGTCTCCTCAGTTAACCAAGAAAATGGTACAATGTCCTGGAATGAATGGAGGATGTTCACAAGAAATAAGTGTGTCCCTCTCTACTGAAACATTGGGCCCAAGAAAATTGAATTTATTTAGGAATCTCGGGCTGAGGTGAAGGGAAGACTCTGCCCATGGAGAAACCAGCCTTCCAGAGAGTGATTTCACACAGTTCTGACTATTAGCAGGACCAACAATGGTGTATGTTCACAATGTGAAAAGGGTAGGACAAGTGAGGGGACCAGAGTGGAGAGGGTGGAGCACCATACCTGGGCCAGGACCGCTTAATTGCAAATACTCTTGCCTCCCATGGACCTTCTGTTCCTCTCTCTAGTGTGTCCACATTGATTTTCATTATTGTTTCTGTAATTGGCTTGGTGAGGAAAGTAGCTGAGCTTAGCTGGCTAGAGCTTCCAGGGACCACAGTCTAAACCTAACATGACAGTAACAAGGAGACACATGATCACCTAGAGCATGCTGGGTCAAAAAATTTCAAAGATAGAAACTTGGGCAGTGATGTGAGTGTTAGCCACAGTTATGCTATTTTGAAAAGTTCTTTGAATTTGGTTAAATAGTGATAATTTCCCCAAAACACAGTAATTAGCATTCCAGAGCTAAAGGAACTTGCAGTTATCCTGATAATGTCTGGCCATCTGTGATGTTTCCCCATTCTTTTATCACTCCTAGCAATAGCCAATCTTGGGGCAAAAGAGGAAGCTTTTAATCCTATCACAGACCTTTCCTCCTCTTTCTTTTCTAACTTATTTCTAGCTGCTAGCACATAGTGAGCTCTCTGGTCTACCCTACTAGAGACCTCACCTCCAAAGGGTCTTTTTTTTTTTTCAGATTAAACCCATTCTGTTGCAGAAGTTTCTTGTTCATCTTTCCTTGTCTTTCCTCCCTCCAGCCTTCCAGTCGAGGGATGAATGAAAACTAATGAGAGAAGTCCAGAAGTTTCTTTTCATGATGGACTGGCTACCCAGCTACTGTCTCTCAGCAGTAAACCATCCTGTAATGCTCTCCTTTATGACTCTGTAAATAAAGTTGCAAGCCACAATACTCTGCCTGCATCCTGTCTCCCTCTATCCATAACAAATCTAGATGGAGACTGGAGATCTGGGTGGGAGGAGACATAGACATTTTATTTTCTAACTGGTTTTGCTCACATAACCCATTAATATGTATGTACCACACAATGGCAGAAGGTACTTCTATGTTTCTCGGGTTTCTAAAATATTTTACTACTGGAATTAAACCCAAACCCTCATATCATACATGCTAGGTAAATGCTCTATGGCATAGATATTCCCTGAGTCTTCCAGCTTTATCTGTGGTTCCACAGCTGGCCTTATGACACACCCAGGAGGTACTAGCATCCACCTACGATATCACCTTCTCTCCTTGTCCTTCATTTTACTGGTATCCTCCCCACCCTTCTCCCTCTTACCAGTCCACCTTATGACCTCCCTTTCTTCACTTTCTGCTCCTCTTCCTCATTCTGACCCTCTATACCTTTCCTGGTTCCTCCCTTCTCCCTGTTCCACTCTTACTTTTTCTCTTCCCTTTTCTATTCCTTCTCCTTACCTCCTTCCCATATCCTCTTCTTTGCTTTCCTTTTCCTTTCTCCCCCATCACCTCTCATCCTGGTGTGGCTCATCCCTGACTATAGCCATCAAGAACACATGCTTGTCAAATGGAGATCAGTGACTCTCAGACCAGAGATCAGTGGCTGTTCTCTGCATTTGTTATTTTGGTGGGACCTCAACACTTCTCTCTGACTTCTCTTCATTAACCCATCTCTCCTTTTCTTCCTAATAAACGTGCCCCAATTTTATTCTGAAAGCTATGCTTCACTCATTCTTAGTTCAGGGGTAATTTCACACCCTGTTATATCTAAAGTACCTCTTTGCCACTGTGATAGAACCAGGACCTGATAAGCCAGGTAAGAGTCAGTAGCAGAACTTTTGCTAAAACAGATGCTTGGAAAAAAAATCTCAACTCTGGTCCCTGGTTTTATAGTAAAATTAAACTGGTGCTGATAGTGATGAACCTCTTCCTCCTTTGTCAGAGTTGCCTTGGCTGACATTCAAGTTTGTCAACATGGAGCAGAGCTGGATTGAGAAGAAAGGTGAGTCAGAGGAGAGCAGAGTAGAAGGAAACAGAAAGCTGCTACCTGGCAACAGTAACTAAGCCCTTAAGAATTGAAACAGCTATGGGGATGTTTTGGAATATTCTTTCAGTAAAATTTTCAAGAGGTAGAGTATATTCAGCCAAACTATTTCTACTCATAAACATGGAGTTCATGTGTCTTTGAGCTCAAACAAAAAGGTCAAAGTTTTACAGTATCCTAGATAAAGCATACCAGTTATAGTCACTGTCATCTTACATGAAAAACATTTCAGAAACAAAAGAAGTTTCCCTATCTTGGAGTTTACATTATCCAAGGGAGATGGGCAATAGATCTCTGTAATAAGTTATGGTAGTCGAAGAAAAGATGCATCAGGGATGGAGAGTTATGGGCACTATTCACAAGAGTTTAGTGGGAAGGCCTCTCACTTTGAGTGGAAGTTAATCAGACTTATGACTGGTGCTGAGAATGAGCTATGCTGCTATTCAGAAGAAAAGAATTGTAAGACCTACCTCAGGAGCACACCTCACACAGAAGGTGCAGAAACAGGGTCAATCATTTGGAGCTTAGAAAGGCTCCATCCATGCAAGATGCTACTTGTCTTAAGGGTTCAGTTGCTGTAAAGAGACACCATGACCAGAGCAACTCTTATAAAGGAAAACATTTAATTGTGCTGACTTGTTTATAGTTCCAAGGTTCAGTCCATTGTCATCATGGTGGGACATGGCAACATGCAGGTAGACATGGCACTGGAGCTGAGCATCCTACAACTTGACACACAGGCAACAGGAAGTGAACTGAACCACTGGGGCATGGCTTGAGCATGTATGAGACTTGAAAACTCGCCTCCACAGTGACACACTTACTCCAAGGCCATACCTACTCCAACGAAGCCACATCTCATGATAGTATGACTTCCCATGAGCTCATGGGGGATAATTGCATTCAAACTACCATACCACTACAAATCAGACATGTTCTCATGATTGGTCACTTTCCTGTCATACTATGTCTTCTTGTTTGAACCACGCAATTAATGACCTCAACCACTAGACTGGCTGGAAAGCATGGTGGTCTTGGACCTAGATTCCAACTTCAACTTTGTCTCTGAAGAGCATTGGAAAGAAATTTGAGCAAACCACAGACATTTTCTGTATTAGCTACTAATACAGATTTTTCTACAGCTGTGATAAAGCACTACAACCCAAGCAACTTACAGTAGGCAGTGTTTATTTGGGCTTACAGGTTCAGAGAGATGCATCCATTACCATCAATCACATCCAGGAAACATGACATCAGACAGACATGGCTGAGAGATAACATCTCAAAGAGCAATCAGAAAGCAGAGTGCGCAAACCTGGGAAGGTATACGTCTAAACTGTCAAAGCCCGTATCCAGTGACTTCTTCCAACAAGGCCATAACTCCTAAACATCACCCAAACAGTGCAATCAACTGCGGACCAAGTATACATATGCCCAAGAATATGGGGGACATATAATTGAAACCACCACACTCTCCTTTCTGCTTCCTCCCACTCAGGCTACTCTGGTCCAATTTTTCTATCTCTTGCTTAAAAGGTATACAATGGTCTGATAAAAGATGCCAAACATAGCCTAAAAATAGTTAACTCCTGTAGTGTAGAGAATGGCCCCATAGGTTCAGATATTTGAATACTTGCTCTCCAGTTGGTTGGACTGGTTGAGAAGAATTAAGAGGTGTGGTCTTGTTGTAGGCAGTGTATTACTAGGGATGGGCTTTGAGGTTTAAAAATGCCCATGCCATTCATTCTATTTGGTGTCTTTTTCCTGCCTCACAGTTATCTCAATATGTAAGCTCTCAGATACTGCTGCAGCATCATGCCTACCTGCCATGCTCCCTACCATGATGATCTTGGACTTTAGCCCTCTGAAACTATAAGACTTCAATAAACTCTTCTATAAATTGCCTAGGTCACTGTATCTTAGCACAACAATAGAAAAAATTAACTAAGACACCCTCCCCTCTTGCTTCTGTTTTCCAAGGGCATTTATATGTATACAATTTTGACTTTCTTATTCCTGGGCTCCCCTCACAAACCCAAATCCTCAGTAATTTGAGCTGATATACCTATTTACATACACATTTTACAGATAAGAAAGTACAGATTCTGGATTGTTGAGTTTCAGATCTCGGTGAAAGCAATTCTTTAACACCGGGCAAGCCTTTGGCTCTAAATTTTGTTTTTAATATTTTAATTCCCCCAGAAGTGGGTCTTCTAGAAGCCTTAGACTGCTACTTGATCATCATTGCTATGTCATTACATAGTCACATGTGCCTCAGTTTCCTATGTTCCCTTGATTAGTGTCTACCCTTTTCCTACTTCTAAACACTCCATCTCGATAAAGAACCTCTTATGGATCTGAAGAACCCCCATCAGGTACTGTGAGAGAGCCTTGTGTGCATTGCTTTATGGTATAATGAACACAGCCAGCGAGATGGAATCAGGCATTCCCATTTGTAGATAAAGGTCTTGCATTTCAGAGAAGTGGAGAAGCATGTCTGAGCCTGAAGAGCTCATGGGCTACAGTCAGGTGTCAGCCCCAGGGGTCCAACCTCTCATCAGCACATATCCACCTTCTAAATTGCTCTCTGTGGTGTTCTTTTTCTGCCTCAGGCCCTCCATTGCAGTGTGAGGGTGTGTTTGCATGTGTCAGCAAACTGGCTATTATCATCTCCCATCTTGTGGTACAGTAGTAAAAACCAGAGCCAGATGAGGTTAGATTCAAGACAATGCAGTTGTGAAATGTATTCATGAACTTGAGTGTGACCTGCAGTTTGCACCAAGTTTGATTTATATTTAAGTTGTGTCTGCCTGATTGGCTACAAAGGAGTTTGTGATTTTTAAAAACATCACTATACATTATTCCATAGCATGGTAGAAAAATACCATCAAGTGCATTTTCAGAATGGTAATACGTTTTATAATGGTGGAACTTTGATGGTGTAATTGAGGCTGAACTGAAATAATATGGTTCAAGGGAGAGATTTGAGAAAGATATTCAGAGAGAAATTTCTGTGCAGCTGAGCAGTGATGGTTTTAATATTCAACAAGTAAAATGCAGCCTTCTGCAATGGTACTTGGCATATCTGTAAAATGCAGGGAAGATCTCTGTGCTTCTGGGGCCTTTCTTCTATGGCTAATTGACCATTTGCTCATCCTGACCTTGGAGATCATTTGTGTAAATGCAATTGAAAAACTACATTTAGATATGACTCTAGAAAGCTTTTCATAATGGCCATTTAAAGAAATCAAAGCGATTTTATTAATTCTCAATTTCATAAACCCAGCCAAATGGAGAGCAAAATTCAGAGACCAGAGTGGAGGAACCATCAAAGCCTGTCTTTGCAGCTCAGCTCTCTCCTGGTTAACCCTTTCCTGACCTGCAGTGTCCCACTCAGCCTCCTCTTTACCTCATTACAAACAATGTCCTGTTTGTCTGTCGGTGTCTCATGCCTACCAACATCAGTTTTAGTGCATTCCTCAGTTTGTGCTGGTTACTGACTCCTTTTCCACATAAAATTTTTAAACTAAAGAGATGTGCTTTTACACGGGGTCAAATATAACACAATGAAAAGCAATTATACTGTCTCAGAGCAAGGGTAAAAATGACTGAGGTAAGACTTTCTGTATGAAGGTGAAATTTTCCCCAAGCACGGATTTCCCCTGGGAAACTGAGTATAGCGCTATATGGGGAGAGGACCACAAGAAACAAGGAATAAAGATTGGAAGGAAAATAAACAATGTCATTTATACAAATGAGTAGGTTACTGTTGTAGGCAGCTGAGGCTCCTTCCTACAGTGGGCTTCTGAGTGCTGTTGTGGGACAGGCTTTCTAGTTAAATTTACTAAGAGGTCAGGGGTCTGGAGTACTTATCTTTCAACTCCCATTCATTGTCAGCTGAAAATGCTCTTTGGAGTGGTGGCTCCCTGGACCTTTGCTACTGCTGTGATGGAGGAGAGTTTCTTAAGTTAGGAAGTCAGGAGTGTTTGTGATGAGTAGCATTGACAGGTGGGTGAGGAGCTTGTGTGGATGGGGAGAAGCCACAGTCTACTTAAGTCTTGATACAAAAGCATCTTTTCAAATGTATTCAGGACATGAAATTCCAGTAAGAACTTTGACATACATATATATTTTAACATTTTTATTTGTGTATATGTGTCTGCATATATATATATATATATATATATATATATATACATATATATATATATGTATGTATTCATCATGGTTCATGCAGTATTGTGGAGGCCATAAGAGGGTGTCAGATCACTTGGAACTGGAGTTATAGATTCCACTGTGAGCTACTATGTGGGTTCTAGGAACCCAACAAGCAGGAATCCCTCCTAATTACTGAGCCACCATTCCAGCCCCAACTTGACCTACATTAAAGAACAGCTCAGGCCTCCAATAAGTGTTTTCCCATGGAGATGCTGGCTCTACTGTATCAACTCTTAAAGCCACCAAGAACTCAGTTCTCCCTCAGCCCCTCTTATTTTATGGACCTCATTATGAGCTATCTCCCATTTAGGCTTTCCTTGTTAGCCCAGTTTTCATACCAGATAAAACAACAGAAAAGCATCTACAGTGTAGCAAGTATTGGGCAGATTGTTGTTTCTATGGATTTTGCTATTATTATTGATAGCAATGTGTTCTCCAGTTTATCAGTTTATCAGGTTTCTTAGTCCTCCAACTTCAGGTTGATAATATAGCTAGAAGAGCATTCAACGGCTGGGATGAGACAGGTGTGGAAACCTAGTGCCTATGGAAGAATAGCTCACTCAGACTTTGGATCACTGAGAACAATTCACAATGGCAGGAGCATGTAAGGGCTGACAATACCATGACACCCAACCAGAAAGCAAAAGATGGAGATATGTTTTATTTTCAAGGCTTGGCTATCATGGCCAGTGACTAGACCCCTTCTCCTAAAGCTACTACACCTTCCAAAATGTTGACACTAGCTAGGAACCAAGTGTCCAAAACTAGAGTCTGTGAAGACTATTTCAGAGTCAAACTGTACAGATGCTTAAAATCAGATTGGAGCTGGATGTGGTTGGAGCTGAGAATAAGGATAAAACTCACAATGGCTACCACAGCCATAGGTCTGAGATGGAGAAAAGGACAGACTGAGTTTGTACTACTAGTCAGCAATGGTGCTGAGGGTGCAATTGCCTAAAACATCACACTTGACGAAGACTGACATACCCAACGCTTGCCTGGATAGGAAGAAATGCTGGCTGAAATAAACTGTAGCTTGTGTTGTCAGTATCTACTTTTGAGTATAAGAGTTTGATTTCTAGCCAGCCGACCTCTCCTGAGGTGAGTGTATCCTCTGTTCCTGTCTGATTCCTGCCCAAAGCTCCCATCACCCCTGATCTTTCTGGCCTGCTCCTGCCATAGAGTGGACCTGCCCAGACAGGGAGGACCTCCCTGAGTCCTAAAACACCTCACTCTTCATTCCCCCTCCACTGGCCGGACCTCCCCCATGGTGAGTGTACCCTCTGCTACTGCCCAACTCCTGCCCAACACTCCCATAACTCCATATCTCTCTGGGCATGAGCCTGGCATAGAGTCTGAGGAAATTCAGAGAATCATCAGGTCATACTTTGAAAACCTGTACTCTAACAAATTCAAAAATCTAAAGGAAATGGAAAATTTTTCTGCATAGTTATCACTTACCAAATTTAAACCAAGAACAGATAAGCAGTTTAAATCGTCCTATAACCCCTAATGAAATAGAAGCAGTAATCAAAAGCCTCCCAACTAAAAAAAAGCCTAGGGCCAGATGGCTTCACTGCAGAATTCTACTAGAAATTCAAACAAGAGCTAATACCAGTACTCCTCAAATTGTTCCACACTATAGAAGCAGAAGGGACATTGCCAAACTCTTTCTACAAGGCTACAATTACTTTGATACCCTAGCCACACAAAGATACAACTAAAAAAGAGAACTACAGACCACTATCCTTCATGAATATTGATGCAAAAATACTCAACAAAATATTGGCGAATCAAATACAAGAACACATCAGAAAATCATCCACCATGATCAAGTTGGCTGCATACCAAGGATGTAAGGATGGTTCAACATATGAAAGTCCATCATTGTAATCCATCATATAAACAAACTGAAAAGGAAAACCAACATGATCATCTTGTTAGATGCTGATGCCTTTGACAAAATCCAACATCACTTCATGATAAAGGTCTTGGAGAGAACAGGAATACCAGGAACATATCTAAACATGATAAAAGCATTATACAGCAAACAAACAGCCAATATTAAACTAAATAGAGACAAACTCAATGTCATTCCTCTAAAATCAGGAACAAGACAAGGCTATCCACTCTCTCCATATCTCTTCAATATTGTCCTTGAAGTTCTAGCTATAGCAATAAGATACTGAAAGGAGATCAAGGGGATACAAATTGGAAAGGAAGAAGTCAAGCTTTTAGTGTTTGGAGATGATATGATAATTTACATAAGTGAACAGAAAAACTCTACCAGGGAACTCCTACAGATGATAAACACCTTCAGCAAAGTGGCAGGATACAAGATTAACTAAAAAAAAATCAGTAGTCATACTATATATGGATGATAAATGTGCTGAGAAAGAAATCTGAGAAACAACACCCTTTACAATTGCCAAAACAACATAAAATATCTTGGGGTAACACTAACCAAAAAAAGTGAAAGACCTGTACAGTAAGAACTTTGAGTCTTTAAAGAAAGAAATTAGATACCATAAAATGAAAAGATCTCCCATTGCTCTTGGATAAGTAGGATCAACATAGTAAAAATGGCAATCTTGCCAAAAGCAATCTATATATTCAATGAAAACCCCATCAAAATCCCCACACAGTTCTTCACAGACCTTGAAAGAACAATACTCAATTTCATATAGAAAAGCAAAAAAACCCAGGATAGCCAAAACAACACTGTACAATAAAGAAACTTCCAGAGGCATCTCCATCCCTGACTTCAAGCTCTATTATAGAGACATAGTCCTGAAAACAGCTTGGTATTGGCACAAAAATAGACAGATAGACCAATGGAATCGAATTGAAAACCCTGATATTAACCCACACACCTATGAACACCTGATTTTTGACAAAGAAGCTAAATCTATACAATTGAAAAAAAGAAAGCATCTTCAACAAATGGTACTGGCACAACTGGATTCGGACATGCAGAGGATTGCAGATAGATCCATATCTATCGCCATGCACGAAACTTAAGTCCAAATGGATCAAAGATCTCAACCTGAATCCAGCCACACTGAACCTTCTCGAAGAGAAAGTGGGAGATACCCTTGAACAAATTGGTACAGGAGACTGCTTCCTGAACATAACACCAGTAGCACAGACATTGAGATCTACAATTAATAAATAGGACCGCCTGAAACTGAGAAGCTGCTGTAAAGCAAAGGACATAGTTAGTAAGACAAATGACAGCACGGAATGGGAAAAGATCTTCAACAACCCCACATCTGATAGAGGGCTTATTTAAAAAATATACAATGAACTCAAGAAGCTAGTCACCAAAACACCAATCAATGAAATTGAAAAGTGGGGTGCAGAACTAAATACAGAATTCTCAACATTGGAATCTAAAATGGCTGAAAGACACTTAAGAAAGTACTCAAATTCCTTAGCTATCAGATCAAAACTACTCTGAGATTCCATCTTACATCAGCCAGAATGGCTAAAATCAAAAACAACAATGACAGTCTATGCTGGAGAGGATGTTGAAAAAAAGGAACACTCCTCCACTACTGGTGGGAGTGCAAACTAGTACAACCATTTTGGAAATCAGTATGATTGTTTCTCAGGAAATTGGGACTCAGTCTACCTCAAGATCCAGCAATTCCTCTCTTGGGCATATACCCAAATAATGAACATTCATAGAACAAAGACATATGTTCAACCATGTTCATAGCAGTGTTGTTTGTAATAGCCAGAACCTGGAGGCAACCTAGATGCCCCTCAACTGAAGAATGGTTACAAAAAATGTGGTACATTTATACAATGGAGTACTTCTCAGCAGAAAAAAGCAATGGAATCTTGAAATTCGCAGGCAAATGGATGGAACTCGAAGAAACCATCCTGAGTGAGGTAACCCATTCACAAAAAGACAAACATGGTATGTACTCACTCATACACAAATTTTAGATATAGAGCAAAGGAATACCACCCTGCAATCTTCATCACCAAAAGAACTAGGAAACTGGAAGGACTCTAAAAGAAGAATGCATGGGCCCGGAAGAATAGGAAGGGGCAGGATTTCCTGAGCTAATTGGGAGCATGAGGGTAGGGGAGAAGGAACTGGCAGAATGAGAGGAGGAGGAGAGGAGAGGAGGAAATGGAGAAGCAGAAAGGTTGAGTTCGGGGAAGAATAGAGGAGAGCAGGATGAGAGATACTAAAACAGAGGGAACCATTATAGGTCTGAGGAGAGATCTGGCACTAGGGAGATTTCTAGAGATCTACAAAGATGACACCAACTGACAATCTAGGCAGTGTTGGAGAAGCTACCCTAAATGCCTTTCCCCTAGAATGAGTCTGGCTTTATATGCCATCTTAGAGCCCTCATCCAGTGGCTGATGGAAACAGAGGCACACACCCACAGCTATACACTGACCTGAACTCTGGAACCCAGTTGCAGAGAGGGAGGAATGAAGATCAAAGGGGCCAGGACCAGGCTGGTGAAACCCACAGAAACAGCTAGCTTGAACAAGGGGGAGCACATGGACCCCAGACTGCTATCTAGGAGGCCAGCACGTGGACTTATCCAGACCCCTGAATGTGAATGTCAATGAGGAAGCCTCGGCACTCTATGGGGCCCCTGGTAGTGGATCAGCATTTTTTCCTGGTATAAGAAGGGACTTTGAGAGCCAATCCCATGTGAAGGAATGCTCTCTAGGCCTGGACTCATCCTAGGCCCTCTCCAGGATGATGTGGTAGACTTTGGGGAGCCCCCATGGAGGGCCCTACCCTCCCTGGGGAGTGAAGGGGGATGGCATGGGGGGCTGGTGGAGTTTCGGGGGAGGGTGGGGAGAGGGAGAAGGGATTGACATGTGAAGCAAGCTTGTTCCTAATTTGAACTAATAAAAAAAAAGGAGTTTGATTTTCCCTCCATAAGTACACAGATCTCTGCAGAGCCTGTAGGAATCTGCATGGTGACCATACCTTGCCTGTTTATTATGTCCACTTGTTGCCTTTTTGTTTTAAGTTGCAGGTGGGAGGAGCTTCATGTTGCTTGGGTTTATATTGTGGGTACGACAGGAGTTACTACCTCACTAGGATTACAGAAGCTCCTGAGGCCAACTTTCAGTGACTCTATGGCTTTGAAGGGCCTGTATATCAATGCCACAGAGACATCTTAAGAAGCTAGGACCCAGGGATGAAAAACAGAAGCAGACTGCAGGACCAAGTCACAAGGCAGGTGCCCAGCCAAAGATCTAGAGATTTGCCCTCGTATCCTAGGAACAAGTAATTTTAGGGAATTTACATGGAGATGGGACTAGAGATGCCAGTCTGGCAGAACCTGACCTGAGCAGTGGGGAGGGAGACTGTGCTTGACACCGTAAGTGGTGTGTGTGTGTGTGTGTGTGTGTGTGTGTGTGTGTGTGTGCGTGTGTGTGCGTGCGTGCGTGTGCGTTGCACATACGCTGTTGACTGCACCATGGGAGAGAATAAGGACAGATCTGACTGAGAGCAGAGGAGAAATCTTCAAGTCTCCAGATGGTGCTTCTAACACTGGCTTTGAATTTGCATTTGCCCCACTGACTTTGGAACCCTTGTGACAGAAGTCAAGAACTACAGAACAAATTGCAAAACAACCAGCAGCCAGTCTCTACTTCTCCACCTAATATATCTTCTGTTACTCCTACCCCAGTGCTAACCAGCCTCCTGAATATCTTCAAGGCTCACTTCCTATGAATCAGGTCCCATGGGGAGCAGATCTTTAGAAAATTCTTCACTGAATTGACATGCATCCTGGCTGATTTGCTCCCCCCCCCCAAAAAAAAACAAACAAGATTTGGTTTTGTTTGTACAGAAAGGCTAGTTCTATAGCTGTGTTCTGTGAGGCTAGGCTAAAGAAGAGCGCACCTGCCTTGCCTGCCTTGCCTGCCTTGCCTGCCTGCCTGCCTTTCCTGCCTTGCCTGCCTGCCTGCCTGCCTGCCTGCCTTGCCTGCCTTGCCTGCCTTGCCTGCCTTGCCTGCCTTGCCTGCCTTGCCTGCCTTGCCTGCCTTGCCTGCCTTGCCTGCCAGGGAGAATGTTTGGTGACTGTGTGAACTGTCCAATGAGGAGTTTTGGTCTTCGGTAATGGAGGCTGCACAACATTTGTGCTGCCATTGTGTGTCCCTGACATATTGTCATTCTGTGTCTTTGGCTGAGGCCCCCAGATCTTACCTTGGTATTTGTGTCCTCTTCACTGACAGCAGGAGTCTCAGGAGAACATCAGAACTCCGGGTCTCTGGAAATGGTGCCTGCAGCAGGTTGAAGAGGAGGCTGCTGCAAGCAGAGGGGACACTGAGTGGAGCTGGGTCAGCATGCAGAGTTGTGGTCCTGTCCCTAGCTGAGCGCTCAGTGCTGCAGTTTCTTGGGTCACTTGGGTGCCTCATCATTGCAACCTGGCTGATGTAGGCATAGAGTCATGGTGATACTTGGTTTAGGGCTCTGGTATAGGGGGTGGCAGAGGGTGGAGGGTGAGGAGGGGTTGTTGTACCCAAATTCTGAACCCTCAAATCACCAAGAGACCCTTTCCAGTGCAAAAGCAAACACACCCTTCATCCATTCATTGAGGCTGGTGGCTGGAGAAGGACCTTAAGAAGCAGTGAGCCAGAGACTATATTGGGTAGAACAAGGGGAGTGTCTAGGGGTATGCAACAGTCTCAGGATTGGTGCGCTACGGGGCTTGGACAACCTGTCTGGTGTTGATTGGTCAACTTGTTGTTATGGCCCATAGACCCTGCCAGGGTGGATGCTATAATCTGCATGTGACTATTCTGTACTTGTACGGTAAAGCACAACCAGAGCCATAAAGCACAGCCCTGCCAGCTAACTTCTGATTGGTTCCTTGCCATGAGGAGAGTATCAGACATCCTAGTGACTAGAGCAGGCCCAGCAAGGTCAGGCAAGCACATGTTGAGTCTTTGCAGGTCCCTTCAGGGTGTGGTGATACCGGGTTCTGTGTACCTTGTCAGAGAAGCAGAGTATTATTATGCCTCCACTATAACCAATCACTTCACAGCCTTTGTCGGTTTCTTTGGCTACTATCTGGCGAGTACACCTGATTATCCTTGCGAGCTGGCCACAGGCAACCATGATTCTTTTATCTCAGTCTTAACCACTGATATCAGCGGGCAGTTAGGTTACACACAAACACTTCACACAATGGTGTACAAATGTGCAGGTTACCGAGTGCCTAGGAAATGGTTGAAGAGGCTGAAGAGGTTCTCTCAAGTTGGAGGCAGACAACTGAAGACTTAGAGGTGAGTATTCAGGAATGTCCATTGCACACACATCCCGAGCACAGGCTGTTAGAAGCGAGCTGAGATCCATGGCAAGAGAAACTTCACTGGATCTGGAGTCCTGGAGCAGAGACAGGGTCCTTCCCTGTGATAGAATTCCTGTCACTTGGCAGTGGTACTGTGATCATTCAATAGGGCTATTAGTTTGGGTGGGGCTTTTTCTATAATTTGATATATTTTCAGGTGTTATTGTTGAGATAAATTATTAATTTGAGCCTTACGTGTTTGGTTGACATTGGTACTCAGAATAAACCAGTGCAGAGCTATCACCTGACAAAATAGAGTCACTGTAGGCTTGGCACGACAGAAAGCTAAGAGTCCCCACAGTAACTCAGAGCAGCCCTGTAATGTGGTCCTATCTTACTGGAGAAAAGGTCTGGCCTCTTACTCCCTTGGAGTCTACATCGCATCTGCTCAGCAGAGAAGAGATACGACCTATTCTTTAAGGAACCATAATTATCAGCAAAGGCCCTTGCCTCCATGCTTTAAGAATTTTCCCTGGAGGATGCTGTTTGGAGAATGCAATAATCCAGGAAAATGGCCTGTAGGGTCAGAGACCTGACACTGCTCTCACCCACTTCAACACTAGTGAGTGTTAGTGTGGCTCCCATAGAGCCAGTTTCAGTCTGAATTGATCTGCTCTGTGGGTTTTTTGTTTTTATTTGTTTCTGTTGTTTTGCCCTGTTAAGGCTTGAATCTTGGGCCTCCCACATGCTATGCAATTACCCCACCACTGAGCTATATCCTAGCCCTTCTGATGGGGGATGTCCTTCTGTGTATGCTTATCTTAATGGTTGTTGAATAAAGCACTGTTTGGCCAATGAGGCAGCAAGTTAGGCGGGACTAGGAGTCAAGGAGGATTTTGGGAAATACAGTAAAGTCTTGTGATCCAAACAGGAAGTGCATAACAGGCAGACTTAGAATATAAGCAGGGACAAGCAGGAAGTCCCTCTCTTCCTCCTCCTCTCTGTGCAGTTGCCATGTGATCACCAAGAAGACAGGACACATTCCTCCTGTGTCCTCGATAAGATAAGTCTTTATAAAATATATAGATTAAGAATTATGGTTGATACTTAAGACAGAGATAGCAGATAAGAAATCCTAGTCATTGGCCAGCATCATTTTACCATAATTTAAGTCTTTGTGTGTTACTTGGGTCCTTAATGTGGTGGCGGGCAGAACTCGGGGAGCTGTCGGAAAGACTTATCATTACAACCTTCTTTTAATTGTTTTTTCTTATCAGTGTCTCACTAAATTCCCAAGACTGCCTTGAGCTTCTAATCCTCTTTCCTCAACTTCTGAGGTAGCTCAGACCAGACTCAGCTTCTTTTCTCAGACTTTCTCTTTATTCTTATTGGAGCCAATGCAGGTTTTTTTTTTCAACCACACCCTAGGAGTTATTCACTGACCAGTAAAGAGTTGGAGTCAGAGCTGGACACGTCAAACCCATACCCTTTTCTAGATTGGAGTCTCCTGGTAAATGACCATCAGCATTAACCTTTCCCAGGACTCTGAGGCTCACCTTCCCACACCCAAGCAACACTTCTCACCTGACCACATGCCCTTAACATTTTCAAACAGGAGCTTGGATGTACTGTCACTTTGCCACCACTTCTTTCTAGAGCCTTCAGCTACTCAGGGATTCTGATTTTCTCTGTGGTTTTGACTTTCTATTTTTAAGAGAAGTTTATTTATTTATTTATTTATTTATTTATTTATTTATTATTCTTTTTTAATACAAAACAGGATTTGCCTACCTGTATATATGTGTGCAATGCCCAAAGAGGACAGAAAAGGGCATCAGATCCTTCTGGAACTGGAGTTAAAAGACCATCAGGTGGGTGCAGGAAACTGAACCCAGGTCCTCTGCAATAGAGCAACCAATGCTCTTAACTGCCACTTCTCCAGCTCCAGACTTAAGTTAGAAGTGTAGCTAGGGCAACACATTGTAGGAAGAGAGTGGTTTGCATTCATGAGACCATTCTTAGACTACCTTCCTTTTGTGGGGAAGGAGAAGAACCCAGAATAATTTTGCAAGATTGGCACTGATTTCCATTGTAAAATACATTTTCCAAGGTAAAACACATTCTTAATGGCTTGGGCAGACATGGGGTTCATGTGGCAAGTAGGAAACAGCATTTCTCTGATTGAAATGCATCTTGACACTCCACATCATGGGCTATAATTCCAGCATCCAACTTAAGATGCAAACCAAAGTATGAATGTCCCTGGGGATTAAGCCCAGGGGCTGGCTTGCCAGGTCTGATCATAATCGCTGGTGGCATGAACCTTTACTGAGATCCCAAAGGCAAAGATAGTTGTCATTAAGTTCCCTGGAGTTGTGCAAATCAGTCCAAACTGCACTGATCAGGGCAAAGAGAACACACAGTGTTCTTTTGGATTTGCAAAGCCTGGTCTACACAACTTATATAAAATTTTATTTTATATATAATAAATATTACATATATACATATATATAATTTTCTGAATTGATTTATATTTACTATCTGTGTGCAGGAGCTTGTGGAGGTCAGAAGAGGCATCATATTCCCTGGAAGGAATTTACAGATGATTTGTATGCCCTCACACAGATGCTAGGAACAGAGCTTACGTTGGTCCTCTGCAAGAACACTAAGTGATCTTAACCACCAAGCTGTGTCTTCAGCCCACAAAAAGTAATCTAAGTTGAAATAATTCATCTCACTATACAATGAAAAGGCTTCTCATGTCTCCTCCTTTGGAGACCACTGAATGCTGAAATGAGACTGTTGAGAGTATCCACTGAAGAGAATTTTCTTTACCAAAGGCCTGAACTACTCTCCGTTACCTTTTACTCCTATACAAGTCAACTGTTCAAAAGTTTCTTAGAAGCCAAACAATTGGAAATATTCAAATCAGTTCTAAATTTACCTCTGTTAATATGTATGACTTAATGGTTAGGATATGAATTTCAGGTTGTCATTGTTCACCCAGTGTTGAAATAATTAATATCCCCAGTGTGAGAGATAATACATATTCATCACCAATGAGTCCTGCAGGGCTGATTTTGTCAATGGTCCCAGCTTTCCTCACCAAATGGGTTATGTTTTCTTTCATTTTCTGAAGGCAGAAAATAAGAGAAACATTTGGAAAACAGTATACCTCCACACTGTTGAGTTTGCTGCAAATTTGATGTGCATGGTGATCAGTGCTTCCTGGCATTTATAGGAAATAGATGGAAATTTCAGAAACTACTGTTACCTTGCTCTGATGTTTTATTATCTTCTTCATCTTTTTTTTGGTCAGATCATCTTGGTGCCTTGTTGGTGTAAAGTATGATACATCCTTGGAGACCTCCCAATGTCCATTTGTAAAAACACAATGAACCTGGGTTGACATTATATTTCTTGGAATAGACTAAACATAAAAAACAAATGTGTGATATATGGAATCTAAAAACATGGGCGACTAGAAATAAATTGTCCTGGTTTATACTTCTCTGTTGATGTGATTAAAAAAAATAGAGCCAAAAACACTTTGGGGAAGAGGAAGGGAGAAGCATTATCCTCCTGTACAGGGTAACTTGATTGAAACTTTTAATACATGTATATGGTTTAGAAGGATTCTACAATGATAGGTTTCCAACTGGCTTTTTCAAAAGACTTTAGTGTTAGCTATTCCTCTCATACCACCTCCTTTACCCTGCCCTCCCACCCCAATCCTTTTAACCCTTCCTGCACCATTATTCTCCTTTCTCCTTCATATTAGCTGTGTTGTACTACATATTTGAGATGGGATCACAAAGCAGTTTAAATTTGCTTTTTCCCATATGGCTAATGATCTTAAACACTTTAAAAAATATCCACTGGCAATTTGTATTTCTTCTTCTGAGAACTATCTGTTCAGTTGATTTGTTGGCTGAACAAATATTACAGCTTTTTATGAAATCTAGTTATTAACTCCTTATTGCCTGATGTACAGTTAGCAAAATTTCTCCTATTCTGTAGGCTCTCTCTTAACTCTGGACACTATTCCTTTGGTATTCAAAAACATTACATTTTTTATGATCTTACTTGTCATTTTGGGGGGTTATTGTCTTTGCTGTTAGCTTCCCTTTCTGAAACTTGCTGCTTCTACTTGTACCTTGAACTGTTTTACCTATGTTTCCTTTTAGTACTTTGGTATTTTCAGATCTTACATTAAAGACTTTGCTATTTTTTGAGTTTACTATTAGGCAGGATGTGATTTCCATTCTTCCATAAGTGGATATCCATCTTTTCCAGTACCATTTGTTGAAGAGATTATCTTTTTTGCAATGTTTGTTTTTGAATGCTTGTCAAAAATTAAGAGGTTGCAATGTGTGTGTTTATTTCTGTATCATTCTATTCTGTTTTCTATTATACACTACTCTGTTCTATTATACTCTAGCCATTTACATGCTGGCTTGGGGGGGCAGTACCATGTTGTCTTTGTCACTATAGCTCTATAGTATAATTTAAGGTAATATAATGTGGTGATTCTTGTTATGTGATTCCTGCCTGGGTCCTGTTGCCCCTTGATAGTCCCCAAATAACACACAGAGGCTCTATTAGTTACAATGCTGCTGGCCAGTATCTAGGGCTTCTTATTGGCTAGCTCAGTCTTAATTATTCACCCATTTTCTAATAATCCAAGTATTTCCATGTGGTCTTATCTTACCAGAGATAAGGTCCGGGTCTCTTAGTCCATTAGGATCTACATCACTTCTGCTCAGCGTCTCCGTAAAGAAGAGAAGAGAGTGTGATTTCCTGCTTGTCCCTGCTTATATATTGATTCTGCCCTAGTATGTCACTTCCTGCCTATATCACATGTTGACTTCTCTTTATTACATTTCCTAGAATCCTCCTCAACTTATAGCCCCACCTATCTTGCTTCCCTATTGGCCAACAGTACCATCAACCAATAAGATATATATACAAAAGAAAATTTCCCATCAGACTCTAGCCTGTTATTTCTGTGAGAAATGCTTTTGCTTCTACAGGAGTTTTTGTGCTTACACAGGAATTTTAGGATTATTCAAGGTCTGCAAGTAATACCAAAATAATTTTATGGAGTTGTGTTGAATCTATAGAGCATTTTAAATAATATATCCATTTCAACAATAATAATTCTACCAGCCAGTGTGCAAAGGAGATTATTTCCATACTCTAGCAGGATGATACTTAAAATTTTTCCACTTATACCTTCTTTTTTACCAAAGATAATTATATGTTATCTCAAGTATATGCATATATAAAATACATACCTTATGTACAAATATATATACAAATCAAACATTTGCAAATAATAAGTCATAGTTATTTTAAAACAGTTTTATATACATATAATCTTACCATTTATTAAAATGAAGCAAGTTTATATATTGATGAACTGAGTGTGCTTTTTCATTTTTACATAAAGAATTAATTCTTGGATGAATATTTTATACTGTTGAATGCAAAACATTTTATACATTTCTCATAGTTGATCAATAATTTTATTTTATAATCATCAATGGTGAAAATCTACTTTGCATAAATAGTATAAAATGGTAGAAAGAGATTTAGGATTACTTCAGAAATTGTTGAAAAGTCTCTCCTAATCCTAAAATGAAATCATTTAATGATTTATTTTTAATGAAACACAAGTAATCAACTGAAATAGCAATTTTAAAAATTAAATACTCTAAAAAATTCAAAATATATTCTTGATACTTCCTCAGTGAAGAAAGTAGGAAATATTTGAAATATTTCTTCTCTCTAATGATGCCATTAATTCTATATAAGCATATAAGCATGAGACTTTGTACAGTCAAAGCACCCCCATCCATAGCATACGGTAGTCTTGAATCTGAGCCCAGATGTTTCTTTCAGGCAGCATTTTTGTGTTACACAGAATGACAGCACACACCATATAAAGTCATCTATGATGTGCTTGAACCATGGCTACTGTAAGTTACATGCTATAAGACAGGTGAGCACTGTCAGAAATACTTTGGAGTTGTTACAAATTTGATCTCTAATTATTATTTGTTGAGTCTAGAAATCTTAACTGTTGTCATATTTGAGACTTTCTCATGTGGCTGTATGGCTTCATGTGGCTTCATGACCAAAACGTCTAGTGGATTTGTAAGATTTTGTTTAATTGATTTTATTTTACAAAGGTGGGTATTTCACCTACATTTTTGATCCTATAACTTGGGAAACAGAAACAACATCACTGCCAGTTTGCAGGAACCTTGGTCTACTACATAGTTCCAGACTACTCAGTGCTAACTAAAAAGACCCTGTCTCAAAAGGTCTAAAAAACAAAACAACAGCAACAAAAAACTTATATTCATTTGGATAGAATAGGAAAATCCTAAACAGGAAATGTTGTACAGGGAACAGGAAAAATATGTGACAATTTTTATTATCATTTTTTTTTAGTTTGAGATAATATCTTAGGTACTATAGCAACTCTTTCTCAGTTGACACTGTGGAAGGCATTATCCTGTGTTAAGAGGACCACTAGTAAGCATGCTGTCCTGGGACAGCATGACCTGAATTTGAAATGTTATGCTATTTGAACTCAAGGTGGCTGGCTAAGGGAAGGCTTCTGATAGAGAGTTATTGTCACATAGTCCTTGTGGCTATTAGCTGGTACATTAGTTACTTTTCTCTTGTGAGAAAATTCTGAACAGAAATAGCTCTCAGGAGGAAAGATTTGTCCTAGCTTACAGTTTCAGTCCCCCAAACAGAAGTTATATAATTTTACATGGTTGCAAGTTTTTAAAAGGCCCAAGACTCTCAAGATTAATCCCCTGTGGCAGGCATTAAGTATGAACAATATTAAGGAGGAACTTGGGTTGAAAATCTCCTGACACTCAGTTGAATAGCAAGTTATTTTTATTTGCCCCTGATCCAGGAGAGGAGTAAAGTTTTACAGACAACATTCATGGATTTTCAACCCTCTTCATATAGAAGAGGATATCTGTACTCATGGCATAGCCTCTTCTGATGGCTTGAGGGTGTATATACTTATCTCTTAAGTTCATTGACTTATTCACAATAAATATGCACATATGTACCTTGAGTTATTTCTTTCATTGCCCCTCAGCTCTACTGAGGAGTAATCATTGAAAAGGTAGCATTCATATTGGATAATGTGGCTGAATATGCATATAAACTGATAGAGTATAATCAAATTTCTGAACATGCCCATAACCTCAAAGTAGTTTTGTGGTAAGACCATTACAAATATATTTTAATTATCATTTGAAAATAGAAACTAGATTTTTCCTAAAAAATATTCTGATCATGATTTCTCCTCTCCCAGCTACTCCCAGATTCTTTCCACCTTCCAACCCACCCAAATCCATATCCTTCCTTTCTCTCTCTCATTAGGAAACAAGCAAGCACTTATAAAATAAAATAAAAAGATGTAGATTAATATAAACTAAAATAAAAATGAAGCCAGAATAGGACAAAACAAATGAAGTCAAATATAATGCATGAAAAGTACATAGGTGCAGAGACAGGCATATTAGAAACACAGAAATCCCATTAAAAAAACAAAACAAAACAAAACCAGAAACCATAGTCTGTATGCAAAAGACCTGCAAGTAAAAATAAAATGAAACAAAAGCATCATTACATACAAAAAGCCTCCCAAAGTGCCATGAGTTTGTTTTGTATTGGCCATCTACTGCTGAACATGGGGCCTGCCCTTAAGTGGAGTTTGTACACCTAATGAGGCTCTTTTGGAGAAAACTAATTTTTCCATTGTGAGCAGAGGTAGTTTTGAGATAAGAACAGTTAAAATAAATTTTAACAATCATATTTAAAGAAAATTTCCATATAGTAAGTGTAATCACCATACTATACATTGAGTTCCAGGACTTTCTCACCCTACATAATTGGAATTTTGTTACCCATAGACCATCATCTCAATGAACTTCTCTATGGCATAAGTGAGGAGGTCCTTCTTTGCCTTTTGAGTAGGTCCCTAACTTTGTCCCAGTACCTTGTCCTGTAATGCCAAATACCTTCCCTGCCCAAATACTACAGAAAAACAAAGGTGTCTTGTTGAGGATGACCCCACCCAGACACCACTTGGTGGAGAGGGTGAGAACATGAAATACAAAGACTCAGACCTTGGAAGTCAGTCAAGAGGCTAAGTTCCTCATTCTCTTAATAGCAGGAGACATAGACAAGAACAAAGTCTAAAACAGACAAAGACAGACTTGAACAAAAACAGGAAGTATGTCAGACCTAAATATAGTAGATGTTCCTACCTAATGCACCAGTGATACCAGACCAACACAGAGAAAAAGACAAAATGAAGGAGTGTCCCCACGCTCACCTTCTGGAGGACCAAGGACATGAAACACACAGGGCCAACTCACCAAACAAGTCACTGAACAAGTCACCAAAGAGGGCGTACTGAAACACTGTATGTTATTGTGCTGTCTTTAAATTGTTTTATTGCTGAGGAAAGAGCAACAGCTGCTAACAGACATTTGATTATAAATGCTTCTGGATTAATCCAACTTATATATTTTAAAAATGCCTTGATCTCAAAATTTAAGTTGAAGGACATGTTACTTTGGGAAAGAGATTCTGATTTTGTTTCCACAGAAAATGAAAAGCTGTGGATTCCCTCTAGACTAATATGGTTTGATCAAGCAAGACCCCCTGAAGCAGTGGCCCAGGTGATTCAGTATCCAAAACTGCTGAAACAATATAGGTTTAGACAACTACAGCCAGGATTTATCCAGGTTTCTGGATTTTCTCAGGATCACCTTGGGATTGACAGTGCCCCCAAACAATAGGAAGTAGTTTGGAGAGCACTACAACTACATTCCCAAATATGGTTTATAAATGCTTGTTTTCATTTAAGCAGGGTGGGTTATAAATGGTTAATGATGACAGTCACTCTCTTTCTAAAGAAAAAACAGAATATAATATAGAAATGAATACATTGGTATGGATTTTGATTTATTGATACAAATTTAAGGTCGATTTTGTTGTAGTATATTTCTATTCTTGTTTAGGTATTGTATTTATAAAGCTCATTTTAAAATGTAATGTATAATTAAATAAAGATTATATATAGTAACCTATAATAGTCAAAATTTACAGTTATATTAGGTTTTCTAAATATACAGAGATATATTTCATATGGATAAATATTCTTCAAACCTTTCAAAGACCTACAGAATATGGCATTTAAAATAGTTTATTAAGGTTTTTCATGACAATGAGACACAACTTCTCCTGGCCACACCAATTATGTAAGAGAGGAAGATGGACATTTAAGAAACTCATTACGGAGTTTGCCTTCACGGCACGGCAAGACTAACCATTTAGGAAAGAAAACTGCTCTTGCCTGGACAGTTTGACTATATGCTGTATAAATTGAACATGAAGGACCCACAGGTAAGTGACTGAATAACTTGCCAAAACAAGATGGGCCAATCCTTTGGGGTTTCTGCTTCATGGAAGAGTCTGGCAGACATTCTGCAGTACACAGAGAAAAAATGACTGACAAACTGCCAATACAGGCAGGACTATTTCAAATATCCTGCTTTGCTGAGAAGTCTGCCAGACACTCTAAGACTATAGGCTAAAGATGGATGCTCCAATGTTACAGAGGAACTTTGGGTGACTGTCAAAGCAATGAGATGTCTCTTTCAATTTTAGGGCTTATATATTATCCTTCTGAGCTCTTTGATGGAGTTGAAGACAGATTTTCTCAGTTATGATGAAAGGTAAGTTACACATAAAACTTTAGAGTCACAAAGATACGATAGATGATAAAATATTTTCTTTAAATTTTGCCAAATATTAATGAACTAAATATTGTTAACTATAATTCTTGCTAGATAACTGTTTTGTTATATATAATTTTACTATATTAAAGTTAAAACATTCCTTTTTATTTGGACAGAAAAGAGATGATGGGGGATGTCCTTCTGTATACATGTTTCTTCTATTGGTTGATAAAAAAACACTGATTGGCCAGTAGCCAGGCAGGAAGTATAGGCAGGACTACCAGAAAAGGAGAATGCCAGAGAGAGAAGGCAGAGAGAAGCCACCAGGGATGTGCCATGTAGCTGCTGGGGGTGCAAGATTCTCTGGTAATATAGACCATGTGAAAATACTTAGATTAATAGAAATGGGTTAAAAATTGAGAGAGCTAGTCACTAAGAAGCCTGAGCCATTGGCCAAACAGTTTATAATTAATATAAGTGTCAGTATGTTTATTTGGGGCTGAAGTGTGGCAGGACCAGGCTGGACAGAAACTCAGTCTACATGTAACCTCCACTCCTGACCCCAGTGACCCACTTCTGCTATCCAGCCACACATTCTAAAGACCCCATGGCCTCCCAAAACAGTGACACTAGCAGAGGATCAGTTGTTGAAACAGTTGAGCCTGTGAGGCCCATCTTACACTCAAACTATCACAGCCAACCTCTCTGCTTAGAAAAGAAGTGAGGTCAAGTTCTTCTGCATTGAGAAGCCAGGAAACTTCCCGGCATCTGAGAAAGTTCTGACTCTCACACTGACAAATTCAAATGATGTGGAAAAAAGTCATTGAAGTGCCAAAGCCTTACAACAATAAGATATATACAAAAGCTATGCTTGATTCCGAGGGACCATATTTCTCCTATTAACATTATGTTTGATGCTCAGGACCACAGTCAGGTGAATATTCCACAATATCGCCTGCCCCTAGGGGTGCCAAAGAAGGCAAAGACAGAAATCAAGTCTCCCCAATTTTCCTGGATCTGTGAGTCTTATTTTTTAGTATTATTTTTCTTCCAGAATTGGTTCTTTGAACACCACAAATGCCTTAAGGATGCAGTATGAAATTATTGTTGGTCATTTCTTCAGAAACATGTCCTCAGTGCCTCCTATCATTTGAACCATTACATGGATTCTTCAGAATCATAATTCCCATTGCTACATGCTTATTCTTGATGTTCTTGTCTTAGATCCATTTCTTTTGTTTATTCCCTCTCAGTGGGAACACTGATAGGCAGATGTACATGAAATCTTGGGGGTTCTTTTCAAATCTCCTTTGCTCAAAGTGATCATCTTCATGTGAGACCTGTAATGAAAGGGACACATTCTTGCCTTTGGGGTGTGAGCCTTGGGGCTTTTTCTGCTCAGGAACCTGGACAGTGTCAGTATGACTGGGATATTAAGTGAGACATAAATTACTTTTCTGGGTTACATTGTACCGTAGAGAGAAAGAGAAAGAAAAAAAAGACGTCCTATTCTCAGAGATACCATCTGGTCCAAGCCTATGAATTCATAATAAATGAATTAATGGTATCTGAATGCATGAAGCCCTCACTTCTCAGAAGATGGAATGCCTGTTACCTTACCTTACCTTAGTTTCAGGTACATGAGCAATTATAAGAAGGCAGATGGACTCTGGGGAGGGCATTTTAAAATAGCCTTTTGAGGAAATTGTACACCTCCTGTTTGTCCCACTCCACTGTCAGAGTCCCATGTGCCTTGCCATTTGTTGCTATCCACAAGCCTGGTCACACAGCTCCCGGAAGCCTACCTGCCCCCCAACTCTCACCACTCCAGGAGCTTGTCACCAGCTGCACTGCTCCTCCCCTGCCACTGCCACCTGTCCCTGCTGCACAGAGTCCAAGTCTGCCACCAAAGCCCACTGGAGCCTGTCACCATCAGAGCCCTAGGAACTCACCAAAGCTCACTAGGCTACCCTTTCCCATCTCCACCTCCCTCCACTTCGCAAATCAGCCCTTCCCTCTGCTCTCTGGAGCTAGCTAGTTCCAGGGCCTGACCTCTTGTCTCTCAGCTCTCACCCGAAGTACCACAGTTTCTCTCCATGCTCCCTCTGAAGGCTCCTCTTTCCTCCTAGGAGCTTCTGCTCTCCCTTAAGAGCTCTGAGGCTTCTCCTCCTGCTGCAGCTCACACAAATAGATAATTCCCAAATCTCAAACATCTTGCTCTGCCCTACCCTTTCAAAAGTCTCTTACCTTTTCTTTAAACTCTTCAACATCTTTTAAATACTAACTTAGAA
This sequence comes from Cricetulus griseus, assembly GCF_003668045.3. Lineage (NCBI taxonomy): Eukaryota > Metazoa > Chordata > Mammalia > Rodentia > Cricetidae > Cricetulus > Cricetulus griseus. The sequence continues at coordinate 151,126,371 of NC_048599.1, read as the reverse complement.
ACTATTATATAATTCACTTAGTGAAAAGCTTTATTAAGCCTGTGTGTGCTTTCAAATTTAAGCCTAAAGTAAATAAATCAGACATATTAGATGGATGGTCCCCAAAACTATTCAGAGATCTGCTGACTATGGCATTTCAAGTATTTAATAATTATAGAGATGTGCCCATTCCCAACAAAAGTATGTTTCCAAAAAAAGCCAGATGGGATGCAATGACTCCATTGTGGTATTGTTAACCCCTGGACAAAACTGCCTCACCTGCCACCAGGGCTCTGTTCAAACTGTGGACACTTTTGGGTTGCCTGCTGTACAATGCCTGGCCAAAGTAAGGTCAGTTTTCCCAAGTTCCTCTACAGAAACTGTAGGCATGGGTGTAATGATTTCATTAGACCCAAATAAATGATAAATGAATGTTTATTAGGGAACACTTAACACAGAAAAATATAAAGAACCATGAGAGCACTTCTCTGCCCTTCCTAACGGATTGACTGATCCAAGAGAAAGATCACACAAAAGGAAGCCACGCCTCAAAAAAGAAGCCACACCTCAAGCTTCCCTCTTTCCACTTCCATCTACCTGAAGCCATGCCCAAAAGGGTGTGGCCACTGTGAGAGGTTCACTGGCAAGACTGCTACAATTCCCCTTTTAGTCTAAAGAAGAAGGTAAGCCTGATGCAAAAACTATATGCAATGATAACAAATGGCAAGTATATTCCAGAAAAAGGAAAGGTAAACATACACAAATTAAAACCTGCTACCAGTGAGAGCAACATTGTGGACAAGAAACATTCTCTCAGACCTGGATCTGTCAGTCAATGGCCACTGCCCTGTATGACAGCTGAAGACTACCACTATTACTCAGTTATTGAAACCATGGGAGCCTAGAACAGCTATCTAGGTAATAAAAACAAGTCTCTGTTGTTTTAATTGATATATAGGCCATTTGGATTATGCCCATTGCTATAATTTATCCTTCTCAGATCTCTGATGATATTGACTGAGCTACCTAAGCCCATATCAAATACTCTCCAGGAGTCTAGGGTCTCACTTCTTGCATCAAGTTGTCTGCATCAAGTTGTCTCATCAGCTCCTCCTAGATACAGAGTCCACTTTTTCAGCCCTGAGAGAATTCTGAGGTTCTACTTACTCTGTACCTCATGTATAGTCTGAGTGCACAGCCAGTCCTTTAGACCCCTCCAAATCTCACCTTTACCTTGCTCTGGCTTTTCCTTCCCAACTCTTTTCTCCTCATACCCTCATGCCCTATTCCCTTATTAAAAAGAGATATCTACTCCAAAATTGACATGAATTTTATTTTCTTCCCCCAAAACAGCTCCCAAGACACCCCTACATCTCCCTTCCTTGCCTCAGACTCTATTTGTACACTCTCCCACCTTCCTAAATCCCCCAACACCCCTATCTACTACACTTAAAGACCCTGCTGCCTACATCTCCAAGCCTCAATACCCCCTACCAGCCTCAGAGGCCTCAAACCCACCATTCAATCCCTTTAATTCCAAGTAGGTTCTATGCTCTACCTCTTCACCTTACAATACTACCATATCGATATCCCCAAAACCTAACAGAACCTTTGGCCTAGTCCGAGACCTTCACTCCATTAACACTGCCATTGTCTCTCTCTATCCTGTGGTCCCCAACCTTATCCTATCCACTATCCCTGGCAACACTATTCACTTCTCAGCCCAGGACCTTAAGAATGCCTTTTTCTCAATATTCCTAGATGCTCGTTCTCAAAGTCTCTTTGCCTTCATTTGGACAGACCCCAGTACTCACCAATCCTGAAAACTGATCTGGCCTAACCTTTCTCAGGGATTCTGAGACTCACTACAGACCTTGCCTGCCTTCCCCCTTTTCCCTTCCCACTTCAGTATCTAGATGACCTCTTCCTTTACAGTCCTTCCTTCTCTGATAGCCAATCTTACACTGTTTCACTCCTCACCTTCCTTGGCTTCAGGGGTTACTGGATCTCACCTTCCAAAGCTCAACTCTCCATCCCGAAAGTCACTTATCTGGGATTCTCTTTCACCCCAACCACAAACAGCTCACTTTAGACCACCTTACCCATCTCCACTCCTCACCTTTCTGCCCTCAACAGAACCTCAACTGCTTTGTTTTGGGGGATGGCCAATTTCCTCTGCTCATGAGTCCCTGGATATTCACTCCTACTGCATCCTTGTATCAAGCTGCTCCTGGTCTTTCCATGAGCCTCTTCCTCCCATTGACAAACAATCCCTTATACTCAAAAATGTTCTCCTTTCAGCCCAGGAATTCTGCCTCCCAGATCTATACAGATCTTTCTGCTATACCTTTGGGGTCTTCAGACACTTTCTAGGACTGAATTCGCCCCTTTGCCCCTCTCCAAAATTCTAGACAACACCATTCATGGCTGTCCACACCTGTCTACACACTCTTGCCACAGCCTCTCTGCTCATTGCCTAATGTAAAAAATTAACTCTGGCATCCCTCCACAATTTATTACCCCAACTCCTGACTTCCAATGGACTCCAATGCCTCCCACTGTCTTGAATTCTATCCCTCAAAACTTCTCTTATCAAAAACTCATCCATTACATTTCTTACCTGTCCTCCCCCCAATCCCTTCATGCTTATCCCTTAACCCCAACCTTCCCCAGACCCGCTTCGCACCTGTCCAAAGACCTCCTCCCTATCCCTCTCACATACAAGGTGGTCTTCTAGCTACTTCTGCATACACTTTCTATACAGATGCCAGCTCGTTCCTGTCAGGTGGACACCCTGTTACAGGATAGGCAGTGGTCTCTGATGATGTCAAGACAGTATTCTTACTCTCACATCAGTCAACAGACAAAAACAATAACTCTCACCAGATCCTTCCAAATCACTAAACATTACATCATTAATGGTATATACAGATTCCAAATATGCTTTCCATATCTTGCCAACACACTCAGCAATCTGGAAGGAATGAGAATTTCTAAACACAAATGACAACTCAATTGCTAAGTCTTCATATATCCATAACCCCCTCAAGGCTTCTCTGTCACCCTATCAAACTGACCTGGTTCATTACAAGAACATCGGACCAACCCCTCCATTATCAATAAGGGTGATAATCATCCTGACACAGGGGAGCCGCTCAAGCTGCCCTTTCATTCCTTAAAACTCATTCCATTTCCCTCCAGGCTACCCTACTCTGTAACCCAGAGAGTCAAGTAACCCAGTCCTGACAGGTACTAGACCTACCCAGGGATCCTAATGCAGCCAAAATCGAAGGGGGAACCTGAGAGTATGTCAGTGAAAAAGCTTGTTTATTTGGAGGGAGCAAGGGACATTTATATCCTAGAAAGAATGGCTGGTTGGGTCCATGCAATGGTATGTCACTGGTTGGGGAAAGAGCATGGAGGATGCTTCATTTAGATACTCAGGGGCAACAGGGGCCAGTGTTGTTCTTTTGCTTGTTAGGATAAAGCTGGAAAGGGGGTCCTGTGTGGGGGACCATGGCCGACAGGCAGACAGAGCTTGAGTGAGAAGTTCTTTTTTAGAAAGGGGAGGGAGGGGGAAGGAAGGAGAAAAGAGGTAAAGAGACACAGAGGGAGGACATAAGAGAAGAGGGAGACAAGAGTGGAGAGAGAGAGAAGAGTTGGAAAAAGAAAGGAAAGAGCAGAAAGAGCAAGAGAGCATGAGTGGGCATGGATCTGTCTTTTAAGGAGTCCTTTGCACCTGCTGGCAGACTAGTACTTATGGAACTCTGGGCTGACCAGAGTACTGCCTGAGAGCATTCTGCCAGGTGACAGGGGCAGGCCATCATAATGACTGAATCTTTACAGCTAGGGGAAGAAACCTTTTAAGGTCTTATAGAAAGTCAGCGCACAATGTTTCTGTGGTCAGATAAGCAGCAACCAGTCCCTGTAGCCTTGGAGATGTACGGCTTATCAGTTGCTAAGTGTATTGCTGCTCTTCCACATTCAGAGAAGTCTGCTGGCATCTGAGCAAAGGAGCCGGGCAGCCAACCTTCGGCCATTCCCAGGGTGAGAAAACTGGGAGGGAGGGCTAGGCATGCTTCAACCCCTTCTTAGCTTCAAGCCAGCCCTGCATGTAACCCTCCTTCAACACCGGACATTATTTGCTACTTATATCGAATAATTTACTCTAATACCAAATCTCTTCTATCCTCTCTCTAAACCCACCTGACTCTCACTGTAGTAGGTAAGACTTCTTTATAGAACCTAATGCAGACCTACAATGTATGACAGCGAGAAACCCCACCTTCAGTATACGACCCCCTAACCTTCCCACTCACCCAAATATGAAGGTCTGAAATTGTAAGAGTCTAAAACAAAATGTAAATGTTTTAATGTATATAAAAGCTCTGTTGTAAAAGTCTGTAAATGCAAGCTATAAAGAACTAAAACAATATTTTAATGTCTGAGGATATGAAAGCTTAAGTAAGGGTTTGAGAAAGTGTTCTAAGGTATGTGAAAAGGTGTTTCAGATTTCTTTCCCTCTTCCTATGCTATTATCTGGGTCCCCAAACTTTTACATGACTCAAAGACATGAATCAAATGCCCTTTCAACAATGTGGATTTCAATATAGATTACAAACAATGATAATGTTTGTTACTTTCTGCTGCCATGGCAGCAGCCTGCCTCTGCCAAGACAGTTAAGTTACATCAACTATGTACGCTCAACTATGCACCGTGTTCACCTCTAGAAAGTGTCCGCCAGGCACAGCTCACTCTCTTGCCTCTTCTTTCTTCTCTCTCCTCTCATGCTCCTCTCTTGCCTCTCTTCTTCCTCTTGTTTGTCCCTGTCTCTTTGTCCGCCTGCCTCTCTCATGTCCCCACTCTGATATGGCCTTTCACTCTTTCACTTCCCCCTTCCCCCAATGAACCTCTTACACTAACTGTTGCACATGGCCTTGTTTGCTTAGTGGCGGACCTTGGCAGGGCCTGCCTAAAGGTGCCCACTTCACCTTTATTTCTTTTTTTATCCTTTCAGTGCTATCATAGCTAAAACTCTGGCTCTTTTTGTAAACTTAAATAACTTCTATAAGCTTCAAGAAATCAACTTTGATGTATCAAGTCAAATACACTACTCTAGATAAGCACCTCTATCAACCAACAGCCTACTTTTCCCATCTGTCTTTCCTGAGGATGGTATTTCTCCCCCTTTTCCCTGGTCTTGGGGATTCTCCTTCCCAGATTACAAGGACCATTGGCCCAAATTTTTCAAATATACACCCAAGCAAAAAATTTCCCCCCTAAACTCCTTAATTTTACTTTCATCCCTAGTGTATCTGCCCCAATAGGTTTTGTCCCAACAACTTGCCAGCTCCAGATCTCCAGATGTTTCCTTGGAATCTGTATCCTAAAGAGCTGCAAAGTGACCATCCCCAAATGCTCTAGCCTCACAAACTGCTCCAATGCTGCCATCACTTCCTTTGCCCCCAGAGCCTGGACATTGACTGACACAGCCTGTTCTTCCTGCCCTTGACCAACATTCCAGCTTCTTTTGGGTCCCTGACGATAGATAATGCCCCAATGTCAACAGGGAGCAGTCAGAGAGAACAAAGCTCACTGACCGACACCAAGCCACACAATAATAAAACAAAAAGGTGGGAATGCATGGCTCTCTAACAGGCCCCAGTAAGGCAAACACAGAGCCAGTAGGTTTTCCCGTCTCTCTCCCTTGCTAAAGCATTAGATTACATTCCTAACCCTAACCCCCAAAGTCCATTCCCTTATTTGGCCACTGACAAATGAGACTTAACACCAAGGTCCTGCTATGAAAACACCAAGGTCCTGTAATCAAAATTCATAATTTGGCTCCCCTGGCTAACATGTCCAGTCAGTACTTACAGACTCATCTTAGCGCAGACTCCCTCTTTTCTCCTCAAAAGCACTTCTGCAGTCTTACTTGTTGTCTGGCTTTGTCCAATCCAGAGGCAGCACCCTTCACCCCTCCACCATTGTCCCTCCAGTGGAATAAATCTCCTTTGTGCTGAGAAATTGGTGTCTCTGTGTGTCCTGTACTGACTCCAACAGGTCACCTTAGGGTAGGTAAACAGACATATATGGGGTGCAGCAGCATAAAAGCAAATGTTAGGGATTGTGTAGATTTCCTGAGACTTTTTAGAGGTTTAAAGTTTCTAAAGTTATGAAATTGAAAATAATAGAACAAAGAAAGAAAATTAGAAATTCAGAAAATATGAACCTGAAGATTTTCCAGTGCTAGTGTCATGATGAAGACTTCTTTCGGTATGAGTGGCACCCATGTCATGGAAGGAGTGAGGTTAGTCAGTAGCAGGCACTCAGGAGGTGGCACACTGCTGAAGAGATATGACAAGTCCAAGAGCTTGAACATTCCAACTCCACAGTGCACTTAATTATCATCAACTCTCTTTGTCCAAATTCTTTGTTTAGAATATGTCATTTGAATTATGGAATCACTTGCCTTAGAGTGTCAAGGAGATGCCCAGGGGCTGTGATGAGCCTTCTTTCCCAGCTTCCCAGGCCATCTTACAGAAATGAGACCTTAGCCTCTTCTTCCCGAGGCTCCCCTCTGCTGCCTTAATCAGAGTCATTTGGGAAGCCTCCTGGACTTTATAAGACAGGATTTTTAAAAAAGATCATTATTATGGAAAAGTAAAAGAAATATCCATGTGCCCCAGGATCCAGTTGGCAATTCTCCCTGACTGAAAGTCAAGAATCAATAGACAAAAGCAAAACCACTGTGAAGATCCCCTACAAAGACAATACTCCCCAACCTGAGCAAGCTCTCCAAGAGTGAAATAAACCCTTTCCTCTTCAAGTTGTTTTGGGTCAGTGTTTTATCACCATAAAGTTATGACAGATAGTGTTACATAACTGCCAAGGTGTGAAGTCACATTGTATTTGTACTCAAATGGGGTCAAAGCTGCTTGTAAAATGGAGTCTTTTAGGGCAAGGTGTAGCCTGATAAACAACATTGTTTCTTATTTTAGTTTTTCCCCAATATGGAGTAATGTAGTGCATGATGTGGCCTGAACTCAATATTTCTCTCATTTAGATGTCAGTCTCTAATGCTACTTGTGTTTTCATTTCAACTCTGTCCTTAAAACAAGTAGTGTGGCACATGCCTTTAATCCCAGAACTCAGGAGGCAGGCAGGTAACTGTGAGCTAGAATAAATACTTCCTCTTTTAAGTTGCTTTTTAAAGTATTTTATCACAATTTAAAAAAGAAAAAAAAAAAAAACAAATGATACCATGTATAAGAACCATTTCTCCATAATATCTTGCCCTGGTTACTTTTAAAAAGGCTGAAACAAGTGACTTTTTTTTTTTTTTTTGCTTAAGACAGAGTCTCTCTCTATATACTTCAGGTTGCCCTTAAACTCCCAACTCTCCTGCTAGCCACCCGAATACTGAAACTACAGGTGTGCTCCACCATGCCCTGGGTCCCTTCATTTCAATTCTAACAACTCTGTGTGCCTGAACAAATTTCTCTGAAGGCATCACTGATCAACTGCAATGCTGTAGTGTGGTCTCAACTGCCTCTCACCAATAAGATGAGCTTCATATTTGCTGATTTGATCCCATGTGGGTAATGGGGTTGGGCACCATGTGATTGACAGGTCTGAGTATGGGTAACCATATGGGTAACATGGCTGGGATGACAAATGGTAAAGAGTTGATGTCACTAAATCCTTTATCAGACAAATTCAAGCAATTAAGAGGTGTGGGTATTTAAAAAGTAGGTCTTAGTCTATTTTAATTCCACCTCAAGTTCTATTCTATTTATATTGTGGGTGATTTTTCACATCTCATTCAGATTATTTGAAGTTTTTGTGTTCGTTTGTTTGTTTGCTTGCTTGCTTTTTAAACAAGGCCCCTCTAGTTAGCCCTAGCTGGTATGAAACTCCCTATGTAGACCAGGCTGGCCTTGAATTCAGATCCTCCTGTCTCTGCCTCTCTAGTACTAGGATGAAAGGCATGTGCCACCACACCCTGATAGCTCAGGCTATTTTGTTACTTACAATGTTTTACAAGAAAAATACAAAACAAACCAACAGGAGCAAATACTTAAAAATAGTTCAAAAAAAAGAAATGTATTTGTTAGAATCACTTTTCCTGGCTGGATTGTAAATGTTTTGGAGAAGGAACAGAAGTATGGTTGATAAAAGGCTTTAATTAAATACTGCTAGAATTTTGAAGAAAGTTCAGCAATTGACAAAGTATACATTTCTATTATAAGCTGCATAACAATTATGACTGACAGCATTATGTTTGAGTTTGGTGACACAATTTATCATTAACAAGCTGTTTTCATAAAAATCTTCATTAGTTTTGTGTTTTAAAAATACAGGTTTTCATGAGTACAGTACTTCTCTTGTAGGAAACGTGAGATCAGTTCCCAGAAACCAAGTTAGGTAGCTCCCAACTGTCTGCAACTCTAGTTCCAGAGAATCTAATTGACACCTTTGGCTCCTAGAGACACCAGAATTTAAGTGCACATACATACTCTTACGCAGAGATACACATATACATAATTTTAAATAATTTTAAAATCAAAAGTTTTTCCTAAAAATGTTGAATGTACTCATTTACAGTTCTACTCCCTAGGGAGTCAATGTCCAATACTTCCAGTTATTGGAGAGGCACTAGTTATCACCCAGTATTCAGACATGTTAAGGATGTGGTCTGGATCTAGCTTAGAGCAGACAAACACAAGCCTGGGAAATATCAGTACCACTAGTAGTTCTTGTGTGAAGGACATCACCCTTCTCAAAGCATTCAATGTCAGAAGCCCTGTGTAACACAAAAAGGTCATGTCATGAATGTATTACACACACACGTGCACACACACACACACACACACACACACACACACACACACACACACACACCGCACGAACGATTCCAAAAAATTAGCACCACCATTACCCAGAGGTACTTTCTATAGACTCTGAAACCAGAGTCCACTTTTGTATCAAAGTTTAGAATGTTTGGCTCAGTAAAACAATAGGTTTATACCTTTGGTAATAATAATAATAATAATAATAATAATAATAATAATAATAATAGAAATCAAAACTTGAGATTTCTTTCACATGAATAATAGATTAATTTCCTAATGTAAGAGTGAGTCTATATGTATACAACAACAAAAAGGCTTTATGTCTTCAATGCAAAAAGGTGTCAGGTATGTTTTAAATGGAAGTACTGCCCACATGGCAAGCATCTCACATGAACGACACTACTTACAAGTAACAGGAATTTCAGAATTTCATCAGCCATTTTACACCCTGAAAGCCCAGATGGGATGAGTACTGTCTATGAGAATGCCTGTTCATTTTGTGTGTACAAACTCACATGCATTTAATTTTTCAAAGTTTTGCATAATCTTTAGACTAAGTTTGCTACCTTGCTATACTTTGTTAGTCACAGATATATAAGGTAGTAAAGAGACTAGAATCACCTTAAAAATTATAGTTGCTTATAAAATAGTCATTTTAAAGACTTACACAGACAATTGAATGAACCTAGACTTTGGCAAAAATCAGTTACTTTATTTGAAAGCCTTGACAAAATCAGCAGAAAACATGTGCAATGATCTTAAAAAAACCCAAATATTTGCTCCTTTAAGTCAGTCTTCCTTTCAAATGCTACTAAAAGAGCAGCATTTTTAAGGGAACATTTTGCTTCAGATACAAGAATTTCAATTCTACTCTCACACTGGCACATTCACTGAATTTAACCTTAGGAAGTCCTTCAGATAAATGTGCATTTGGAAACATCATTTACAGCATTTTGGAACTTAGACAAAAATCATCTTTTCTCAAGAAAATAAAATGCTTCATGCTTTTCCTATTTTTTCATCAGAGCATGGCTCAGATGATTTCTTATTCTCTGTGCACACGATTGTGCATATTAATTGGAATTTTAACTCTTAATAATCTTACTCTAAGCAGAGACGCAGGAGGAAGCAATCTTAAATTATTTCACTGTTTGTTAGTATTTATTAGGAATCCCAAGTACATTGTAAAAGGGTTGAATCCACATTCTTCTTATGATAGAAAGAACACCATTGAAGTCCCTGTCTACTTGGCTGAACTGTAAGACCCTTTGTCAAGCCTGTTAGTACATAACAGCTTGGATTTAAAATGACTAGGAATTTGTTTTTCCATTTCAGTCCTACAATATACAGTTAGTTCTCACTGTGTTCACTGTGTTTCCGTAGGCCTGGTTAAGAGAAGTACTTTGGGAAACTTGTTCTTCAAAAGAATCAACAATGAGAGAGAGAGAGAGAGAGAGAGAGAGAGAGAGAGAGAAGGGAGGGAGGGAGAGGGGGAGGGAGGAGGGAGGAGGAGGGGAGGGAGGGGAGGGAGGGAGGGAGGGAGGGGGAGGGAGGGAGGAGGAGGAGGGAGGAGGAGGGAGGAGGAGGAGGGAGGGGAAGGTTGGATGTTGCCAAGAGCTCCCATGTATTAATGTTATAACTGTTAAGTCTAAAAATTATTCTGAATTGTTTGCATCCACATACACATAAATTGCACATGCCAAGAATAGTCATTTTAGTGTGAAATAAGTTTCTTTTTTAAAGTGCAAAAACAAAGTGGCTGCAGACTTGTTACTAGGTTATTTGGGGAGATTTTAGGGGCACATTGGGTGTCTTTTTGTAAGATGTGTGGAATCTTCTCTTCCAACAATTTGTGGGTTTCTTCCCAACAGTTACAATACAAGGTCATAATATCTAAGCTTCCCTGCCACACCAGCATATGCACCCAAAAGTCAAGGGAAACCAGATAAAAGACCCAAAAGATAAGGCTTCTCAGATAGATGTCAGACTTCCAAAACGCTCCAAGAACTTCAAACTCAGAAGATAAGGAAAGGCAAGTCCCAAGGAACCTCTCAGGGGAACTTACCATGCTCAGATCCACACATGCCATTTCCCTCCCTCATTGACTAGTCACAGAAAGACACAATACCATGAGATAAAGTCTCTGAGATCAAAGGAGACCATTTAGTCTTTGTTCTCCTCCAAAGGCCAAATGGCTTCATGGAAGTGTGGCAAGCAGATGTTTTCTGATTCCGCTTGCCTTCACCAAAACTTGTAAGTTTAGTTCTTAAGCAAAGCCAGGCATCTTATAACCATAGCAGGAAGGCTAGGCTCAGCCGCCCACCCCAATATGCCAGCCAGAGAGATGAGTGATTCTGGAAAGCAAAAAGAGATTTACTGTGATGCTGCTCTAGGATGAGACCCTAAGTCTGTCTTGGGGGCACTGACATGAGGCTTTAGGTCTTAAACAGAATAATAATTTAGGCAAAGAGCAAAACATATGTATAATTAAGCAGTCCTGGTCAAGGAGCTCATCTTCCCATGGCAGTGTTTGAGGATGGTTAATAAGTTATCAATTGCTATTACTATTTAAAGAGACATATCTTTTTTTTTACAATAGCCCACAGAGATAAGCATTTTATTTAAATTTATTATTATTGTTTTGTTTTATGTGGTGTTGTTTTGCCTGCATATCTGTGCACCAGAGCCAGAAAAGGGTGTCAGATACCCTGGAACTAGGGCTAAAAATTCTTGTGAGCTGCCATCTAGGTGCTCAGATCAAGCCCAGTTCCTTTAGAAGAATACCAGTGCTGTTAACCACTGAGCCATCTAACACCTTGTTTTGATTTGCTTTTATGATCTCTTGGGTGTTAAAGATACATTTGTTAAAATTGAAAATGCATCTGCACTAGGGAGGCAGAGGCAGGTGAATCTCTGTAAGTTCGAGGCTAGCCTAGTCTACAAAGCTACACAAAGAAACCCAGTCCCAAAAAAGAAAAAAGAATGAAAATACAAAGGAAAATTGAACACAGAAAAGAAAAGGCTCTTTATGACTAATTGGCACTATTACTTCATCAGTTCACCCACAGCTAGGACATGGTAAAGTAGCTGTGGAGAAGACGCCTGCCTATCCCTTTGCCTTCCAAAGAGATTTCAGGGACTTTGAAGAAGCATTGGAGTCACTTAGAACAAGGGGAATTTGAAGATTTTGTGCAATTATTTATTTTTAAGATTTAGTCTGTGACTCTGTCTCTGTCTCTGTCTCTCTGTCTCTCTGTCTCTGTCTCTCTCTCTCTCTCTCTCTCTCTCTCTCTCTGTGTGTGTGTGTGTGTGTGTGTGTGTGTGTGTGTGTGTGTCATGTTCATGTCTGTGTGTGTGTGCATATATGTGTCTGGTGTCCATGTGTGTGCATGTGTGTAAGGGCATGAGGGTGTGTGTGTGTGTGTGTGTGTGTGTGTGTGTGTGTGTGTGTGTGTGTGTGTGTGTAATAGTGTCCGTGCAGGCCAGAAGAGACCATCAGATCTCCTGTCTCTGGAATTACAGGCAGCTATGAGTTGTTCATAATGGCTGCTAGGAACCAACCCAGGTCCTCTGTAAGAGTATCAAATGCTCTCAATAGCTGAGCCATCTCTCTAGCTCCCTGCCCACCTGGGGAGGTGTTAAACTACTTAAAAAAAATAGTGCCAAACTGCCCAAAGTCAACTATTAAAAGGTTGAAACACTGTAGGAAGAGAGTAATCCCTAGCTACTAACCTCCCTGTCCTGTTGTTTAGGACTCTGAGAAAATGTCTGGTGTTTCCAACCCCAACAGGATTGTTAGCTGACAGTTTTAGAGAGAGAGAAGTCGTTCATCTACTCTCAGTATTTTGCTCCCCACAATGTTAGTCCATCTAGAATAAAGTCTTGGGGAGCCTGGGGTACATCACAGCTACACTAAACTTAATAGCCTTTAATTAGTATGTGAGTCAAATACTCTATAATGTAGCAAGCAAATTGTGAAACACACACACACACACACACACACACACACACACACACACACACACACAGCAGATGCCAGGACACATGCAAGCATAGGGAAACTAAATTCTCAAAGATGGCCCAGTAATGGGGAAGTACTTCTGTATATGTTTATCTTATTGATTGTTGAATAAAGTTCTGTTTGGCCAATGAAACAGCAAGTTAGACAGGACTAGGAGTCAAAGAGGATTCTGGGAAATGTAGTAGAGAAGTGGTGATCCAGGCAGGAAGTGACATAGCAAGGAGACTCATATTTTAGCAAAGAGAAACAGGAAGTGTCCCCCTTTCCCCTCCGTTCTTCCTCCAGCGGTGCAAAGTGATCCACTGGCAAGGAGGGATGCCAATAAGGCATCCGATAAGTCTTATAAAATATATAGATTTATGATAATTGAGACTGAACTAACAGATGAGAATCCTAGTCATTGACCAAGCAGCACTGTACCTAATACAAATATCTCTATGCATTAATTGGGGCCCTAACTCGGGCAGGCGGCTAGTGTAGAGTGCACACTTGGTGGTGGGGCTCGGTGGGCTCGGCATGGCGACTTTTGGCAGAAAGATTTATCGTAAAAGCCCAGTCTAGGGGCTGTGAAGTCAAATGTCTCAAGAAGTTAATGGAGTTGCTGGAAGCAAGAGGCAGGTTTGATTTGGCACTGGCCCGCAATAGGAGCAGCAGATCCTCTGTGCCATTAAACTGCTGTTGTGGGTCTTTTGAACACGCTTTTGTCAGATCATATGAATTTCTAGTAAAAAAAAATTAAAATCTAGATTTTGTTCCTGTGATGGCTATTCTTGGTTGTCAACTTGACTATACCTGGAATGAACTATAATCTGGAATGAAGGCACAGGTGTGATCCAGATCTTGAGGTCGGAAGACACAGGCTTTTGATCCAGATTTTAAGGCAGGGTGACACACGTCTTTAATACAGATCTTGAGGAGGGAAGGCACACCTTTATCTGGGCCACACTTTCTGCTGGAAGCCTGTAAAAGGACATGGAAAAAGGAAGGTTTTGTTTGTTCTTCTCCTGCTTGCTCTCACCTTGTCAGCACATCCAGTCCTTCACTGGCACTGGAGCCTACTTTAGGATTCCAGCATATACAGAAGACCATCTGAGACAGCCAGCCTCGTGGGACTGAGTAACTACTATGTTCTTGGATTTTTCCATTCACAGCTATCCATTGTTGGACCACAGCCTGTAAGTCATTCCAATAAATTCCCTTACACATAGAGGAAAAGATTCATCCCATAACTTCTGTGATTCTAGAGTACCCTGAATAATAAGGCCCCATATGAAATCATAAAATATTTAACTTCTTCAGTTCTAAATTCATATGTGTTCATTGCTTCTGGTCTAAATTCCATTTGTAAATAAATATATATTTGTAGAGGCAGAGACAGAAACAGAAGGACAGAGAAACAAACAGAGAGACTCTTTGTAATGCAGGATAGGCATTCAGTATACAGCCCTGCTTGCCCCAGCCTCCTGAGTACAAAGACCATGGGTAGGAGCCACCAATCCCAAATTTTCCTTGTAATTTGCAAAGCCTTCTCTCATGCATGGTAGAAAGGCATTTCTTCATAAAAAATACATAATTTCTTGTGTTTCCACCCTGCAGGAAGCTCCTTAAACAGGAAGATAAACAACTGAAAGTAGCTTCAGGAAGTCCCTGAAATAGATGAGATTGTCTAGGTCCCTCCCTGCCAGAGTTAGTGATAAAAGCTGAGACCCTTGAAGACAAACCAACCTACAAAGAATACTCTCAGACCAGACCAGATGTCTGGAAGAAAGAAGCAGAACCCAGCTGAGCTGCCTGGAAGAGGTTTAGACCAGTGGAAAGGACACTTCAACCTGTTGTTCTGCCTGGAGGCTGTGTAGTATGCTCCAGGCTCCCAGCTTTGGTGAGCTGTCACCCATGTTGGTGTGGCCTTTGATAATACAACTGACTTAGTCATTTCATGCTGTATATAACATCTTACCCATATTCCTGTGAGTAAACCCAATAAAACTCATGGATCTCCAAGTTATACTTTAGTGGTATAAATACTTTGGTCTGTCATGGACTTCTACTGGGTAAATAGACTTTTGTGTGGCATTTCCCCAGGAAAAGTTTTGCCATACAACAGCTTCTCAACCACTTCTGTCTTTCATGTGGAACATAAAAAGCCCTGGCTGAAGCTCAGAGGTCACAATACTGACACACATATTTCTTTCCTGAGATAGAGTATTGCTGTATTACCTAGGCTATCTTTGAATTCCTGGCTTCAAGAAACCTCCTGCCTCATCTTTCTGAGTAGCCGGGACAACAACCCCATGCCACTGCATCTGGCCAAGCTTGCATTAATATTCTTCATGGTAGATAAGCTCACCCGACATAACTAGAGCATAACACAGTCAGTCTGCACTATGCTGCAGATGCCACAGGAGTCTGAAGAAGTCAGTAACGCCACAGACACTTGGCTTCCTATAGGAGGAGAGGCAAAAAAATCATACCATCTCATTAAACACAGACTGGCATCAAGGGTCACATTCCTACCTTGGGCAGAGTGGAAGATGGCAAAGGATTCATTTTCTCAGGGCGGTACCAACAATGAGTGTAGTTTTATAGCTCTGAGAGGAAAGGTTTGCTTCCCCAATGGAGGTGTTGCAGCTCTGAGGTGGGAGGTTTTCCCATTGCAAGTGTTATAGCTCTGAACAGAAAGGGTATCTTGGCAGTGGGGAGCCAAAGAATGCCACAAAGTCACAACACACAACAAAGCTCACATAACAGACTTATTGGGAGAGACACAAGTGGGTGCTCAGGAGAGAAGAAGCAAGGAGCTGAGCAGGAGACAGGCTTAATAGAGTTTCAGGGGTGGGATGGGGTGAGGATTGGTGAGATTTCAAGTCAAGCTCAGGCATTGGTGGCATTTGGTGCTTAGAGGTTGATGGGGTTTGGTAACTTTTCAAATCCAGAAGTGGGCTTTGATCTTTTATCCTGTGGTCTGTGAATGGAGTAAGGTGGAAAAGCATGGAGTACCAGCTATCAACATGGAAAAGGGCATGGCAAGGGAAGAGGCAGAGCATCAGATGAAGATGATCAGCCGAGTGCAAAGAAACTGCAAGCAAACACTAAGTGCAAACTGAGAAAGACCTTCTAGTCTGTTTTAATTAATGGCTGGCATCCCTCTCATGATAGGAAACTTTAGTCTCTTCTCCTGGAAGGGAAGCACACAGATTGAAAGTGCTGGGTATTTTTAATGCTAAAATATCTCCTCTCTTACATGAAAGGCTGTGCCACCCGTCTTTATAACCTCATAGATTTATTTCTTGCTAACAAAGAGAAATGAAGATGTAAGTCAGGTCTCCTCTGAACCGTGCCTGTCGCCTCTCCTCCAGGAGAGTTTGTGTTCTGTCACAGCAATTCTGTGTTTAAGCTATGGGTTTAATTGTGCCTCTGTCCTACTTAGTATCCTTCAAAGCTAACCTGTAGACACGAATGCCTGGGTGTCACAAAGTAGGGGCATATATATTGGGCTGTTTATAACATCCATGTGTATCATGAAGTGAATTGCCATATACTCTGTCTTCCCAGCCTGAAAGGACAGCAGTGGCCATGAGCCAGGTTAACCAGACACCATTGCATGTGTGAAGTGTCTTTGAGAATATTTGAGATAGACTGAGGAAAAGGTGAGAAGAGATTAACTGGAGCAAAGTCCCCAGGAAAGCAGGATAACTGGTGACCTGCTCTGATATTCCCCAGAGGCTGGGATGAAAGATGGTGTTACGAGCTAGAGCTAAGACAGCCAGTATAGAATCACCCTGAACTATAGAGCAAAAGTATTTTTAGCTTTTTGAAATTCATTTTGCCTTTTTTATTGCATAAAGGAAAGGAGAAAGTTTCAGTTTGGATAAGCATGCCTTCAGCAGGACTCAGTCACAGCAGGCTGGCTGCTGTTTAAAAATAATCACCACCCCCAAATCTTAGCAGCTTTATACGCTAGAGAGTTGTTTTCCATGCAGTGAGCATGGTTGCTGGGCAGCCTTCCCGAAGGGACCAAGGGAACAGGGATTCCCACTGTTCTGTTACTCTGTCATCCACTGGGCTCTCTTAGACATTATTTAAAAAAAAAATTTGTTTGGGATCCTCTTCATTCGACTAGGAGATGAGAAGAAAATCAGGAATATAAAAGATTGCCTGGCACATTGTTTCAGGCCTTGAGGAACTCATTCTATTGACTAGATTTAGTTACATGATTGTGTCCTACTCCAAAGGATGCTGGAAAACTGTGGAGACAGATGCTAAGAAAGACACTTCCATTCTCAATACTCTCTTTCCCTGCAAAAGGGAACTGGATGTCAAACATAGAGTCTTTCAAGCAATGCTACTTTCCCTAGAATTTACAACAGTGTTCTGTTTCCATTCTACTTGTTTTATGTTACTGTCTATTTTGGCAAGTAAAACTGCTTTGCCAACACTGTGCTATTTCCCTTCAAAATGAATTTAAGCTAAACAAGTGAAAGTATTTAAGGAAAAAGAATGCTAACTAAATAAAAATCAAGCAGAAGACAAAAATGGCAATGTCTGTTGAGGACATGCTTCAGTGAACACTGCACCATATGATCCACCTGTGAATGGGTTCCCAGTTTCCTGGAACACTGGCTCTACCATGAGTTTACACAAAGTTCCACGACTTTAACAACTTTACTACTGATGGAGCTGGCTTGCTAAGAATGCCGAGACAGCTTTTCTGACTCCAAAATAAAAAAGTGACCATTTTCCCAGTTCTTTGGGGGAGAAAATAATTAAGTGGGCAAACCAGATGTTTTTAGCCTTTTATTTTCTTCCCACTGATTTATAATAATAATAATAATAATAATAATAATAATAATAATAATAATAATAATAATTGGCACTTAGGCAATACTTGGATCTAGTGAGACAAGAGGATAATATTACAGATTTACTTACTTTAGATTAAATTTTAGTATCTAATAAGAAGGGGGTAGGTGGGTATGTCCAGAAGGGTTTGAGCATCTGCTCTGATTTCATCTACACCTCACCACTATCCCTGGACCGCCCAAACCACCCTATGCCATATTTTGCATCCTGACGTTTCCCAGTTACCATCCACCTCTGTTGGAGGCCACGAAAATATACAGCATATGACAATTGATAATTCAGATGTTAACCCACCAGAGGAGTGATTCTCTGATGTAGCTTAACCCTGTCCAGGCAAGGCATGGATGACCACAAACTCTGAAAACTGTTGCTCACATTTACTGAAGAAGCTTAATGTTTCCACAATGCAAGCAAGAGAGTGATGTCATGAGATGCCTATATGTAATCTCATGATTGCATCTCAATCTTATGGGCACACATATCCATGGCTGGTCAGCAAGATGACTTTTCATTAAATTGCATGATTTCGATATATAGAATATATACTGGAACATGCTTCATACTAGATCTGTTTGTCCCATGAAGACTGTAGACACTTAAAAGCATGCTTTGTTCATTTGACTCAGACTAACTGCACACAATCAGCTCATTTTTACCTCACAATGTGTTCAAACTAAAGACTTTTAGTAAATAGATCATAAGTTTAAAACTATATAGCTATGCACAAGGTCAGAGTCACAGGTGTCCATCCAAGGTTGCTGCACAAAGCACCCTAAGAAAAGCATGCAAATTCTTCACTTGCCAAGTCCACTAACAAAAGACCTATGTCTCACAGCTTATCTCACTGGGCACTGTGTTCCCACCCATATGGTTGTAGTCCTAATCTTGAAATTTTGAAACCTTTGGCTTGACTCATTAACACTTATTCTAGGAAAATGTTTTTGACTAATGAGAGATAACTCTTGTAATTTTTTGTAACAATAAAGGCTCATGTGAAAAAGAGAGGTTTTTAGCCTAGAGGAGAAAAAGCTAGAAGGAATTAAAATTAGATCAGGGAATTAGAATAAAAGCAGAACAATAAAGAGACATTTTTGAACTAACATGCATGTGAGAGAGTCATTCACCCTTAGATACCCTAAGAAAAAAGTTCCTTTGCTTGCTGTAGCATCCAATTTGAACCCTGAAGAAGGCCTTGGGTTTGGACCCCAGAGGACCTAGTTAAATACCCTTCACACCATACTCCCCACTACTGTCTAATGGACAGCTTCTTGTACACATCACTTTTCTCCCTGCCCCATCTTCCAACTTTCTTGTGGTCTCCATGAAACACAACCATTGTCTTCTCATTTCTAGATGGAGCCATACATGGCTGTCTTAGTCAGGGTTTCTATTGCTTGGATGGAACACCATGACCAAAAGGCAAGTTGGGGAGGAAACGGTTTATTGGGCTTATACTTCAGCATTTCTGCTCATCGCTGAAGGAAGTCATGACAGGTACTCAAAACTGGGTAGAATCCTGGAAGCAGAAGTTGATGCAGAAGCCATGGAAGCAAGCTGCTTACTGGTTTGCTTCCTATGGCTTGCTCCAGCCTGCTGTTTTTATAGACTCCAGGACCAAAAGCTAGGGATGGCACCACCCACCATGGGGTGGGCCCTCCCATTGATCACAAAATGAGAAAATGCGTTACAGCTAGATCTCATTGAGGCATTTCCTCAAATCCTTCCTCTGGTGACTCTAGCTTGGGTCAAGTTCACACACACACACACACACACACACACACACACACACAAAGAAAAAAACAGCCAGTACAGTGACTATTTGTTCATGAGATGAATGTCAGGCTCCTGGTTCTGATCCATATGACTCTGAATATTTAATCCCTGTGGATACATCCAGCCTTGGGTTCCTCAGCTTCCCCATCCATGTCCTCCACAATACAAACCTAGCCTACCCCTGCCTTGGGCTGCTGACAATATTTTCCTTCTCACCTGGGACATTATTTCTTCCTACCCCAATACACATGGTACTTCACTAACAAAACCAAGTTAGAAATTTTCTGATGAGTTCCCCATTACTCTGAGTCAACTGTTTCAGATGAGGCCAATGCAGGCTCATCCTGAGCCTCAAAAGACAGTGACTATGTTGTATTCATCTTTCTAGACCATGTATGAAACTGAATAGCTTTTGGTAAACACTCAGCTATACCCAACCTTTTTTTTTTCTATTCTGAAACTCCTAACTTCTCGTATCCAAATTTTCTTCCTTTCTTCCCTTGGAGAATTTTTTTCCTCTTTCTAGCCATAAGGAACTTCATAGCTTCCTCTACAAAGCATCCTGTTATACCCAACCCTCTCCAGTCAGTCCAAGTCAACCTAATCCTGAACACTTTCAAACTGTAGTTCAAGAAATGGTGTCAGCCCTCTCATGACAA
The DNA here is from genome assembly GCF_003668045.3 of Cricetulus griseus. NCBI lineage: Eukaryota > Metazoa > Chordata > Mammalia > Rodentia > Cricetidae > Cricetulus > Cricetulus griseus. The sequence continues at coordinate 151,106,223 of NC_048599.1, read as the reverse complement.
AAGAGTGAGGTGGATGGAGAATGAGGCCAGGGGAGCCAGAAAGGCAATGGGAAGTCTATCACCATTGACCTTGGGACTCAGTGTCTCCAAGGCCTGGCACAGAGCTAACTTCTCATGGTGGTTCAGTCTCTTCACAAATGCTCTTTCTCTCAAGCTGGCCTTTGGATTTGTTTTAGGACATCCAGCCTCCTGATTTTCAAAGCCCCAAGAGTCAACGATCCTTCAGACCAGATGGATGGTTCTTTTCGCAGCTCATCTATGGAAGTCAGCACAGGATTTGACAAGCAGTGAGACCTTGAACTGATAGAAAAAGACCCATGTCTGCCCACAATGTTCACCCACAGTTCCATGTTCCTGACCAGCTATTTTTCTGGCATGATGCATTCCCTCCACAGGGTATATTCTGTGATGGGCAAATAAGGCCCATAACAGCATAGAAGGCAGCCAGGGAAAAAAGGGCTGTCAGATTCCTCCATCTTATCTGTACATTTTAAATGCCTAGAGAAGATGGTTTGGTGGGTACCAAATCTAAGCTACTACAAAATGGTAGAGCAATTCACTGAACTTAAAATTATAATCCACTAGGTTTGACTTAAGAATGTTTTAAACTTTCCCATGAGTATAGCATCACAATGAGTAATTAAGTTTCTTGAGGCATCTCTCTCTCTCTCTCTCTCTCTCTCTCTCTCTCTCTCTCTCTCTCTCTCTCTCTGTGTGTGTGTGTGTGTGTGTGTGTGTGTGTGTGTGTGTGTGTGTGTGTGTGTGTGTTTTGCAGAATCCAGCCTAAGGCTATGCACTGAGTTGGTGATTTGTAAATAGAAGCAGATAAAATGAGTGAGGGAATGAAGGAATGTGTGCCTGTGATGTCTCAAGCTATATTGCTCTAAAGTTTAAAAATAACTTAAGTGCTAGAATGCAGATGTCTGTAGCTTCCTAGTCACCTTGTTGCCATACTGTGTCCTGATGCTAGAAGTGTAGGAGACACTTCTTCTCTTTTGCTGTGAGTCCCATGGATTCTTGCATCCATGTACACTTTCTGTTGGGTCCCATGGCAGTTTGAATCTTAAAATCTAAATTCTAGACAGGTTTTCAGGAGAATCAGCAGCACTCCAAATTTTTCATGGATTTTGTGGACTTTATTAAGTTGGGGGGGTGGTCAAAACATAGAACTTTCATGTCTGCCCTGTCCCTGCCTCCCCTTCCCTTTCTCTTTTCCTGTCACACTCTCAAGTCTCCAAAACAAGAAACACATTTTTCCCACTGAGTTCTGCAAAAACACTTCTCATATCCAAGTTCTTCTAGATACTATATTCTTTCTGTTTTAACAAACTTATTAAAGTGTTCCTTCCAAACACATCCAGCAGCCTCCCAGGAAAATGCTGATAACTGGCACTTTCTTTATTACATTGTGCAGTGGTTCTAAAAGTCCAACAGGAATTGAGAATTTTCCAGTAAGATCTTCCAGGTTTCCCAGCCTATTCAAAAGTCCTCCTGGTGGAAAGAAAAACAGAACTCAAATCAATAGCTAAAAATGTTTTGAAATTAATTGCAATTAAAGGCAAACTCCAAAAGATGAAATTTCCCTAACACACATTAATCTGTGTGGAAAAGTAGCCTGTCTATTACACTGAAATCTTAGGTATATAGCAGCAGAATGCTCAAACAGGAAGGAGTTCTGCCTGCAAGGGGGCAATTGTGATAGATGCTTCCAGTGAGCAGGTGCAGCCCTCAAACAACAGACCCCAAAACAGCAAGGTGTGCTGCTCTCAGATTGGGGTGTGGTCTGTCTTCAGATTGGGCTATTGTTTGTCTTCATGCAATCAGCACATGCCTGCACTGATGAGAGAGAGTTCTGAGCCCAATGGCAGCAACACCAATCATTCTGAATCCTGAGGATAAACAAATCTGATTTCCCCAGAGAGCAGATAAGGAAGTCTGGGGCGGGGGACCTTGAATACAAATGTGGCTCTCTGTCCAGTGAGTACCTACTTCCTTTTGGTGGCAAAAACTAGTGTTGGAAGAAAATTATCTACCACTATGTGGCTCTGACTCTGTTCATAACAGGAGTACTAGATCACTGAATTTCAAACTTCCCACTCCTCTCTCCTCCAGGGTTGTGCTATTTGATTCCGTTTAGTTTTGTTTTACAACTTGATATAAGCTCATGAGCTAGAGTCATCTGAGAAGAGAGAACCTCAACTGAGAAAATGCCTCCATCAGTTTGGCCTACAGGCCAGTCTGTGAAGGCATTCCCTAGATCAATGACTAATGGGAGAGGGCCAAAGTTACTGGGGATGGTGCCACTCTGAGGCTGGTGGCCCTGGGCTGTGTAAGAAAGCAGGCTGAGCAAGCTACAGAGAGCAAGACTGTGAACACCACTCCTTCGTGCCCTCTGCTTTAGTTCCTGCATCCAGGTTTCTGCCCTGTGTTGCTACCCTGACTTCCTTCAAAATGGACTATAAGCTATAAGGTGAAATACACTTTTTCCTCACCAAGTTGCATTTGGTCTCAATGTTCATCATATCAATTAGATGCAAACTAATACAGGGTTTCTTGGTTTATGGCCCTTTGGGGGGGGCACAAGGTGAGCAGGCTTCCCCATGGAAGAGGGATAGAGTGGGAAAATGGGAGGCAGACCATTCAAAAGGCAACAGACACATAACTGTCCTCCCCTGGACAGGGTGTGCTGGGCTCCGCTGTGAAAAGAAGCCATCACTGTATACAGAATGGACCTTGTTAAAGTTCTCATCCTAAGCTTCCCAAGCATCCTCAGCACAGGAAGCTTTCTGCAGGTGCAGCAACTGATAGAGAAATACCATCACCCTTTTCTCTCCCCAGATGTCAGGGGAAACCTTGGTGCTGCATGATCCAGGTGGTGATGAGAAGCATGTAAACACAGAAAACATTACTCGACTCTTTCAACAGAAGCCAGTAACGGTTGGGCATCACAAATGGTAAAAGTTTGTGTTATCATGGCTGAGTATGTGTGTCAGTGTGTAAGTTGAGAGAGATAGAGAGAGAGAGAGAGAGAGAGAGAGAGAGAGAGAGAGAGAGAGAGAGAGAGAGAGAGAGAGAAACTTAAAGTAACCTCTGTGGAACTTACAGATTATCAAGCATACTAGAGAACTAACAGGAGCTAAAGCGGCATGCGGTATCTGCATGAAGCCTCCAACTAGAAGGCCCTTGGGGTTTAGTGGACAGAGAGAAACATCTGGGTAGGTAATCACGGAAGGCTTTATGTGGAGAATGGTATAGATGCCTTTCAAATGTCTGGAATGTCTTGCTGACTATTTGTTTGTAAGAATTCCAGCAGAGCCTGCCTATGTCTGATAAATTGGTTGGCTAGTGGTTCCTCCAGGTATCTATTTGCATAAGTTGAGATCATAAAATGAAGAAGGCCTGGAGCAAGGTATTTCATATTCAGATGCCTGGGGACAGAGCAGGTAGATGCAGAGAAATGAGAACAATACCACCCAGAGGGACAATGTCTATGTAAAGAGCAGAGGCCCTGCAAGGAGAAGACCAGGGGACTATTTTTGTGAAGGATGTGATGAAGTTTGAGGCACAAGCAGCCATGTTTCAGAAGCAGGGAAGCACTGTGCAAATGCAGCTCTGCCTTCCCTGTGTCCCTTGTAGGACATGAGAATGATGTTCTTAATGTAGGAGTCAGGCAGAGCTCCAGTGATCATATCCTGAAATGCAGCCTATCTGAAGGCACAGCTGGGTACGGAGCAGAGGTGACCCTGTCTACTCTTCTCAGGTGCCCATCCTTATGACCCAGACATCAGAGGTACAGAGATACTGAAGAATCATCCTGCCTCCCATCTTAGGGTTAAAACCTGTGGAAGCTTTAGTGACTCCATCTTGTCCGATGGGTCAAAATTGCATACTTGTTTTGCTCAACTTTGTTGAAATAGGAAAAACAGAGTGTTTTGCCAAGAAAAACAGCACTCAGGTTACCTCTGAGAACAGGGAAGGGTTTTGACTGTTCCTTGAACCAGACGTATCTTCACATAAAGAAGTCTGTAACGACGTAGTATTCTTTGCTGATGCTCTTTTGCCTATTCCCGAGCTGTATAGAATCACTGTTCAAAATAGACTCGGGGCTGCAGTATTCATTGACAGTCCTCCAGTGTGCAACTGTTTGTCTCTGTTTTTCCTTTAATCCTTACCCCACTTCAGGTACTGTTTGACAGTTCAGCAGGTTCCCATAAACCATCTTGTAGTAAAAACAAACTAGGTTCATTCCTGTTCATGATTAAACTTCTATTTTTCCTTTTTAAACATAATTATCTATTGATTTTTTGGAAATTTCACATCACAGACTAATGTCCCAATCCCTCCATATCAGCCCCTCATCCCTGCAGTATGCCCCCCATTAATTAAAAACAAAACCAAAAAACCCACCTCGCTCTTCCTCTGTCTTTCCAACACCTCTTCATTCATCCTAGTGGCATTCTGGGCCTGCAGTGTGTCACACAGTACACCTTTTGTCTAATCAGCTCCACTCACAAAATGTTCAATGCAATAAGTCATTTGTCTGGTTCAAGGCTTCTGCCACATCATAATCACTGGACCCTCACTGAAACACCTCTGGGATATCCCATTGTCACCCCAGTCATGGAGATCCTTCAGTTATCAATTCCACATGACCAGTCCCTTAGCAAACTCCAGCAGAGAATAGATGGGGCAGATGTTAGGGTGGGCTAACCCAAGGCCCAGGATGTGGACCAGGGTGGTAGCTGAGCTGGTCAGTCCAGGACACTATGTCTGCCCCCTCAGGCAAGGGGTAGAACCAGCTCTTCTAGGCCTACGCCATTGGGGCCAGCTTTCCCATGCCTATTTTGAGAGATGGGACAATCTCTCCCTCCCAAGTACAGGGGGGTATCAGCAGCTCTCCTATGGGGTGGTGGTACCAGCTGTCCTGCTGTAGTATCCAGCATGGGGCAGGGCCAGCTAGGAGCAGAGCCAGCTGTCCTGGGCTCATGAGGGACAGAGCTGACTCAGCACTGCCCTCAGATTTCCAAATGCATGGTTCCTACAACCCCCTGCGGTAACATGAGCCACGATCATCAGCCCAGACCCTGGCTGATGTTGGGCCACAGACCCAGTCATGGCTCATGGAAGCAGCCCAGGGCCCAGCCTCAAATGGCTGCACAGGTCACTTGGATTGACATGGCTCCTGTGGCAGTGAGGTCCTCAGATACCAACATGGCCAGAGATGGTGGTCCAGACCACTAGCATCAGCATTGCCTTCAATGATATCAGGCCACAGGCATCAACACAGACCTTGGCTCTAGTAGGGTCATGGATCCAGACACAGCACTCGGCAGCAGCCTTGGCACAGAAGATATCATGGCCCCAGCAACAGCATGGCCCTCAAACACAAAAATGGCTACAGAATATGGCCCAGACCCTGGGCATTTGTGTGGCCTTTGGTGGCACCATGGGCCACAGACATCAGAGACCCAGACATGGTCCCTGGCAGCAGCCTGGGCTCAGATGTCACCATGACCCCATGTGGCAGCACAAGAAGCTCAGATCAGCATGGCCTCTGCAGCAGAGTAGCCCTAGAACACCAACATGCCCCAGGTACTGGCCTAGATCCAGGGTATTTGCATGGTCTTCAATAGTATCAGGAATCACGGATATCAGCCCAGATCCTAGCTGTGGTAGGGCCATGGACCCAGACATGGTCCCATGCCTCAGCCTCGATTTGGATGTCACCATGGCTCCAGGTGGCAGCACAGGCCATCCAGATTAACATTGCCTAAGTGGCAGTGAGGCCCTCGCAGACCAACATTGACCAGACCTCAGTCATCTGCGTGGCCTTCAGAGGTTACTTAAGCGGTGGACCCAGACCCTGGCTGCTATAGTGCCATGGACCCAGATGTGGTCCCTGAAAGTAGCCCAAGCCCAGATGTCACTGTGGCCCCTGATGGCAGCACAGGCCACTCAGATCAAAATAGCCCCATGGCAGCATGGCCCTTGGACACCAAAATGGCCTCAGGTGGCTGCCCAAACCCCAGGCCTCCCCATGGCCTTGGCGGCAACACAGGTCATGGACATCAACATAGACCCCAGCTGTTGTGGACCCAGATACGGTTGAAGGCATCAGCCAAGGCCTGGATGTCACCCTGGTCTCAGGTGGCAAGCAACTCAAAATATTCTATTTCTCTCCCATTTCACCACCATATGCTTGCTCATCATATTGGCACAGACGGCTCCAGCACCTCAAGACACAGGGCAGGTATGTGGATGCTGCAGGTAGGCTGAACTATGAGGACTCAGGATGTCCCCCTGGGTATTTTCCACACACACCCCCAGCTGCATTAAACTTCTGCTTTTCAAGGACTGGGCGATGCTCCACCTGTAACCTGCAACAAATGGTTCTGTACTGCCTATTTCAGGAATGGAAACCATGTCTTTGTTTTCAAAAAGCTGTTTATAATCAATCACCTTGCAACCCTACCTTTGTTTCAAAAGGTTATTTCACCTGAGACTTCCTTGTTTTGCCCACCTTGCGACCATGTCTTTGTTTCAGGAGGGACTAATTTGTTATGCTTATGTTCTGCTCCTATAACCCTACCTATTTTGTCCACCAAATCTCTCATTTGGAAACCCAGATACTCCTGAGCTGTAAAAGCCTTGTCTTCCTCACACCCAATGCTGACCTACCAAACCCTGCCTTAGGAGGAGGCAGCCTGTATACAAAAATAAAAACACTTGCTTTATTAACTTGGCCATGGTACTTTAGGCTAGTGTTCTTTTTCCTCCCATCTTTGGGATTAAAAATACATGGTCTGTCATCTGCACAATTCTGTCTCTTCCCAGGAAACCAGGTTCTCATGTCAAGGGGACAGGCATTTAGAGTCCGGACTCAGCTTGTCTGGAAATGTTTAAATCCACAGTAAGTTCGGAAGGCTAAGAACAAGAAGAGCAAATGAAAGTGCCAGATTTATAAATGGATGATAGATACAGAGTGAACAAAGAGAAACTCAACTAGAGGTGGGTTTTCTACTTATTTGGTTCTCCAATTTCAATTTCCCCAGATTTCTATTTCAAAATGCCACAGTTCTTTACATGGCTGGTGTGATGTTCATCCCAAGCTGAAACATCTGAGTCAACTACATGCCCACCACTGTAAGTAGACAAACCAAGAGAATCCCCCTGAGGTTTCCTTGTTCTCTTCATACAGGGATACAGTATGAAAAGAGCCAGTTATCATCCATTCACGTAGATAGAAGCCTCTCCAAAGAGCTTTGGTACATGGTTCTTGCTGGCCACTGGACTTGCTGAACACTGGTTCTCTCCAGTTGGGTTCACTGTCTTTTCTACAGAGGAGTGGAGAAGGCATTCAAGGCTCACTGTGGGAAACTTGGACTTGCTTTTTAAAATCTACCTGTTTTCCAGACACTAGAAGAGAGAATTAGCCCTAATAGGCAAAGCGCCATTCCTACACTTCCACATCCTTAGGCATGAACATCACTGGGGTTGGGGGTGTAATGTTTCCCCCAGGAAAAGCCAAGACTCTGCTGCCAGTCTCCCACAGACAGGAAGCAAAGAACAGAGGCAGCTTTGTACTTTAAGTTTCTCCTCCCTTCTTGTCAGTCCTTGGTCACACTTGCATAACAGTGAATCAATAAGGCAGAATGTGAGGAGAAAGCCGCACGCCAGGAGGGAGCCCTCTGATCCTCAGAACCTTCTGTGGAGAGGCAGAAGGTGGAGAGGACACCCTGGCAGGCATCACAGGGCAGCGACAGAGGGTAAGAAGTGGGGAGTTGCAGGTCAAAGCACAGAAGAGAGCCTCAGAGAAGCCTGCATCACACTCCTTCTAAGGCTCAGTCTCTGCCATTTGCTTTGCCCTTTTCTCGCACAGAGGCACAGAGCGGGACAAGAGGAAGAACAGAATGGGGGAGTGGAGAGAGGTGAGAAGGTTAAGGAAAATGGCTTGACTGAAATACCAGACTCTCTCTGGCTTACTCCTTTATTTGCAGTCAGTTACCTGTTTTCACCCTCAAGGTCAATGTGGAACTCTGGATTGTCATTCTTCTTCAACCTTGTCCCCACTTAGCTCTATGATGTCCCAAGCAATGTCTTTCCAGGTTCCTGACTCTACCTCTCCCCTTCCCTGACTCTATCTTCCTAGCAGAATTCACACCCTGGATGGCCCTTCTGATACTGCTGCTCCTCTTCCTTTTCTTTAGAGACATTAGCCCCTTTGTCTCCTAAGCACTACCAGGGACAAATGGCTCTCATTACAGGAATACAGATTTCTTATTTTGGGAAACTGATTACTTCCAAGCTCTAGATATTTAATCAGAATAGAAAGTATTATCTTTCTTGTGTGTGTGTGTGTGTGTGTGTGTGTGTGTGTGTGAGTGTGTGTGTGTGTGTGTGTGTGTGTGTGTGTGTGTGTGTGTGTTGTGTGATAAAACTTTTCTGGGGAGATGAAACACACTTGTCTACTCACCCCAGATAGGGAACCCATGACAGACAAAAATTCAGATACCACCAAAGTCTAACTTGGTAAACCAATGAGTGGTTGCTTACAGGAGGAGAAATGCTTGAAAGATAACAGCATCACCAAGGCCCACCCCCACATCTGAGAAACCTGGAGCACACTGCACAGCCTGTCGGCAGCTCAACAGGTTGGAGCATGTCCTTTGCAAGTGCCTCAGTTGAATTAAACCTCTGAGGATAACCAAGCATTTTGTCTAGTTGCTGCTTCCAGCAGGCAGCTGGGCTGGTCCCAGAGTCTTCTTCACCCTTTTGCTTGTCTAAGAGTCTCCGTTGCAGCTGGACTCTGCTTACTCTGTCAGGGAGGGACTGGTTAGTTTCAGGGAGTTCTTGAAGTTATTTGTTGTTGTTGTTGTTTGCCTCCCTGTTTAAGGAGCACCCCGCTAGGTGCAATGTTTTAATCTAATCTCAGAGGAGACTGTTATCACACAGTATGTTTGCATGTGCACATGTATATGCATTAATGTATGCATGCATGAGCATGCGTGAAGTTCAGAAAAACATTTTTAGAGTTGATTCTCTCCATCTCTTAGAAATTATTATCTTAATTTGTGTGCGTAGGTGTTTTTCCTTGCATACATATCCATGTATTGTGTGCATGCCAGGTGTCCATGGAGGCTGGAAGAAAGCCTTGAATATTCTAGAACAGGAGTTACAAACCTTTGTAAGCCACCATGTGAGTGCTGGAAATAAAACCTGAGATCTTTGGAAGAGCAGCCAATGCTTCTAACCACTGAGCCATCTCTCCAGTCCCTTTCCATCCATCTTTATATGGGTGTCTGGAATGGAACTCAGGTACCCAGGCTTGCTGAGCAAGTACCTTCAGCTATTGAGCCATCTCTCTGGCATCTGAGGGTGTTATCTTTCTGAGGATTAGGCTTCAAAACTATGCTGGGTACTGCACAGTGAATGATCCAGAGATGGAGAACAGGACAGGTCAATCAGAGCACTGCCATGAAGATTTCTAACTGGAGCTAATGGAAGAAAGTACTTCTACTTTCTTCTACTTCTAAGGGCAATGTGTTTAGTCAGGGTTCCCTAGAGGAATAGAAGCAATAGAACACATACACATGCACATGTGTATACAAACACATATGTATGCACACATACACACAGACACATAAGCAAGTGAATTGACTAGACTGGTGTACATGATAGAGGCCGGGGGTCTAACCATAGCCATGTGTAGGCTGAAAAGTTCAAAAGATTCTCAGCCCAAGATTAAAAATGTTTAAATCAAGAAGGACCAGTGATGTTGCCTCTGTCTGAGTTTAGGTCTAGAAGTTCCTAAAAAGTCAGTACTTTGAGCTTTTAATAAACAAATGCAGAAAGTGGATGGATGGCTGATGTGGGTCCATGTTGAAAGGCCAAAGGAGAAGAATCTGATTCTTGCAACAATGACAGCAGCAATAAATGCAGGATCCAAGATCTGCTCAGCAAGTATGGGTCTTGAGCATACTTCTGCCACGTTTGTCTTGGTCCCTAAGCCTATAAGATGATTCTACACACATGCAAGAGGGTCTTCCTCAATTGCTGCCACACATACTCTCACAGACACACTCAGGAGTATGCTTTACTATCTCCAAGACATCTCTCTGTCCAAGTGAGTTGACAATCAACATTCAGTATAATGTTGTAAAAGACAGAAAGTGTAAAAATAGATAAAGGCCAACCAAATGAGAAAATGTCAGCAATTTATCCAGACCAACTATAGCAAAGGAGCCAGCTATCAGTTCTTGCATTTTGGCACGTTCTAAAGTAGGCAGGGCAGTGGGAAAACTTCATTGTGAAATGAACTAGACTTCAGGTAGGTCCCATTTGTAGGTCTCAAGGGAATGCATAGGCAAGCTTAGCAGAAAAGAGCTGAAGTTAGAAGTTTTTCTATGTCTCACTTGGTCCTGCTAGACCAGTTTCTCTCCCACCCATCGGTCCCCACTTATGAAATAAGCAAGCACTCAGAGGCTAATATTAAATATAATTATTTGGCTGATGACTCAGAAATATTATTGACTAGTGCACACAACTAAATTAACCCATTTCTATTATTATATATTTTACCAAGAGATTTGTGGCTTATTACCTCACATCTTGCTTCCCTGGCAGCTGCATGGTATCTCCTCAGCTCCACATTCTTTCTCTCTATGCCTGTTTCGATTTTCTGCCTAGCTGTATTCTGCTCTGTCATAGGCCAAAACATCTTAATTCATCAACCAATAAAAGCAACACATACTCACAGCATACAGAAGGACATCCCACATCATCTTCCCTTTTCTGTCTAATTAAAAAGTAAGGTTTTCTAAGAGAGACATAAATGGTCCCCCAGAGAAAGGGAAAGGGACAAGATCTCCTGAGCTAATTGGAAGCATGGGAGAGGGAGCTAGGAGAAAGAGAAGGAGAGAAGAGGAGGGAAGAGGAGGACATGAGTTGAGCAGGAAGGTTAAGTCAGGGGAAGAATAGAGGAGAGCAAGAAAAGAGATACCATAATAGAGGGAGCCATTATAGGTTTAAAGAGAAGTCTGGCACTAGGGAAATGTCCAGAGATCCACAAGGATAACAACAACTAACAATCTAAGCAACAGACGACAGGCTACCTGAAATGCTCTCCCCTGATAATGAGATTGATGACTTCCTTATATGCTATCCTAGAGCCTTCATCCAGTAGCTAATGGAAGCAGAAGCAGATACCCACAGCTAAACACTGAACTGAACTCCTGGGATTCAGTTGGAGAGAGGGAGGAGTGCTGAGCAAAGGGGTCAAGACCAGGCTGGAGAAACCCACGAAAACCTGAACAAGGGATTGCTCATGGATCCCAGACTGATAGCTGGGAAACCAGCACAGGACCGACCCAGACCACCTGATCATGGATGTCAGTTATGAGGCCTGGGCAATCTAAGGGCCCTCTGGTAGTAGATCAGTATTTATCCCTAGTATATGAATGGATTTTGGGAGCCAATTCCACATAGAGGGATACTCTCTTGGCCTAGACACAGGGAGAAGGGCCTAGGCCCTGCTCCAAATGACATGACCAACTTTGAAGATCCCCCATAGAAGACTTTACCCTTGCTGGGGAGCAGAAAGGGGATAGGATAGGAGGTCAGTGGGAGGCAGGGGAGGAGGGGAGGGAGAGGGAACTGGGATTGACATGTAAAACAATCTTGTTTCTAATTTAAATTTTAAAAATCTGAAAAATAAAGATTTTTAACTTTAACACAGTAAAATTATGTATAACAAAATAGTTATCAAGCAAGAACTAAGCTACAACATCTAGTTCATTTGAATTTGACCAAATTAAATACTCTATTATCTAGTCAGTGTATTTGATCTAGGTTGCTTATCTGCCGTTGCCTGGCTGGTCCAAATTTGGAAGCAGGGATAAAAATAGAAAAACTATCAGTTATCAATGAAACTGTGGCCTTTGGGGGGGTCAAGTATTATAGAATTAATTGTTGGCATCTTCAGTAATACTGAAGATGACCAGCTGAATTCCTATTATTTTGACTTTCAGGAGGCTCATTTCTTTCCCTGTTTATTGCACTGACAGAATAGGCTTCCTTGTCCCGTTACTGAAGACTGTGTGTCAGATATCCATGGTTCTGTTTTTATATATCTTCTGGCCACTGCCCTTCCTTTATATCCAGAATTACAGTAAATATGATGTTAGGACTCAGTTTTGCTGTTAAAGTACCCTGCTTTGTGAAAAAGTCATTCCTGTATGACTATAGCGCCAGCTACTCAGAAGGCTAAGGCTGAAGGAGTTCTTGAGTCTAGGAATTGAAGCCTAGCCTGGACAACATCGGACAACATCCACCTCAAGATATAAGAGTACCAGTCTGAAGCAATAGGCCAACAAGAAGACAGAGGAAACCATGAGTTGCTGTTTCTGACTCCTCTAAGACTCCCACCCTTGTTGCAGTTTGCTGAATCCATCCTCCCTTTGGTTTTTGTGTCAATGATCACTAATTTCTTTTGAGTTTGGGTGCAATAATGAACCCTGCCCAGTCTGGGCACCAATGGTGATTCTGTGGTCACACAGTCTACTGTCCTTTCTCAAAATTCATCTCCTAGTGCTTTTGAAAGCCCAGTGCTACTGTTCAACCTATGGTCTACACCCTGGCTGTTCTCCCCATCCCTCCCCTCTTCAGACCCTCTAGCTCTGGCCCACTCTCCTCCATACACTGCCCCACTTCCCTTCCACCCCAACTATCCATTCTTTCTTCACACACCTTTCTCCTGGACAATCATCCATTCATGCAACCTCCATAATTTTTTCTTAGTGGTTCCTATATCCTCAGTCCAGCCTGAGACCCACTCAGGGTTAAGAACACAGTTTTCTCCCCACTACACACAACATAGTCCAAGAGAAATTTAACACTTTCCACAGCAAATGCAGCATTTCTGACAGCTGAGCAATAGTCCTGACCCTGCTGAGCTGTCAATATGAAGTTGTCTCCGGGTGTCTTCCCAGACCTCCTTGTCTCATATGTAGATGTGATCACAGCTGTCCCCTTACAGGAAACAAAGCATAGAGCACAGGTTTCCCCAAGGCCAGAAGGCTAACCGGCAGCACAGCAGAGCTTGAGTTTCTGCACTGATGGATTTTCACATATCGCCTTTGAGCCCTCCAGAAACGAACACATCATCACCCTCAAAGAGAAAGGCTCCCATCTGCACTGAAGATATGGACATGTCCACCTGCCCAGAAGTGGCAATTTCACTGCTCAAACTGGAGAGCAGAAACTTGGAAATGTCATCATATTGGGTCTTTATATTACCAACACTTTTGTTCCCAACATAACCCCAAATGTTATGAAACCAGATCGACTCCATGAGGTATGACCATTCAAACTCACCTCAAAAAGTCTGGAGATTTCAGTTGGAGGGAACCAAGAGACCATGTAATATCAACCTCTGCAAAACACAATTCCACTGGCCTCTTCTCAGAGCAGAAAAACGTCCCTCAAACCTCAGCTTGAACACTAGGAAACTCATGAAAACAACCCTGTAATACTTAGGTAACTGAGAAACCTTCCTTACATGGAGGTGAAACTACTTACTTCCATTTGTGGGCTCATGGGACTTTTCTGAAACTTGAGTCAATCTTTGTGTGTCTGTTTTACTCTTTATAAACCCAGAATTCTCGGGCCTATAAGCCCCATGATTTCCAAGCTCTTTCTCCTCTAACTTGTCCCATGTAGAGCACACTTCACAATCTAGCCATATTTCACAATGCCTATGGCAGTGAACTGAGTCCCCATTTCACTCTCCGAGAAGTGCTCAGCAAGATAGTCTTTCTCTTCCCTTGTTCTGGACACTGAAATTATCAGTGAAGCCAAAGATCCCATTAACTGCCTGAAAATCCAGACCATGATGACTTTGGACAAGATCCAAGGATGCTAATGCAACCCTACCACTGGGAACAAAAGCTGGTGGCAGCAGCTGCATCTCTCCTTCATAGAACCCCCAGGGGACTCCTTCGGGTGTTCCCTTCCAATGTGACAGATACAAAACCTGGGCTGAAGATAGGGCACATCTGAGGTCACTGGTAGGACCATTATCAAATCTTGCTCACTCCTCTGGACCAAAGAATCTATTCACTCAGTGTACCTGAGGAACTCTATCCAGTTTCTGAGTTTAGACTTCTCCTTCTTGACAGATGAAATCTGGTAAATTTAAACTTATATATGGCAATCTTACCTTCATTGTAGGCAATAAAAAAAGTACAGCCAACCCCAGCAGAAGTTCAAAAATATAATATGTTGTGAACAGGCTAAGAGTGTGTGGGACAATCCAATGATGTATTCACAGCAATTCATTCTTGAAAGAACTACATAAGGCACTTCCAAGGATAGTGCTTCAGTAACCTAACCACCTCTCGCTAGGCCTACATTCTTATTCTTTTTTAATGCTATTTCCTGTTCTTTGAAATTTTCATAATTTATACAATGTATTTTGATCAGATCCGTTTGTCCCTCAACTCTACCCTAGTACTCCAACTATCATATCTCCCTCCCAGCTTCATGTCCTTGTTCTCTGTTATTAATAAGTCCCTATGCACAATTTGTGTGCATATGCTCCTGTTGTACAGGTGGGCTACCGTTTTTTGGGGGGTGGGGTCAAGACAGGGTTTCTCTGTGGCTTTGGACGCTGTACTGGAACTAGCTCTTGCAGACCAGGCTGGTCTCGAACCCACAGAGATTCACCTGCCTCTGCCTCTGAGGTGCTGGAATTAAAGGCATGTGCCACCACCTCCCACCTGGGCTACAGTTATTAATGTCCCTATCTCTTAGCATTGCCAGATTGAAGACCAAGCTTCCAGTACATGATCTTTGGAATCTAAGTCACATCCCTGGCCCACAACCACATCAAGACAGTCTACCACAAAGAGGTCTGTCCCTGTAATAATGCAGAGGGCCAGTGCTATGGGCACAGCCATGTCCACTAAGAGCTTTCAGTGTAGACCAGGGGTTCACATTTTTCCATTACCATCCAACAAAGATTAATGAATGCATGCTATGGTCCAGGCACAATGCCAACAGCCATTGTATCAGACATGAGTCTCTCCTGTCCAGCTCACAGAAATAATTTGTAAATCACAGTGCACTGGAAACCCTGACAGGGTCTTAAGGACATCACACTAGGGTATGATGTTAGGACCATGGCCTTTGACGCTCAAGTCTCACATATCAGCTTCTTTACCGTCAGTCAAATTATTTACCCTTCCCCGGGCTTCTGTTCCATCATGAAGGAAAAAAACAGAACTCCCATTTAATTTATAAATATGGTGTGTGTAACTGTTAAACTAGGTAATGCAAGTCAGTCGTGAAACTTAGCATCTGGCCCAAAGGACCTTCCAGGTGATGTCAGACATTATTGTCACACTTTGCTGTGATGTTCTTGGGAAGATAGAACCTAGTCTGAATCATGCCATGTGCCTAGACTTGTGCTGACCCTGAGGTTCTTATGTGAGGACCCTGACCTCCTTCTTTGTCTCTTCACAAACAAGGTGTCTTTTACCTGAACTGACCATTGCCTATTTCTGCAGTGTGGTGTTCTGAAACAGTTTCCCTTAACTATTGGTTTACCATTCCAGTAATGAGGCTAGAAGACACTTAGGACAAGCAAGCTGTCTGACCCAGCACTTCTAACACCACCTCAGGAGAGGGGAAGGTACTGTGAGTTCCCAAGTCATCAGAAACTGTAGGCAGACAGTGGTAAGCAGTTCCCCTGCATTAGTATCTTCAAAATATCTGGGAATCCCCTGCTTTGTGGACACACACACACAAACACACACACACACACACACACACACACACACACACACACACACACACACACACACACAGATAGTCCTACTTTTGTCAAGAACCAGGTAGCTAGCTCTGTTCCAGGCATGGCTGTCCTGTTCTCAAGAACAACCTCTCTGAAGATTTAATTTATATTGTGCTGCCCATTAACAACATTGACATCTTAATGATTATTTCAGGCAATACTCCCAGGTTTTCTGACAAAAATGTGCCATCAAATTTAATTCACCATGCATCACATGAAAAAAAATAATAAACATACAAAAATGCTGCTGAGCTGTGCTTCAAGAACTTTTTCCTTTTAAAATATTAGTCTTTCCATAATCTCACTTGTATTTCTCACAAGACACACTGTGACAAGATATATTCAAAGTCTGCCTCCATTCCCCCATACACCCCCCCACACTTTTTGGAAGGCAGAGGGGGTTACTATGACCTCTGTATTGTATTGCTTCCAGGAAAAGTTTCTACAGAAAATGCAGCCCTTTGTTAAATGCCTCAAGGAGCCCCTGACTGTAAAATAGGCAGATGCTGACAAACTGCATCAGAAAAAGAAACACAAATAGGAAATGAGTGCTCCATCAAACAGTGATGCCTAGGTCCTGGATGCATTGCCTCAGCTCATCTAATAAATCCACCTGAACGTCTGTTGCTTTGCATGAAGGATCTGCTTGTGCAGGCTGCTAGTCTGCAACGACCACTTAATTTCCCATCCAATTCGCCACTAATTTCAAACTGCTATCAAACATGACAGACAGGTTTGTTTTCAGCTCTGGTAGATGTAATGGCCTGCTTTAAAACTGAACAGACAACAAACGGATCAGAATTGAGAGGCATCAGAGAAATGAAAATGCTTTCAGACTTCCCAACAGCCAAACTAGAGCTTTGCCTTGTGGTCAGGTCAAACCTACAAGGGCAGAAGGGCTGGGGCAAGGCCATGCTCCAGCCCAGCTGGATGCCAGCCACTCAGAGTGTCACAGCTAGTACCAGGGGCTCAGACTTTCTAATCAATACCTCAGGCTGGTGTATGCAGAACTTTCATTTAGAAAACCCTAAGAGACTCACATCACACATTCCTTTCTAGAAATATCCATATGCCTTTCTTTGGGTCCCTTGCTTTAACACACTTCCTTTTTAACTGTTAACATTTACACACACACACACACACACACACACACACACACACACACACACACACACACTTGGTAATCTGCCTGGAATTCCCACTACATGCTTATTTTGACTGACACTAAGCACGGTATCAGGGACAATCTGGCTTTGTCTGATATTCCCATCTGTTGTTATCAAACAAAGAAAATCTCTGCATCTTTAAAAGACCTCAGGCTGAAATAGAGATTATAGCTTTAAGGACATTCCATGCCAAACCATAAAAGAAAGCAATATATAACCTATCGGGCACTGGTGCTGGGCAAGCCCTTCTCTTGACACTGGAAGTGAGCTTCAGCACTGCAGTAATGTCAAGATGGGTGCAATGGGAGAGAGAGCTACCACGGAGCAATGTCAACATCAATCTAGAATGACTGCTGGTTCTTATTTATTCTCATCACTCATTCTACAATTTTTTGCCCTTATCATGAAGTTAAATTCTCTCTACTATGACAAGTCCTTAAGGATTTAAGGACATTTTCTTATACTTTAACAAATTACCATTTTTACTTAGAGTTCTGGTGACAACCCCCAGTGGAAAATGGTACAAAAAGAGGTGGGATATGAAGATACCATCCAAGTGAGCCCTGGCAGCTGAGGTGGAAATGAACTAGAGTCAGTTTTAGTCACAGTCAAGATGAAAAAGTTAAGTCGCAGCCACATTTCCCAGCTGTCAGCTCCAGAAGATAAGATCTGGAGAACAAATGGAAACTGGGATTTGTTTTTACTATGCATATGTTACACTGCTCTGAATAATAAACCCATTTATTTCTTGGTCTGGAGCCACAACCTGGTCACTCTACTAGACTTAATGTTAATATTTACATGTTAACAAATAGACCAATAGTCAGCCACACAGATTTAGAATCTGGAGAACTGACTAAAACCCTTTCTCTTCTTACCAAGTATTTCTGGGCCCTGTGGTAGACTTTGGCAGACACCAGAAATGACTATATTTATGGAAGAATGAGATGTATGGAGAAATATATGTGTCTTTAAGTCCCGCCAGCTCTCAGGAGGCACACCACCTCACCACAGACAAGGCTAGCATCTGCTAAGGTGCTGTGCTCACTCACCAGGCTCTTGGTAGCCAGGCTGCTGCATAGTGTTGTTTCTGGGCATACCTGTGGGGCATAGGCTAGGCTTGCTCTGGTCTCGCTCTTTGCAGGCCTCCTCATCAGTTCTTAGTGACCCATTCCAATCTTTCCTTCACTAGGAGAAACCCTAAAAAAACTGCTACTTTCCCTTATTCTGTTCTATAAAAACAGTAATTTCATCTCATTCTTCCTAATAAGCAGAACAAACTTGGCATCAGTGGTACTCATTCTTTTTAGCATTAATTTATTAACAGAGTCTCACTCTGTAATCCTGGCTAGCCCAGAAGTTAGAATTTAACCCAGGCTGATCTTGATCTCCCAGCCATCCTCCTGCCTAAACTTTCTGAGTGCTGTAATTCCAAATGTGCACCCCTATCCTCAGCCCAGTACTGGTATATCCACTTACTCAGAACCAAATATCTTTTAGGAAGCATGAGGTTTGTTTGAGGACCCTTTGTTTGCTGGTATAATAGGTTGCTGTGGCACTATTTTCATTTGCATGCATTAAATAGTCACTGTGACTTTTAACACCACTATTAATCTGTCACCTTACACATTGCACTGACAACTCCTTGGAAGCCAGCATCACATTTGATCCATAAACAACCCCTCAGGAATACATCTCCCCATTTCAGGACTGACAAAATAAGGCAGGGAGAAAGTTGAATGGCTTTCTGAAAGTCACACAAACTGAACAGGAAGGCTGATCCCTGCTTCCTAGGATAGTGCCCCCCAGACTAATCACGCTGTTTCTTCTTGGGGGATATGAACACAGAAGATGTATGATAGGCACACTGGAGTCACAACCTAAATGCTTACTGGGACTTATCAGATACAGCTCCTGGAATATACGAGGGAGCAGGACACTGAGGTGAACCGGGAAGCATGCATCTTGCCTGAAGAAACGTTACTCCTTACCTATACCAGCTGTTGCTGGCAGGCCAAATGGATGCAATCACCACAGAGGCTGGAAATCTGGACTTTTATGCAAAGTTTCAGTTATTCTGAAATGTAGCAAGTAAGCAGTCATGTTCTGGATAAATGCAGCACTCCTGCATAACCAGGTGCAGCCCACAGCTGGTGCCTGTCAGTACTAGAAATGGCAAATTTTTATCGTTCCTCGGCGGCCACTGCTTTACCTGCAGCAGACATGAGCAATCAATCTTAACAATGGTAAGTGCGTTTAAATCTTACCTAGACCACTTCAGAATAGGACACACCTAGCAGCTGCCTCCAGTGGGTCAGAGGGTTTGGTACTGCTTACCTAACCTGTGATAAAAAGCAAAGATGCCAAATCAGGAGATACTGCTGTTTTTGGAGGACTATAGCTCATTGGCAGAGTCTTTGCATAGCATACAGAAGACCTTGACAAAGTACTTAGCAAATAAACAAAACAAAACCCACATAGTTCTTATAAAGTGTATTTGTAAACTATCAGCCCAAATAGGAAATAGGGAAATTTAATTTTGAGACAGGGCCTCACTATGAAGATGTGACTATCTGGGAACTCACTATGCAGGCCAGGATGACATGAGCTCAAAAAGATCTGCCACCTGAAGGCTAGGGTTAAAGGCATGTGCCACCATACCTGACAAAACAGGGCAATTTAAACATTGAATTATTGATCATCTTTTTATTTGTGGAAAACCAAGAACAACCTAATACGAAGATTACATCCAGGATTTCAAACCTGTTTGCCTTAGTTAGAGTTCTATTGCTGAGATCAATACCATTACCAAAAACAAGTTGAGGAAGAAAGGGTTTATTTCAGCTTATGGTTTCACATCACAGGCCATCATCCTAGGAAGTCAGGACAGGAACCTGGAGGCAAGAACTGAAGCAGAAACCATAGAGAATACTGCTTACCAGCTTGCTCACAATGGCTTGCTCAGCCTTCTTTCTTCTACAGCTCAGGACCACCTGCTAAGGAACAGCGCCACCCACATCAGATCAGGTCCTTCCACATCAAGCACTAATTAAGAAAATGTCCTAAAGAGTTACCTCCAGCCAAACGGATGGAGGCAGTTTCTCTACCGTGGTTCCTCTTTCCAGCTAATTCTCAGTTTGTGTCAAGTAGACAAAAAAATAGCCAGGACATCATCTATGAATGATATAAGGAACGAACTTTCGCCGAGCGTTGGTGGCGCATGCCTTTAATCCCAGCACTCGGGAGGCAGAGGCAGGCGGATCTCTGTGAGTTTGAGGCCAGCCTGGTCTCCAGAGCGAGTGCCAGGATAGGCTCCAAAGCTACACAGAGAAGCCCTGTCTCAAGAAACGAACCACAAGCACCCTCCCACCCTCATATACACTCCTCAAGCCTGACACTGACAGAGGGATGTTGGGAAACCAATACAATCAGGGAAGTCATCCATATGGGCTTCAATTTTCAATTTTGTTTCACCCTCCAAAATCATGACTTTTCAAAATACTGACTTGCAGCAAAGAGGAGTCTTTGCAGTTGCACAGATCACATGACCTGGAAGGAAATCCCTTGTGGGAAGCTACAGCTGTCTATGCTGTCTTGCAACTAGCTTTTTAATTCGTTCTGTGGGCTGGTTAACCTTTCGGTTTGAATCATGCCCTGAGTTTCTCTGAGCACTTGACAGCCAGATTCCTGCACTGAGCTCTCATCACAGCCTAGAGCTGGACTGCAAGCCTTCTCGTCCAATCTGAGTGACACTCAAAAGATTGTGCAGAAACAGGACTATGGGCTTCTTTAACCTGTTTGTTCCCCCTTTTCTGCTTAATAAGAAAATCGCTTCCCACGTCCTATATATGTGCATTTTTTTCATCCTCTGCTGAAATCTTACTTGCAAATTTGGCAATGATGAAGACTGATCCTTGTTTTTAAGAAACTGTTTTCAAAAAAGTGCAATGGTGAACTGTGAGATGGCTCAGTCCATAGAGGAGCTTGCAACAAAGCCAGTGTCTACATGATGGAGGGAGAAAAGTGACTCCTCCAAGTTATCCTCTGTCCTCCATATACACAAGACCGGGATGAATGAAACAAATGAAAATTTAAAGAAAAAAACCTTAAGAGGTGTGTTTGTGTGTGTGTGTGTGTGTGTGTGCGTGTGTGTGTGTGTGTGTGTATGTGTGTGTGTGTAAAGATCCCAGTTTTTCATTCTTTTTTGTTTTGTTTTCTCTGTATTGCTTTGAAGACTATCCTGGCACTGCTTTGTAGACCAGGTTGACCTCAAACTCACAGTGATCCGCCTGCCTCTGCCTACCAAGTGCTGGGATTAAAGGCATGTGCTACCACCACCCAGGCCCAGTCTTTCATTCTTAAACAAAAAATTAAGTTAAACTCTTTAGGACACCCCCAAAGGAGTATTTTAAAAATGAATTCTGACAGACTGGTCCATAAACAAAGTCAGGGGCTTTTAACTGAAAACATCTGACTGCTCGTTCTCTGTCACATCTCCTGTCCTTTGCTGGATCTGTCAGACTAGGGCTCAGAGAAGATGCTGTGACAGCCAGAGGCCTAGTGCAGCTGTACCATTCCTTAATTCTCTACAAGTATCTTCCAGAGACTCTGAAATTTGATGGAATTAAGGCTTGCTAAAATACAGCAAAATTCTATTAATTGCTTCACATGTGTAAAGATCTTAGCAAGTGATAATCAAGTTGGACAAATACTAGTTTTTTAATTACTTATTACTATTTTTTATTTTGTACTTGGTGTTTTGTCTGCATGTATGCAGCACCTGCAAGCAATACCTCCAGGGGTCAGAAGAGGGTGTTATATTCCCCTGCAAATGGAGGTATAGGTAACTACGATCTATCATGTAGATGCTGGAGCTCAAATCCAGGTCCCCTGGGAGAGCAGCCAGTGCTATCAACTGTGGGGCCATTTCTTCTAGTCCCACAAGTTTTCAAAAATCCTCATCAGTAAGACAAGATCCCAAAGACACTCAGTTCAAAATTGTTCCTCTCTCCATGGATTCTCATTCCTGCTACCTCAAGAAGGAACTTCTCAAGGTCACTTGTGCTCTGTTCCTCTTTGTTGTCATGTCTCTGGCAAGTTGGCAAGTGGACAAGTGGGGAAGCTGGCTGGCTGCTTTCTACTGCAAAATCTAGCACCACCGAGAATGAGATTTGGGATAGTTATTCTTAGATACTCACCAATTCCACAGTCCATGACAGGTTGCAATACCTATAACAGAACAGTGCTCTGCTCACGGGGTGTTGTAAGGACCAGGTAAAAACTGTGCTGAAACAGCTCTCCCCAGTTAATCTTAGCATCTGTCCATCTTCACTGTCACTCAACTCTGTGGTGAGACCTCCAGATCTGATAGCACAAGCTAAGTGAAAGAGGCTGTGAGACACATCTGATGAGACCATCACAGGATGGCTAGGCTTGAGACATGGTATTCAGACTTGCTCTCTGTTCCCCTGTTAAAGTCCTTGAGGGCAGCTGCAGTGCCCACCAAGCCCTGAGACAATGAGCCAGACCTAATCCAAAGTCCAGCCATGATTCACCAAACATATAAAGCCATCCCTCATCCAGTTGATACTAGGAATTTTTACCCCATTATTTCACTGTAAAGAAAGGGATTTGAAGGAAAAGGGGATAGGATAGAAACTCAGAGAGCTCAGCAATAGACAAAGATCAAACATTTTACCAGGTTCTTGGAGGGATCAGAAGATTGTCATAAAGATTTTGTGAAAGATCCTTTCTTCCTAGCTTAAGGAAATTTTTTTCCATGCAAGATACAAATCCAGGTATGGCCAGTTTGTCACTGGTGTTATCCTTTACCTGGTATAATTTTGCTTGCTATAAGACAAGGGAAGAGAGATAGGCACATTCCATGCACTACTAACAAGGAGAGAAATTCTGGGTAACTGGTTCACAGGTTATGGGCATGGAAGCTTCTTATCTTCTGTGGAGAGGTCCTGGCTGCTATTTTATAGCTACTGTGTGAACATGAACTACTGCCATATCATCTTGCCAGCACTGATCACCACATCCAGGGAAATTCAAAGCTTACTCACTGGATTGAGGAAAAGGAAAAGTGGTGCCTTCCCAAGATTTGTGTGCTCTTACCATAAGACAAGGGAAGAGCTGGTATCTGTCCCACCCAGTTTCAGGGACAGACAACATTCTGTAAGAGGAGGCTTTAAGCAGAGGTGTCACTGCAGAAGTACCATCTTGGAGCTTGGATGGAGCAAACTCTGAGTGATAATGGAGAAGATCCACTTAATGAATTGAGAGGAAAACTCAGCTATTTGTGTTGGGGGGAAGCCAAGATTGTTTGAGCAGAACCCCACCATTCTTTTGTCTGCATATGCAGTGCTGCATGTGGTGTGCAAGACTCTGGGGAGACTCTGACTAACTAAGGAAAAAGTAGAAAGGAAAAAAGGGGCTGTGAATAGTTTCCCTCCCCAAATGCAGGTAGGCTTGTGGCATCTACTGGTCATGCAGGAATTCATGTCATTTTTCTTTTATTTTCCAATGTCCTGTTACCAAGAGTCAACGTAAGCAACCACAGCAGCAGCATCCATCATTTACTATGTGATGTGCATTAGCTTATGCCTCCCTCTCAGCAAACCCTAAGAGACAGACAGACAGCTGATGTCCTGCCTGGACTTGTGTGTTGAGCACTGCAGCTACTAAGACTCATCTAGGAGGTTCTGGAAAATTTAGAAACTGAAGAAATATGTCACTAGGGACGGGTTATTGGGGCTGCATCTTTCCCAGAGGTCCTTTCTGCTTCACTTTCTCAACTCCTGTCCACCATAAGGAGAATCTCCCCATCTGCATACCATGCCCTCCATTGCCAAGGACTATGGGCTGAAACTTCTAGTACTGTGAACCAAATTATTTTTTCCTTTCTGCGTTAGTTACTTTTCTATTACTCTGATGGAATATCCTGACATAAAGCAACTGAGAGAAGAAAGGGGTTTATTTGAGCTTACAATTCCATCAGGATAGGGAAGGCATGGCAGCCAGAGTGTGAAGTCAGTCTTTCACTAAGACATCAGCGATCGCATTCTATCTGCACACAAGAAGTAGAGAGAGAACAGGAAATGGCTGTGAAGCCTCAAAGCCCACCTTAGTGACACACTTCCTCTAGCAAGTCTCCACCTCCTAAGGGTTCCATAAACTTCCCAAACAGTACCACCAACTGGCACCACGTGTTCAGACATATGAGCTTATGGAGCACATTTCTCACTCAGACCGCAACATTCTATCCTTGATCGCCACAGGCTCATGGCCATGTCACTATGTAAAATGCATTTAGTCCAAATTCAAAAGTTCATAGTCTACTTCTGAGACTCAAAGCAGTCTCTTAACTGTAACCCCCTGCAAAATCAAAATTAAAATTACATACTTCCAACATAGAATGACCCAGAATGTGTTAATAGCCTTCTAAAAAGGAAGATTGGGAACATAGCATGGGAAGATAGACCCACAGAAAAATAGAAACTCAGCAGAGTAAATACCAAATGCCCCATAACTCTGGCATTTCCAGCATCTTAAAGTCTCCATGACAATCCAAGCTTCATCTTCACAACTCCATGCAATGTCCTCTCAGGACCTTCTTGAACGACTTCAACCCTGGCACATATTAGCTGTCCTTTGTGGTTCTCTGAAAATGCAGAGGAAGAATCCATGATCCCATCAATCTTGCGTATTTTATGTCTCAAAAAACAAAACAATACAAAATGAACAACACTGCTAAGTCCAACTGCCTGCACATGACGGACCCTTGCCCCTTTGGACCATAGTTACAGCAACTTCTGTATGCTGAAGCTGGTGAAAACGAGCGTACCTAGGTATCTGCTTTCCAGAAGCAGGAAATCCTGTGGGCTCTTTCCTTTCACAAATTGGAGACTTAGCCAGTGGATCTTGCCCTCAGGGCCCCTGTTCTACTGTTATGCTGCAAAAGCAGGAGGCTGCTCTCGAACGGCATTAACCTCCACAGGTCTTTTCGTCACTTGATGCTACAACCTGCAGCTTCCTAGTACTCTTTCCGTCTCTGAATTGTACATCTCTTATTTTCATCTTCCTCACAGCTTTTTTTTTCACTGTAGACTCACATAAGACTTGTCTTAGTCAATGTTCTACTGGTATGAAGACACACCGTGGCCACAACAACTCTTATAAAGGAAAGCATTTAACTGGGGCTGACTTACAGTTCAGAGGTTTATTTCAATATTAAGGAAGCAGAAGTATGCAGGTAGATATTGTGCTGGAGAAGAAGCTGAGAGTTCAACATCTGGGTCTGCAGGAAGCAGGGCGAGAGAAAGGGGCTATGTGCATGTGCGTTCAGGCGCCCACAGAGATCAGAAGTGTCAAAGTTCCCTGAAGCTGGAGTCATAGGTGGTATAAACCACCTGACATGGGAGCTGGGAACACAACTCAGGTCCTCTGGAAGAAAGTACATGTTCTTAACCACAAGGCCATCTCCTGGACCTCCTCCATTTACTACTCCAGAAATGATGAGCTTCCTTCTGCACTAGCTCGTCACTGTGCCACCTGACAGTCTACCACCTCCAACTCCACCCTCTCCTCTGCATGGTCTCCAGAATCTTGTTTCATGTCCAGTAGGTTTGGCCTCCAGAAAGGGAAATCTTGATGATAAAAGATCAATAAACAGATACCTTCAACCCTCCATTCCCCAACAGGCAGTAGTCAAGGGTCCCACCTCTCGGATCAGGACAAAGGTGGACACAAACATAGAGAAGCCTCTTCAGACCTATGATGAACCTATGAAGAGCACTTCAAAGCTAACTCATTGGAGAATGAGTCAAAGTCTCAGGAGGCAGAGGCAGGCCGATCTCTGTGAGTTCGAGACCAGCCTGGTCTACAAGAGCTAGTTCCAGGACAGGCTCCAAAGCCACAGAGAAACCCTGTCTCAAAAAACAAAAACAAACAAAAAAAAGAAAGAAAGAAAGAAAGAAAGAAAGAAAGAAAGAAAGAAAGAAAGAAAGGAAGGAAGGAAGAAAGAAAGGGAGAAAGAAAGAAAGAAAGAAAAGAAAAGAAAAAAGAAAGTCTCATTAGTCATTGCTGCACTAGAAATAACATTATCCTTTAGACATCAGGAAAACTGTCCTGGTTTAAGTGCTTACTAATAAATAATATGTCCATAGTCAATCAAAGTGTGGGAGAAATATGGCTATTTGGTGGGTTGGTCACTGGGTTTCATTTTTGTTATCAAGTCAGTAAAGGCAGGAAACAAATTCTCAAATATGAGGGAAGAAAATTACAAATTTTATGAAAATGAATTACCGTCTGAGTGTTGGAGTCTTTTCAGTTGTGGCATTGGTTAATGTGGGTGACAGCCCTTTTTGCCTGTTCCTTGGCATGCAGTTATTGGGAGCCATTTGTAACACTCCCATTTTGTCTGTGAAAAGACATTTTAATTGAAAAATCATTTGCCCATAAAATTATTATCATCAATTCACATTCCACCAAAGGGCTGCATTATGACCATAAAACAATTTGTAAGTGGATTCATTTCACCCACTAAATCACCTCACATTATGTTGTGAACGGAATGATTAAAGCAAGTTAGCATTTTGTTGGCAAAGTAATTACATTATTATGCATTTCATCCACAGAGATACTTAAACCACTGAGTCCATTTGTCTTGTTGACACAACATCTATATGTATTGGACAGAACACATTTTATTTAGTTGATGCAATTAATTTTATTCACCAAGAGCTTTTAAACTTGGGTAATTTTTTTCCTCACAGGCAAAGATTTGACTGGGTGACAAAATTCACCTTGCCTGCACGATCATGGTTCGCACCATTTTCTCAAACTGTGTGGAGACTGGTGAAGTGTCCCTCTATTCCAAACCTGATGACTGGGGAAGTGATGCAGACATGCTTTCGAGAGGACCACTTGCATCCCCTTGAGCAGCCCATCAGATAATGCCTTCTTGTTGCCAACTTCTTTAATGGCTTCAGACCTTCCTGGGAGGATGCCAGATTCCAAGTGGAGTCAGGCTTTGGAAGGCAGCACTTGTTATGGGGTAAAGACTCTGAGACCAAAGTTGGAATTGGGTGTCTGTATTAAACCAGTTGGTAACTCCCTCAAGGGAAACACTTCCCATTGAAAGCAGCCCTGAATTCATATTACAGGAAAGTTTTAAAAACAAAGAATACAGAAAAACTATATCCTGCCTGGCGGTTGCAGGAGGAAACAAGTAAGTAGCTTAACAAGAGTCAGTAATATGTAAATTACTATTACTGTTGCTGTCAGTATTGTTATTTTGCAGTGCTAAGGTAAGTGATCTCCACTGAGCCATATCTCTAACCTTGACTTTTTTTGGAGACAGGTTCTTGGTCCATAGTCCAGACTCACCTTGGAGTAATGAGCTTTCGATTTCTTCCTCTTTAATGTTGGGATTATAAGAATATCCTGATACATCTGGTCTAGATTAAGAGTATTCTAAAACAGTCTGCAATATGATAACTCAACTGAGTTTAGTGGAGATTATAGGGTTTGAACAAGAAGTGTCCCCCATCACAGTCCCACACACTTAGGAATTTGATCCCCAGTTGATGAGGCTGTTTGTGAGGTTTAAGAAGTGTGGCCTTGATGGAGGGAAGTGTTTCACTTGGAGCAAGATTTTTGAGTTTACAGCCTCATTGCCACCAATTCCAATTTGCTTTCTCTCTTGTCTTTCTGTCTCTGTCTCTGTCTCTGTCTCTGTCTCTGTCTGTCTGTCTGTCTGTCTGTCTGTCTCCTTTCTGCTTATGGTTAAAAGTATGGTCTTTCTATCCCTGCCTTTGACTACCTAGTCATTTTGGAATCTTATCTCTCTGAAATCATAAATCCAAATAAACTCTTCTGTAAGTTGCTTTGTTCATGGTGTTGTATCACAGCAGAAACAACAAAAATAACTAACACAGAGATTTAAGACACTTCCAGAATGAGAGGGTGGCTGAAGAGAGAGAATGCAATCCTTGAAACCTGGAGTATGATTTTCTAATGAAGTGGGGAGGCTGGCCATACTTTGAACTGACATGAGATCTTAATTAGTTTTGCTGTTGTTATAATAAAACACTGCCACCTAAAGCAACTTGGAGAGGAAAGGGTTTATTTCCATCTTACTACTCTCAGGTCACAATCTTTCACTAAGGGAAGTCAGGATAGGAACTCAAGTCAAGAACCTGGAGGCAGGAACTGAGCAATGGTAAAGTGCTGCTTACTGGCTTGCTTTCCTTGGCTTGCTCATATTGCTTTCTTATTCACCTCAGGACCACCTGGCCAGGGATGGTACCTCCTGCACTTGGCTGGCCTTTCCACATCAATGATCAATCAAGAAAATGTCCTACAGACTTGCCTACAGCCAAATTTGATGGAGACATTTTCTCAATTCAGAGTTCCTCTTCTCAGATAACTTGAGCTAAACCTAACCAGGACAGATAGTTGCAAAGCATCTACTGCAGGTCAAAATGTGTGGCCCCTGGAGCTGCAGAGAATCTTTGGCATCTTTTGTAGCCTTCCTTGCACTAGGGGCATAGTGCCTTACATCCATAAACACATCAGCCTTCTTCACTCAAGACTCTCTACCAGGTAGTCCCAAGATTGATCAGGCTGTCACTGCTACTGCATAGTGACCTGTGTCAACCCTGTAGGATGATCAATACGTCATTGAATCTTTAATGTATGTTCCATCAAATTTGGAATCGCTTAAGAGAATGGGAATACCTGTGGGTATGTCTGTGAGGTGTTTGGGGGAAGGATTATCCAAGCAGGGAAACCTACTATGAAAGTGGGCTGTGCCTTCTGTGTGCTGTAATAAAAAGAGGTAAATGGAGAAGACAGCTAAACACTGGCATCCCTCTCACTACCTCATCATGTGAGCCACGCTGCTCTGCCATGACTCTACATTGAATGGAACTCCCTAACTCCAAATGAATCCCCTGAATCAAACTAATTCATTTCTCCCTGTGTCTCTGTTGGTTATTTTGTTATAGTATGAAGCAAAGCAACTTAATACAAGAAGCAGTTTAGCTAGAGAAGCTTTTGTCCATCAAACCCCTTCCCAGCTGTCTACTCAAACTGCACAGAACCCACCTAACCTCAGGGCTGCTCACAAGGCTTTGCTATTAAAATCATCTATATAGGCCTGGGGAAATTGCTGGGGGGGGGGGGTTAGGCACACACATGCTGCTTTCCTAGTGGATCAGAGTTCAGTTCCCAGTACCCACATCAGGCAGCTCACACCATCTGTAACTCCAGCTCCAGGAGATCAGACGCCTCTGGCCTCCTCGGGCTCCTGTACACACAGCACATATGGACACACATACCTACCTTTATAATTATAAAAATATTTTAAAATATCATCCATGTGTATAAAAATGTGAAATAAAGCAGTTTATCAGATATCATAAAATCACATAGCTTAATACATATGGTGAACCCCCCCCATAAGTAAAAGGAGAGCCTACGGGTCCAGACATGATAAGAAAAATAACAGCAGACTATTATTGGATATGCACACTACTACCCTTAGAGGCTGATTCTGTATTTTATATTCATATGTGTGCATGTTTTATATAAGAAAGCAAATGGGCAACATGGTTATGCAGCTTTCCCAGGGGATAGCAGTAAAAGACATTTGAGGACCAGGATCCATACTCAGATCATGTCTGGAGTCTTAAATAAGAAATGTCCATTAGGCTCAAATAGAAACAATTGTTTCCCAGATGAAGACACTGTTTGGGGAGGTTTAGGAGGTATAGACTTGTTGAAGGAAGTATGTCACTTAGGGTGGGCTTTGCCCTAATTCTGGTTTGCTCTCTCTGCATTATAATTTTGATTGAAATAAAGTCTCTAAGCCTCCTGCTCTGGCTGCCATGACTGTCTCTTGCAATTATGCCTCTCTACTATAATGGACTCTGCTAAAGAACTGCCCCCTTGGTCATTTCCATTCATCTTTTACACATATTAGTTATTTCCTAACTTCCAAAACTAGAACTGTGGAAACCTGGTACAGTCTGGGTTTGGTTCCTTGGTGCATACACACATTCCTGAAATTCATGCTAACTCTAGAAAACAAAAGAACCTTTCAAAATCCCTCAGACCACACCAAAATCCCTTAGATGCCCTGGTCTCTGAAGATTCAGGGACACTTTCAACAGATACATCAGTATTCGCTGACATTGCCTTTCTTTAGGAAAACAAATGGAAGAATAGGCTTTGCTTACAGAGCATCAGGTGTCTTTAAATTCCTGGAAAGCCTTTGTAAATGACTCTTCTTGGCATGTTTGAATCTGGATAGGGATACCTTTTCATCCACCTGATACTTCCATGAGGCACTCTCCACTAAGATCAAGGCAATGATTTCACCTTTTCCAGAGCAGGTGCTTTGGAAAATGTGGTTTGCAGAGAAGTAGTCATGAGGACACTCAACAAAGTTATGAAGTAAACTTTAAAGGAAATGTTGGTCCTTCCACCCTATCTGGTCACTCAAGGTTAAAAGACAACCTCAAAATGCCAAGCTGGGAAGCAGAAGGAGATACACCACTGTCTTGATTTCATGGGCATAAAAATAGGCATCCCAGACAGGGTTATAGCCATACTATAAGTGACGGTTAGCTTACATACAGTTGGTAACTGAGGCTACTGAGGCTTTGTGACACCAACACAAGTAGCCAGTGCAAAAGTTCAGTCAGTAACACGGACATTGGAATGCTGATGCAACGAAGGTGAAGGTTTTCTTCGAATGTCATGGCTTCCCTGGATCCATATTAAGCACAAGATGCAGCCAGGCATAGCAGTACCTACCTGTAATTCTAGTTCTCAGGAGGTTGAGACAGGAGAATGAAGAAGGTGATGCCTGCCTGGGTAACGCTGAATAGAGCATGGACTACATAGAAATATCTCTTCTCTCTCTCTCTCTCTCTCTCTCTCTCTCTCTCTCTCTCTCTCTCTCTCTCTCACACACACACACACACACAGAAGCAATCTTGGCACCAACTCCCAAATTCTGGCTAAGTAGCCCCAAGAATTTCTGTGGAACTCCAACTCATTTAGATGCAGGTGGCCCTGGGACTGAGAGCCACATAGTCAGCCTACAAAGGAGAAATCTATGCCTCAAAACCTAGCCACAAAGGTTCTTGTGCAGATTCTGGATAACCTGTGGACACAGGCACCCCCAGATGGCCTGGCTCTGTCCTAACCTATCAGGTCAAATCCACTCATTTTGAAACCCTTGGTTAAACCTATGTTAATAAAATCTTTATGATCTTACCTTATTTCAGTATTTAGATTTCGAAATTTGCCACATCTTCTCATTTAGGTAGGAAGAGAAGGAAGGAAGGAAGGAAGGAAGGAAGGAGGGAGGGAGGGAGGAGGGAGGGAGGGAGGGAGGGAGGGGAAAGGAAGGAAGGAGTGAGGGAGGAGGGAGGGAGGGAGGGAGGAGGGGGGAGGGAGGGAGGAGGGAGGGAGGCAAACAGGTAATACCCACATTGTCAGAGTTACTGAAGAGATCCAGAAGAAGTTTGGCACAAGATTTCAAACACAATGCATGGAGTGCAGGCTCCATCACTGTTAATTTTTGTTACCTTGCTCCATTGTTTATTTAGACAGGTTCTCTCTATGTATCCCAGACTGGCCTCACACCCCTGGCCTCAGGTTCCTCAGTGCCATTACCATCACCATTATATGCCACCACATGTGGCTACTAGTTAATGTTCATCCACATGTATGAGAACACATTTTGTCCACACTGTGATAGACCATTTTCTGGGTCTGCCAGTTTGACACATTGTTTAACTTTGTCAAACCTAAGGATTTTGGAGATCCCTGCTTAGGTGAAAGCTAATGAGAACAACAGTATATTTTTATATATCTTTCAGACTGAGCTTAAGTCTTGAGCCCACATATTCTAAACACCAACCTTTTGTTCTACCTATAAAGGGATCCAAGCATATTTTGAGACTAATTAAAAGCATTTACTCCAACTTTATGCATGATAGCCTCAGACTGTCAATTTGGACAGCTGAGTAAATTCTGTATTCTCATATAATGGGATATGACACAGATTTTAAAGTAAGATCAAGTCTGACTAATATGTCATTGTGATGAAATGTCACGGATACTAAGATGAACAAAACAAGCCAGGTTTGGAGTCAGGCAAACAGCTCAGTGTGTAAAGTGCTTGCTTTAAAAACACAAGGATCCAAGGATCCCCATAACTACCTGAAAAGAAAAGAACAAAGAGAAAAGAAAAAAGATGGATGTTGGTGCCTGAGGTTGACCTCTGGCCTCCATATGCATGAATATACTTGTACACATATGCATTTACAATGTGTATTGACTGATTCATGAAATGCTTCAAAGCAGACAAAACAACTCTGTGGGAATAAAATTCAGTTCCGAGGTTACTCCTGGAAGATGTGAAATGAGACAAGACTAATAGAATCTGCCAGGGCGCTGGAAAAACTTTATGTCCTGTTTTGTGTTGTGCTTACATGAATAAAGATTTATTAAGCCATGCATTCAGGATCAGCACACTTTATAGACTTAGACACATGCATTCTACCTTAATTAAAATTAAAAGTGCAAGATGCTTCCTACTAGTTTTAAGAGAGGGTTTACGCCTTTTAAATACATCTGTGTATGAGTCTGAGGGACACTTTCACTTGAGGCAGTCCAGTGCAATGGTCCAAAAGGCCTTGTATTCCTCTTCTGATGCTATTTCTCATTCTCCTTTTTCCCAGCATTTATCTTTGCAAAACTTCAAATGATTATTTTTGTGAGCCCTAATCAGATGGCTCTCCTGACTGATTTATCTATCCAGCAAAGTCATTTCTTCTAAATGCCTAAACAAAATTTACCCCTTTCCAATGCTGGCTGGATTCTTCCCTAGCTCACTGTCCAGCAGGCAGGATAGATGGCTCTTCTCAGGGATGGATGCAGTTTCCATGCAGTAGGTAATTAGAGGATCACATTTGTTTAGTTTCCTGACAACCAAGATCGACCATAGACCCTCTGATGACTCGTAAAATGGCCTAAGTAATGGGCTTAGAGATTTTGCCTCAGGAAGAGTTCAGCTGAAGCAGAGGAAAGCAACGAAGTCTCATTTTACCCATCATAGCACTGTACCCTCTGGGTTTCATTCAGACCTTATTTTCCAGGCCTCTCTGGAACAGATAGCCTGAGCCACATTTTCAAAACTTTTCTCCCAGGATTGCCAAACGGAATAGGATAGACAGCTAAGACACAGCATCTCTGTTGCTATATACCAGAGCACAGCCCCTGGTATTCATTCACTCACTCACATGTTCAACCACTCTGAAGTCATTTATGGAGTACCTGTTACCTCAGTGTATAACAGTAAACAAAACAGAGCCTCTGGCCTTGTAGAACATATATTCTAGCTGGAAAGACATAAAATAAATGAAGTAATCTCATGGAATAGTAAATTCTCTACTATCTTTTTTCTTTAGAAAGGCAGACTCCCTCTGAAGATCAGGCTATCTCACAACTTAGGACCTTTCTGCCCTTGTTTCCCTGGTGCTGAAATGACAAGAGTAAGTCACCACATCTCAATGCCTCGTTCCTTTTTTCCTTAAAAAAGCCTTTTCTTTATTCTTGAAATATTCATACATGTATACAATGGAATATGATCATGTATAAGCCCCATTCCACACTCCAACTCTCCCCCTATTCTTCACGTACCCTCAACATATAGTCCTTGAATCTTTGGTACATAGAATAGAACTAGTATATGCATGATTCACTCACAGCAAGGAAAAATATTAAAGATGATTATTTAGCCCATATTCATGCTATGGATTAATAAGACACTAAAATACCTCATGAGATAGATGGTCCTTACATATGACAAACTTGTAACCAAAGATTTTAAAGAAGCCCTGTGTAAATGGCATGCATTATATATTATATGGCATACATCAATCAATATTAGCTAATTTCCCAACAATAGAGATAGATGCACAAACTGCTACTAATCAGAGATAGATGATTATTTTTAGCTTTGCATATATATCAGAAACTGAAACTGGGGATTGGGTAAAGCACTTGCTATGCAATCATGAAACCCATCGTCCAAATCTCCAGCACTAATGTAAATGTTGGACTATTGTGATGGCCTGCCTGTAATCTCAGCCCTTAGGAGGCTCGTGCACACACACACACACACACACACACACACACACACACACACACACACACACACACACACAGGCACACACAATAATGGTTAATTTTAATTGTCGACTTGGTGGATTAAGAATCACCACAAATAAAATGCTGCCTCATTTCTTGATATTCAGCAGTGGCCTTTCATGATACTCATAGCTATGACATTGTCCTCAAGAGAAAAATAAAAAGCAATGAAAATATCCATTATGATCCTTTCCCAAAGCCCTGTTGGAGGAATCCCCACTTCCTGCATCCTAACTCAAGCTCAGCTGAGACTCCCCGCCCTCTAAGAAGACTGATGAAAGCTCCTTTTAGGTTGTACTATCTTCATGGGGCCCACTTCTATGAAAGGAGTGTGGCTGGAAAGCTCAGGCCGAGTGTGTGAGTACAGCAGGGAAGATCAATAAGCAGCCATGAACAAGGGCAATGTTCACAGTCCCTCTGTCAAAGCTCATCATGCCTCACTTTCAGTAACAAACTCTTCCAGATCAAATACTTCGCCACCCAAGGGAAGACACTATGCTGGGGGTTTACATCTGACATTTCAAATAATTAGAATTTCACAGTTCAGACAACAGCTTCATATTTTATTCCTGAAATCGAAGCTGTTAGTCAATTAAACAAGATTCACCCAGAGCTGTGGACATGGATAAACACAGCAAGGATATGATAACAGCACTCATTCAATTGCTACCTTTTCCCCACCGGGCTCTTGGGTCTTATTGAAATGTGAAATCCAGTAAGAATATTCACAGCCTTGTGGACACTATCAAAGCCTCATAGACACTCAACAGGCACAATCTTTCTTGGACTTTGGATGACGTTGTGAGACAGCAAAAAAGAACCAGAAGTCCCAACCCAGGTACTCAGAAATGTCTAGAAGGAAAACAGAGCAGGCATGTGGAATAATGGCTAAGAGCATAGGCCTTGATACCCACACCCATGCCCCTCCAAAGATGAAATGACTTATTCTAAGATGTATTTTTATTCATTATATTTGTGTGTGTGCATGCATGTGCTCACAGGTGTGCATGCAGTTACCTGGGGAGGCCAGAAGAAGCCATCAGATCCCTTGGAGCTGAAGTGACTGGCATTTCTGAGCTTCCCAATATGGGTGCTAGGACCTGAACTCAGGACCTCTGAGTCACCTCTCCCACCCATGATCACATTTCTGTTTCTGGCTCTTACAGGCTTTTTAACCACCTCATATCACCTCATCTCTCCTTTCCTTGTCTAGAAAGAGGCAGCAACAATAGCCATCACCTGAGCAGGCTTTTCTCCCTTTACGGCTCTAGATCAACTAACTCTCCATCATCTCTGGTCATTGCTCTGCTTCGTGAGCCATTTGAGGGCTGCTTGACCCTATTCCTTTGCTTTTCAGATTCCAGTTGAGGTTAGCTAAAGCAAGCAGGAGCAGAGGTGGACAGTCAGAACACTGTGAGGCTGGGGTGTTTGCCTCTCTTCTCACTCCCTGGAGCTGCAGTCACTGAATTCTTTCATCTGTAACCACAGATGAAAGCTTTCACAGTTTGACCCCTCTCTCAGTGGTTCACAAAAGTCTGGTATCATCGATCTGTCTTCTTGTATATTCAGGCTCGGAGGACATCTCAAGAATAATTGCCCAAGAAAGAGACTCTGAAATGCACATTCACTGGGCATACTGACACCTACATCCTAGAAATTGGGAGGCAATAAGATACTAAGCTTGAGGACTACTTGTGTTGCATGGCAAATTTGAGACCAACTTGATTTACACAGTAAGACCCTACCTAAAGAAACATAGAAGATAGATGGATAGATTGATAGACAGACAGACAGATATACAGATATGATTCAAGGGCTGGGAGGCATGACCCAATGATAGTGTACTTGCCTATCATGGGAAGAAGCCCTGTATCCCATCCTCAGAAAAGCAAAATTTTAATACATAAAAATTTAAGCATTATCAAGTGTAGATTCTCAATTCTTGTGAAGGTGGCTCACTAGAAAGGGCTTTTGGGATCAGCCCTTGTGGAAAGGGAAGGAAGCAGAATTGAAGAGAAGTTTGAAGTCTGAAAGAATTCTGCTCAGTCTTCGGAGGGTTGTGAAATCACAACGACCCTGTAGAGTTGGCCAAGAGGCCCAGGCTCCTGTCTTTGTGTGGACAGACACTATGAACAGGTCACTTTCTTCAGGAAAGGCAGTACTCAGACAGCATGTTGATGGTTAGTGCTATGAGATGTCAGATGGCAGTGCTGCTACCAATGGGGGATGAGCCCTTCAGGGGACTTAGACAGAGCATCAAAGATTCACCACAGAATGAATGGCCTCTCATCTGTGACCAGTCTTTCCGGGATCCCCATATCAGGTTTCTTTCTCTAATTTCACCCAAACATCTAGAACTATTTATTTATATGCCCCTTGAGTTACTATTGGGCTCTTGCTAGTAGCCTGATTGGTATGGCCTACCCTTGGCTAGTCAGGCTACACAGCACCTACCTCATATGCGAATTCCTATTCAGAAATGACACCAGCATTTTCTTCCCTGGGACTTTCATGAGTCAGATGAACAATGAGCTTACAGGGGAGCCCGGTGGTAGAACAACTTGAAGTTGGCATTTTCTTAAAGAAGTTGTGAGCAGCATTTGTTTTTTTGTTTGTTTGTTTGTTTGTTTGTTTATTTGGTTGGTTGGTTGGTTGATTTGGTTTTGATTTTTTGAGACAGGGTTTCTCTGTGTAACAGTCCTTCTGTTCTGAAACTCCCTTTGTAGACCAGGCTGGCCTCCAACTCACAGCCTACGTCTGCCTCCCAAGTGCTGGGATTAAAGGTGTGTGCCACCACCTTCCAGCTTGTGAGAAGCTTTTGAAGGTAAATTAAAGGTTATTTAATGGAATTGTGCTTACAAAACACAGCAAGCACTTTATTTAACTTTTGTTTCATCAGCGACGATCTTTCAAAGATGAGCATGTCTCCTATCCTCACGTTTATAGTCCAGATAGAGAAGAAACCTGCACAAGACACCAAGCAGGTCTGTAGCTGCAAATCATAATGTATTTATTGAAGGGTGCTTGCTACTCCCAGAAATGGAGATGAATAAGTGTGGGGGAACTAAACAGATGGCGGGATAAGAGCAATCTGAGGAAGTGATACTTCACCTGGATAGTTGAGTGCATTCATCTTCAAGCATGTTGGGCAGCAGATCTACTTGTAGTTCAGTGTGTGTAGAGAGCCTCTGGCTCAGGGTGAAGAGCATGAAAAAGGGTGAGGGAGTTTGGGGGTGGCATGGGGCCTTGAGAGCCATGAGAAAGAACTCAGTTTTTCCATCAAATGCAATAGGAAGTCCCTGGAAGGTTTTAAGCTGGGGAAGGATATGATCTTATTAATATCTCTGAGGAATCCCTATGATTTTCTATGAGAAATAGACCTCATGAGAAAGAACACCAAGAATGAGTAGACTATGGCTAAGAATGGGTCAGGAGTAGTGGCTGAGGCTGGCACTATTGTTTATTTGGAGAGAAGTAAAAAAAAATATGTGTGCCTACCATGGAAGAAGGCTGGAGAGAAAACAGATATGAGGAACCTCCCCTGGGTGAACAGTGGTGGGTCTTGGCTGTTTCCTGAATTGGGATGGAATATAAGAGACCTATTCTGGTGAAACCAAGGATTCCACTCAGAAGAAATGAAGTTGGAAGACTACAGGAAGAAACCTCCAGCAAGAAGCCATTTTCAGCTCCTAATCTCCCTCCCAGCTTCATTTCTTTTAGTTTTTGTTATTAATAGCCTCCTGAAGAAAATTCCATATTCAAAGTGTTAGTTATCACTGGCAGAAGACCCAGTGGTCACCTTGGGCTCAGTGGACTCCCAGGTGTGTGGCACAGCTAGATAAGGCCTGGAGTTATGGAGAGGTCAGAGCCTTGTCCCTTCCCTCCCTTGGTTCTCCCCTCACAAGCAGGCTATTGCATGTCTCAGATGTTCATTCCATCTGTTTTCTAGAGGTTTCAGGAGACAAAAGCCATCTGTTTCTTGTTACAGTGTCATTAGAACTATTATGACAAAGGAGACAACAAGCTTCAGACATTGGGTCTCTCTGTCTAGGCTTTCCCTCAGCTGTCATCTTGCTAATTTTTTTTGCTTACATTTTCTATCTCCAAGCTTCTCACTTCAGACCAGCCTGGAACTCACCAAAACAACTTCTCAGTCTACGAGTAGAAGTAGCATAGGGTGTAAGAGGTTGCTATGTAATCCCTGCCTCAGGGGCATTCACAGTCTAAGTGACCAACTGAAAAGAGGCAACACAAAGAAATGAATTCAAATGGAAGACTCCAATCCATTAATTAGACATGAATCTGAGCTCTAAAATAATATTTAATGCTGTTAATCAGCATTAGACACCAACTTTGAGATAAAGCTGTTTGTCGTGCTAAGAGTACCACTCCAGAGGTTGGAACTGAGCCAAAAGGCAGGCTCTCTGGCCATCTCTATAGGAACCAACCTAGGAGTCCAGAAGGAGAAATAGTAGAGAAGACAGTTGTCCTGGTTTGATTCCAATGTTGTGATAAACACTGTGGCCAAAAGCAACTTAGAGATGCAAGAGTTTATTTGGTCTTACAGTTTCCAGTTCATTATCAAAGGGAGTCAGGGCAAGAAATGAAGCAGAAACTACAAAAGAATGCTGCCTTCCAGCTTGCTTCCAGGGTCATGTTCAATTACCTTTTTTGTATAGGCCAGGCCCACCTGCCTAGGGATGGCACTGCCCACAGTGGGATGAGACCCCCTACTTCAATTAGCAGTCAAGAAAATGCCCCAAAGGCCATGCCTACAGGCCAATGTGATAGGGGTAATTCCTCAGCTGAAGGTCCAAGTTAGCAAACAAGATTCACCATCACAGTAGTTCATCATGTGTCTCCCATTCTCAAAATGTAACAGCCTTCCCTGACCACTAGAAGGCCTCAACACCGTTTCCAGTTGGAAGTAGAATGATAGGCAGAAATGTAACAAATATTTTGCTAGAGTGGCAACCTTCCTGCCCACCTCAATCTACTCTGAGACTAAGCACCCTCAGAACCTCATTCTGTTTGCCAATAAAGGAATATTTGGGGTGAGGTGTTTTCCCTTCTAAAAGACAGGTAATCAAATAAGGCCTGAATTATCTAGATTTCACACATTTTAGCATAAAATTAATTAGTTTGGAGAATTACATAGCAGATAAACACACCGAGTAGCTAGACCTCCCTAATTGCATGTTTACATTTTACACCCTGCTCCTTTCATTATACCAAGAAGTTGCCTGTAGCATGACTTTCCCATTAAGGGAAAGAAACCCACCAAATGATTTCATTTTTATGTCTGCAGAGCTCCTGATAAACTGACAGCACCATCGAAGCTCTCCAAATACATTTTATTTTCATTTAATGGCTAATCTAAAACCAATCAACCAAGACATATAGAGAATGGCTGCACAGAATGAGAATGTGTAACTCCCCTGGAAAACTCGTGAGAACAAATCCACTGTAATTATTCAGACATACGATACCTACCAAAGAGAATCTGACTTAATGCAGTTGACACTAGTGTGTATGCCCTGTAATGATGGACAGACTGGAAACCTGGATCTGTCAGCCACATGGCAACACTGGGAGAATAGGTGTTGGTGTGTAGATTAAATTACTCATTGCAAACAGCATAAATATGGAAAGGAATGAAGATTCAGGAAGTATGAATGCAACCTTGTTACCTGACATAACTATGTGCTGCTGTGCTGCACTAAAGATGGCAGCAGATCATAGCACATTAAAATCTAGTAGGGTTGTTAATAAGCGGAAATGGAGATGAGAATCAAGCCAGCTTGGTGGTTCTAAAGAATTCGACCTTAGTCATGTCAACAGAAGGCCTATGTGGACCCCCATGACTGTAGATTAGTTTCCATTTGCAGTTTTACTATGTATTGGTCATTTTTTACAAGTGGAAATAAATCAGTCCCTTTAACATGCAACTGAAACTCTCCACTAGGGACCTGAACAATGAGGTTTCATTGCAGCAAGGCAGAAGCAAGCAAAAACACTTTCCCTCCTGTACAATATGGCAGCTGCATCTGTCCAGTGCTTCCAGCTGTGCCATGTGCCTGCTATGGTTACCAGAATTCTTCAGCCAGCTCTGTATCTATGTTGAACACAGAATCATTCTCTATCTTTTAGAATGGCCTAGCCATGAGGGAAATATGTTTTTGAAGTTAGCCCTATCTATCCCTTTCATGGCTGTATTAAGCAAACAGGCATGCTTATGGAGCACTGAGCTTCCCTGGAAGAAATCCTCACAGAAGCAGAACTCCCACCACCACCCCTGACCTGCAGGAGGCCAAGAGGAAAAGGAAGCTATTTGTGCCTCTGGGTATCGAGCCATCACCATGCTGACAGACCCACACACCACCTTCATTGGCTTGTGGCTGGAGACCCAGACTTCTTTGTTCTCCTTGGTTATTTTCAGATGAAAGAAAAATCTCAGAAAACCTCAGTGGAACAATTAAATCTCAAATAAATGAAATGCTTTGGGAAAGCAAGGCTTTATAAACAAGTCTTTTCCTGCACAGGTCACACTCCCCATCTCAGCAGATCAACTGAAATGGATTTTCTGCCTCTGGCACTGGAAGGAATTATTTATGGTCTGAAATGAAGCTAATGTGTGTTATAAATAAATCCTGAATGCACTAACCTCTCTATTTCTGGTAGTCTGTCCACCTTGTAGGAAGGAGCTCAGCAGAGCCTTGGCTGGACCAAGCAACCAGATCTGAATGGATTGTTTCAGAGAGGTCATCTGTATCACCTCAGGTGCTCTGGTCTGGAACACATGAGCTCCAAAACTCAGGTTCTGAATGGCCAAAAGGAGAAAAAAGATCAAAGTTGGAAAATGGAGCCAAAGCTCAGCAGTTAAGAACACCTGCTGCTCTTGCAAGAAGACCTAGGGTCAGTTCCCAGCACTCCCATTGTGACTCACAACTACCTAGAACTCCAGTTCAAGGGGATCCTATGCCTTCTTCTGACTTCCTTGGGCACCTGTACTCATGCTGTATACATGCAGGTACATAATCACAAAATAATATGAACTAAATAAATATTTTAACTCCACTTTGACAAGCTGAAACATTGGTAACTGTCCTGGCTGGTTTTGTGACAACTTGACACAAGATAAAGTCATCAGAGAGGAATGAACCTCAGTTGAGGAAATGCCTCCATGATATCCAGCTGTAAGGCATTTTCTCAATTAGTGATCAATGGGGGAGGACCCAGGCCATGGTGTGTGGGGCCTACACCTGGGCTCTATAAGAAAGCAGGCTGAGCAAGCCACAAGAAGCAAATCAGTAAACAGCATACCTCCATGGCCTCAGCATCAGCTCCTGCTTCCAGTACCCTGCCCTGTTTGAGTTCCTGTCCTGACTTCCGTCAGTGATGAATAGCAATATGGAAGTGTAAGCCAAATAAACCCTTTCCTCCCCAATTTGCTTTTTGGTCCTGGTGTTTCATAGCAGTGGTAGAAACCCTAATTGAGACTGTAGCATACACCTGGTATTCTGGCACTTGTGAGGCTGAGTCATGAGAATCAGGAGTTCAAAGCCAGGAGCTGAAGCAATGGCTCCACTGACTGCTCTTCCAGAGGACAGGAGTTCATCCCAGAAACCACATGATGGCTTACAACTGTCTGTAACTACTACTCTGGGTGATCTGATGCCCTCTTCTGGCTTTCATATGTGCACCAGGCATATGCATGTGGTACACAGATATACAAGCAAGGAAAAAAACAATATACATACAAATAAACTACTTTTTTAAAGAGTTCGAGACCAGTCTGAGCTACACAGCAAGACTTAGATATAAAATAAAACAAAATGGAAAAGAAAAGGTCTAGAGTTTTGTCTTCTTTTTGAAAAACAAAAAATGTTTGTCTATACTGGGTCCATATTCATTTTTTTTTTCCTTTCTTTTCCTTCAAATTTTTTTTGTTACTAGTTCAAATTAGGAAAAAGCTTGTTTCACATATCAATCCCTTTTCTCTCTCTCCCTCCCCTCCCCATCCCCCCACCCCTCCTCCCCCAACCCCGACCTACCCCCCACCCATCCACCCTCCACACCCCAGGCAGGGTAGAGCCCTCAATGGGGGCTCCCCAAAGACCACCACATCATCCTAGGCCAGGCCTAGGCTTCCCCCATGTGCCAAGAGTGCATCCCTTCACATGGGATGGGCTCTCAAAGTCCCTTCTTACACCAGGGAAAAATACTAATCCACTACCAGGGGTCCCCTAGAGTGCAGAGGCCTCCTCATTGACATCCATGTTCAGGGGTCTGGATCAGTCCTGTACTGGCCTCCCAGACAGCATCTGAGGTCCATATGTTCTCTCTTGCTCAGGCCAACTGTTTCTGTGGGTTTCTCCAACCTGGTTCAGAACCCTTCGATCTTCATTCCTCCCTCTCTTCAACTAAATTCCAGATTTCAGCTCAGTGTATATCTGTGGTTGTCTGTCTCTGCTTTCATCAGTAGATGAGGGCTCTAGGATGGCATAAAGAGTAGTCATCAATCTCATTTTAGGGGAAGGGCTTTTAGGTTATCCTTTCCACCATTGCCTGGATTGTCAGTTCGTGTCATCCTTGTAGGTCTCTGGAGATCTCCCTAGTTCCAGATCTCTTCTCGGACCTATAATGGCTCCGTCTAAAATGGTATCTCTCATCCTGCTCTCTCTCCACTATTCTTCCCCCAACTCAATATTTCTGCTCCCCAAAAATACAACATCTCTGCACACCACTTTTTAATTTCATGGTTTTGTGTTTTGGTGGCTAG
Organism: Cricetulus griseus; assembly: GCF_003668045.3. NCBI lineage: Eukaryota > Metazoa > Chordata > Mammalia > Rodentia > Cricetidae > Cricetulus > Cricetulus griseus. The sequence goes on along the minus strand of NC_048599.1, from coordinate 151,063,190 downwards.
CTTCTTGAGTTCATTGTGTATTTTGGAGATCAGCCGTCTGTCAGATATAGTGTTGGTGAAGATCTTTTCCCATTCTGTGGGCTGTTGCTTTGTCTTGCTGACTGTGACCTTAGCCTTACAGAAGCTTCTCAATTTCAGGAGGTGCCATTTATTAATTGAAGATCTCAATGTCTGTGCTACTGGTATAATGTTCAGGAAGTGGTCTCCTGTGCCCATTTCTTCAAGGGTATCTCCCGCTTTCACTTCTAGAAGATTCAGAGTGGCTGGATTTATGGTGAGATTTTGATCCATTTGCACCTAAGTTTTTTGCATGGTGACAGATATGGATCTATCTGCAATCTTCTGCATGTCCGAATCGAGTTGTGCCAGCACCATTTGTTGAAGATGCTATCTTTCGTTCATTGTATAGATTTAACATCTTTGTCAAAAATAAGGTGTTCGTAGGTGTGTGGGTTAAAATCAGGGTTTTCAATTTGATTCCATTGGTCTGTCTGTCTATTTTTGTGCCAATACCAAGCTGTTTTCAGAACTATGACTCTATAATAGAGCTTGAAGTCAGGGATGGTGATGCCTCCAGAAGATCCTTTATTGTACAGTGTTGTTTTGGCTATCCTGGGTTTTTTGTTTTTCCATATGAAGTTGAGTATTGTTCTTTCAAGGTCTGTGAAGAACTGTGTTGGGATTTTGATGGGGATTGCATTTACTCTGTAGATTACTTTTGGCAAGATTACCATTTTTACTATGTTGATTCTACCTATCCAAGAGCGTGGGAGATCTTTCCATTTTCTGGTATCTCCTTTAATTTCTTTCTTAAAAGACTCAAAGTTCTTACTGTACAGGTCTTTCACTTTTTTGGTTAGTATTACCCCAAGATATATTATGTTACTTGTGGATATTGTAAAGGGTGATGTTTTTCTGATTTATTTCTCATTGGATTTATCATCTGTATATAGTAGGGCTACTGGTCTTTTTGAGTTAATTTTGTATCCCGCTACTTTGCTGAAAGTGTTTATCAGGTGTAGGAGTTCCCTGGTAGAGTTTTTTGGGTCACTTATGTAGACTATCATATCATCTGCAAATAGAGAAAGTTTGACTTCTTCCTTTCCAATTTGTATCCCTTTGATCTCCTTTTCTTGTCTTATTGCTCTAGCTAGAACTTCAAGTACAATACTGAAGAGAATGGAGAGAGTGGACAGTCTTGTTTTGTTCCCGATTTTAGAAGAATCGCTTTGAGTTTCTCTCCATTTAGTTTGACGTTGGCTGTTGTTTTGGTGTATATTGCTTTTATCATGTTTAGATATGTTCCTGTTATTCGTGTTCTCTCCAAGATCTTTATCATGAAGGGATACTGGATTTTTTCAAAGGCTTTTTCAGCATCTAGTGAGATGATCATGTGGTTTTTCTTTTTCAGTTTGTTTATATGGTGGATTATATTCATGGATTTTCGTATGCTGAACCATCCTTGAATCCCTGGGATGAAGCCTACTTGATCATAGTGGATGATTTTTCTGATGTGTTCTTGGATTCGATTCACCAATATTTTGTTGAGTAATTTTGCATCAATGTTCATGAGGGATATTAGTCTGTAGTTCTCTTTTTTAGTTGTATCTTTGTGTGGCTTGGGTATCAAAGTGATTGTAACCTCATAAGAGTTTGGCAATGTCCCTTCTGTTTCTTTCGTGTGGAAGAATTTTCGGAGTACTGTGGTATTAGCTCTTGTTTGAATTTCTGGTAGAATTCAGCAGTGAAGCCATCTGGACCTGGGCTTTTTTTGGTTGGAAGGTTTTTGATGACTGCTTCTATTTCATTAGAGGTTACAGGTAGATTTAAACTGCTTATCTGTTTTGGTTTAATTTTGGTAAGTGATATTCATCCAGGAAACTGTCTATTTCCTTTAGATTTTCTAATTTTGTGGAGTACAGGTTTTCAAAGGATGGCCTGATGATTCTCTGGATTTCCTCAGTGTCCATTGTCATATCCTCCTTTTCCTTTCTGATTTTGTTAATTAGCATGCTCTCTCTCTGCCTTTTGGTTAGTTTGGATAGAGGTTTGTCTGTCTTCTTGATCGTCTCAAAGAACCAACTCTTTGTTTCATTGATTCTTTGTAATGTTTTCCTAGTTTCTACTTTATTGATTTCAGCCCTCAGTTTGATTATTTCCTAAGGTCTACTCCTCGGTGGTGAGTTTGCTTCTTTTTGCTCTAAAGCTTTCAGTTGTTCTGTCAATTCTCTCGTGTGACTATTCTTTAGTTTCTTCACAAAATGGGCACTTTGTGCTTTGAACTTTCCTCTTAGCACGGTTTTCAAAGTGTCCCATAAGTTTGGGTATGTTGTGTCTACATTCTCATTAAATTCTAGGAAGTCTTTAATTTCTTTTTTTTCTTCCTCAACCCAGGAATGGTGCAATTGGGTGTTATTCAGTTTCCACGAGTTTGTAGGTTTTCTACAATTTGTATTGCTGTTGAATTCTTGTAGGAAGCCGGTTCCTGCATTATAATGCTGCCTGAAGACACCAAGGTGTGAATTACTTCACAGGCGCTGGGTAATCTCCATTCCTTTGATCTCTGCCTATCCCGTGGCTCATTCTTGCCTGAGGAGCTGAAGCCATTCATAGGGTAATACGTCCCAGGCGGCTGGTCAGCCTTTTATATAGGGATGGTTTTCTTAGTTCAATGTCTCTGCTTAGTCTCTGCTCAGTCTCTGTTCAGTCTAATGCATTAAAGCTTGTCTGCAGAAGGATCCGAGTGTCCTGCGTGTGTTTCTTGCTGGCGAGGAATACAGAGCGGGCGCGGGACATATGGTGCTGAAACCCGGGACGCTTAACATCTCCAGCACCTCAGAGACCCCTCTAACGAGGCGGATTCAGAACTGCAGGGTGGTAAATTCGGAGAGGTATGATTTTTCTGGACTTTGGCTTGGGAATGTTGCTATTTTGGGAGGTTAATCTATTTTGACTTTTCTCACTGTTGTAACAATCTTAAAGAAGTCCAAAATTACATATCAGAAACCGAATGTAATGAGAAAAATTCGGAGAGGTATGATTTTTCTAGACTTTGGCTTGGGAATGTTGCTATTGTGGGAGGTTAATATAGAGGCTTCTATGCTTTTACTAGGAGCTATTTTGACTTTTCTCACTGTTGTAGCAATCTTAAAGAAGTCCAAAATTACATATCAGAAACCGAATGTAGTGAGAGATGGGGCGCGCCTAACAATAAAATATAAGAAAAAAGGACCTCCCGGGGTGTCTAGTGACAAGGGAGTGTATACAGCAACAAATAAGAAAAAAAGACCTCCTGGAATGTCTACTGACAAGGGAGTGTATAAAGCTTTAAATCTTGATAGCTCTGATAACTCTAAAAGCTCAAGAGATAAAGTTTTAAAAGAAACAGCTCAGCTGGATGAGGGAGAGACAAAAAAGGAGGGAGAAAGAATGGGGAATGGCCGGTCACACCCCGGTAAATTTAGGAGCTGCCCTACAACGAAACTGGAAGCCTTGGAGCTGAGCAGCTCAGACTCTGAGATTTCAGACTCTAACAAAGAAGCAGAGCTAGAGGAGGAGCTGCCAAAAGTAAAAACAAATATGAGGCCATCGCCTGTTAATTCAGCGGGTGTACTTCTATCAGCACACCCACTATTTGGAACCGACTCCTTCTTACCATCAGAGGAAAAAAAAAAAAAATTACAGATGGCTTTCCCAGTCTTTGATAGGGGAAAAGGCCATGCCTGCTATTCAACACTTCTTAAAGGCCTGGAATGCCTGGGGCTTTAAAGCCTCATTAACATTGACGCTCGGGCCAAGCGTCTCACCTCAAAAACTAAAAGGCCAAAAGGAAATGGTAAAATGGAAAGATATCTTAACTGATTTTTGGAAAGGCCCGGATCCTATTCTCATAAGATCCAGGGGAGCGATATGTGTTTTTCCACAGGATGAAGAAAATCCTCTGTGGATCCCAGAAAGACTCACCCGAAGAGCCTCTGCAGACCTTCAAAAGTCGAAACTCCACCCTCTACCCCCGGGAGTTGAGAGCCGCTATTGTTATCCAGATTAACTCCTGTCCTTGGCGGAGAGATGGCAAGGGGTGGGGGTAATTGTTCGATGCAGCCGTTTACAGATTGCTGTTATTTTTGGCTGGTCTGTGAGAAAAGGGATGGATATAATTGTTTGATGCAGCCGCCTGCGAAATGCTGTTACTTCTTTGGCTGGCATGTAAGCTCCAGGGCTCAAACCAAGAGATCATCCAAGCGCTTATATTTTTGGCTACTAAGCGATAGGCCGCCGGCCAGACAGCTCTTGCACACCCGGAGCCTAGGCTCACTGCACAGGGTAGAGTGTCTGGTTTGTGCAGCCCCAAAGAGGGATGCTGAGCATAGGCATCGCACAGAGTTGCCTATTATACAGGCTTCTCTGGGAGGTACGTTGACCTGCATAAGGGTTACCTGCCTTGAGAATCCCCTTTCCCAGAAAAACGGCAGAGGACAGGTCGGGAGTACTTCGGGTCAAACTGACAGCCTGATGGTGACTCTCGTACACAGTCTTAATGTTTGATTTTGGGAAGGTCAACCCCTGCCTCTATCCCTCAACATATGGGTGACCTATTTGCTTGTAATAATATAAAGCCTTTTCATTAATTAATAAAAAAAGGGTGATATGTAGGAAGCCGGTTCCTGCATTATAATGCTGCCTGAAGACACCAAGGTGTGAATTACTTCACAGGCGCTGGGTAATCTCCATTCCTTTGATCTCTGCCTATCCCGTGGCTCATACTTGCCTGAGGAGCTGAAGCCATTCATAGGGTAATACGTCCCAGGCGGCTGGTCAGCCTTTTATATAGGGATGGTTTTCTTAGTTCAATGTCTCTGCTTAGTCTCTGCTCAGTCTCTGTTCAGTCTAATGCATTAAAGCTTGTCTGCAGAAGGATCCGAGTGTCCTGCGTGTGTTTCTTGCTGGCGAGGAATACAGAGCGGGCGCGGGACAAATTCTAGCTTTAAAGCATGGTGAGCTGATAAGATACAGAGGGTTATTTCAATTCTTTGTATCTGTGGAGGCTTGCTTTGTTGCCAACTATGTGTTCAATTTTAGAGAAGGTGCCATGTGGTGCTGAGAAGAAGGTATATTCTTTTGTGTTTGGGTGGAATATTCTATAGATATCTGTTAAACCCAGTTGGGTCATAACTTCTGTTAGACCCTCTATTTCTTTGTTAAGTTTCTGTCTGCTGGTCCTGTCTAGTGGTGAAAGCGGGCTGTTGAAGTCTCCTACTATAAATGTGTGTGGCTTTATATGTGGTTTGAGCTTTAGTAATGTTTCTTTTACAAATGTGGGTGCCTTCGTATTTGGGGCATAGATGTTCAGGATTGAGACTTTATCTTGATGGACTTTTCCTGTATGAGTATTAAATGCCCTTCTTCATCTCTTTTGATTGATTTTAGTTTGAAGTCTAAATTGTTAGATATTAGGATTGCTACACCAGCTTGTTTCTTGGGCCCATTTGATTGGAAAATCTTTTCCCAACCCTTTACTTGAGGTAACGCCTGCCTTTGAAGTTGAGGTGTGTTTCCTGTAAACAGCAGAAGGATGGATTCTGTCTTTGTATCCATTCTGTTAGCTTGTATCTTTCTATGGGCACATTAAGACCATTGACATTGAGGGATATTAATGCCCATTGATTGTTGGTTTTGTTTGTTTTGGATTTATTGGTGGTGGTGTCATTGTGTGTGTATTTTGCCCTCCTGTTTATTTTCATGTTTGGTAAAATTGGATTATCTATTGCCTATGTTTTTGTGAGTGTAGTTATCTTCATTGGGTTGGAATTTTCCTTCTAGAACTTTCTATAGTGCTGGATTAGTGGATATGTATTGTTTAAGTCTGGTTTTGTCACGGAATATCTTGTTTTCTCTATCTATAGTGATTGAAAGTTTTGCTGGGTACAGTAGTCTGGGTTGGCCTCCATGCTCCCTTAGTGTTTGTAGGGTATCTATCCAGGACCTTTTGGCTTTTAAAGTTTCCATTGAGAAATCGGTTGTGATTCTGATAGGTCTGCCTTTATATGTTACTTGGCCTTTTTCCTTTGCTGCTCTTAATATTTTCTTTTTATTCTGAAGGTTTAGTGTTTTGATTATTATGTGTCGAGGGACTTCTTTTTGTGGTTCAGTCTGTTTTGTGTTCTGTAAGCTTCTTGTACTTTCATAGACATATCCTTCTGTAGGTTGGGGAAGTTTTCTTCTATGATTTTGTTGAATATGTTTTCTGTACCTTTGAGCTGTATTTCTTCACCTTCTTCTATACCTATTTTTCTTAGGTTTGGCCTTTTCACGGTGTCCCACCTTTTTTGGATATTTTGTGTTAAGGATTTGTTGGACTTGAGATTTTCTTTGGTCAATGACTGTATATCCTCTAGAAAGTCTTCAACAACTGAGATTCTTTCTTCCATCTCTTGAATTCTATTTGTTATACTCATATCTTTAGTTCCTGTTTGTTTATCCAGCCTTTCCATTTCCAGCATTGCCTCATTCTGTGTTTTCTTTATTGTTTCTATTTCAGCTTTCATGACTTGAACTGTTTCGAGTGCTTCCTTCACTTGTTTGGTTGTTTTTTCTTAGCTTTCTTTAGATTCTTTACGAGATTTGTTTACTTCTTGAATTTTTTGGTTTGTCCTTTCCTCCATCTCATGTAATTTTTTGCTTGTTTTTTCTTCTATTTCTTTAAGGGATTTTCTTGTTTCCTCTTTAAAGGACTCTATCATCTTCCTAAGATAATTTTTGAGATCCATCTCTTCTTCCTCCTTTGTGTTGGGCTTTTCAGATCTTGCTGGTGTGAAGTCCCTTGATTCTGTTGGTTTTTCTGTTGTTGAGTGTGTTCTTACTCTGTCTTCTTCCCATCCCTTCTTCCAGTGAGTGCAGGTGGGGTCCCTCTCTCTCTCAGGTGGCTGGCGGAGGGTCAGCCTCTGGTTTCAGTAGGATGGCAGAGGGTGGTGGGTGGACAAGGGTGGGGTGTGTCCAGACTCAGGGTGGGCTTTTCCAGTCTGGGCAGGTCCACTCTTGCCTGGGTGGCCTCAGGCAGAATCAAGCAGGGGTTGATGGGGGAGGTTGGGGAACAGAGCAATGCCCAGACTCACCTGAGGTTCAGGTGCCCTCAGCAGGACAGAGCACAGAAAGTGGATGGGGTAAGGTGTGTCCGAACTCAGGGTGGGCCTTCCGGTCTTGGCAAGTCCACTCTTGTCCTGGTGGGCTCAGGCAGAATCAAGCAGGTGATGATGGGGGAGGTTGGGGGTGGGCAGAGCAGCACCTAGACCCATATTCCTTTTTTGTTACCTGTATCTGACTCCGGTATCTGGCTGCTGCTCCAGGTGGCCCTGAGCCTCTCTGCATAAATACTGTCCTTGCCACTCCAGATTGTCTTTCTGTGTCAGTCACCCAGGATCAGCTGCATTAACTCTTAGAAGAGTTACTGATGGAAAAGTGACATATTTCAGTTATCCACCTTTTAAATAAATCTAGTGAAAGAAGCAAGAATCAGGGAAGGAGATTCTTCCCAGTTGGGCACTGTAGTGCATGCCTTTGGGAGGCAGAGGCAGGAGAATCTCTGTGAATTTGAGGCCAGTTTGGTCTACAGAGCTAGTTCCAGGACAGCCAGGGATGCTATACAGAGAAACCCTGCTTGAAGATAAAATAAAGGAACCTAGGAAGGTAGCATGAGACAAGCATTGTGAAAAAGGAAAGATTATTTTTAAAATAAGAGATATGCCCACCTCCCCTGGCCCCATTCACCACTTTTGAGGAAGTGCCTACTTTCATGTGTATGATTGACAGAAATTGTCCAGAAAATCAGAATGGAAGCCATGTTTACCACCACACCACCTCAGATCCAGAGTTGAGGGCAGAAGGTACCAGAACAGGCCAAATCAAACCATCAGGTCTCCTTAACCTAAGCTGAGTTTCATTCAATGTGTTACCTACACAGTTTGCTTGCAAGCCAAGAATACACTCACCCCCTATTACACATGTCACTGAAGAGTTCCAGTCATCTTTCAGGGGTGGAGGGTGGGTTTTCCCACACATGAGGTGAGGGAACTGTAGGAGAGGGATGAGGAACCATGATAAAGGACAGAGACACTGAAATATTAAAATATCTATCTCTTTTAAACATAACACACTGAGAAGATTAAAAACAAAGCAAATGCAAGTGTGACTGTCAGAAGGAGAATGTGGCATTATTTTCCTCCAAAAAGAAGAGACCAGCTGACCCTGATCCCTCCTCCTCCTCTCTGTCACCTGGTTAGTTTTCATTGCCGCTTCCCTTCCTTCCGCTTCTGTGCCACTCATACATCTGTGCCACACTTTGGTCAGAGGGACTCAGACTATGAACCTCAAAGCCCTTCTCATTAAAGTTACATTTACTACAGTGAGAATAACCCCCCATGTATGGTACCATCTGAAAGATAGGTTTGCTCTCCAAGCATTTGTTCCAGACCATTCTGAATAGTGTGGATTGAGACTAGAGTAGCAAACCAGCAATTCCAGATGCTACAGGGGCCTAAAACATGCAACAGCTTCTTAAAAGTGACCCAACCATCCATTTTTGCATAACAGTTTCACAGTGGGTTTCAGGATCATGAACCATTATCTAGAGATGACTGGCATGCATAACAACTGAGATGGTTAATCTGGCTTGTCAATTTAGCTGGGTCTGGAATCAACTAAAATGCAAGCTCTTAGGTGCTCCTGTGAGGGACTTTCTTGATCAGATAATTTGATAAGGAGACCCACATTAAATATGAGTGGCACCTTCTGGTGGCAGCCCAGATAAAAGGATATAGAGGTACCTAATGTACCCCTGTTGGGAGGTTCATCTATCTTCCTGCTGTTTGGGCTGCATTCCTTTGCTGGTACTGAAACTAGCTTCCTTAGGCTTCCAGTGTAGACTGAGGACCAGCAGCTCTCCAGGCCTTCTGCACCAGATTGGGACTGCTGAGACACCCCACCCCCCTGGCTGAGCATCTAGCAGATTCTCAGAATCTCCAGTGAAAGACAGCCATTGTTGGACTACCCAAACCATATCATATGAGCCAATCTAAGGAAACTCCTTTTAGTAAAGACATTGATCCTATGGGTTCTGTTCCTCTAGAGAACCCTAATACAATAGCCAACCAACTCTCCCTGGAAAGCAAGCTACAAAAAAGCACATTATAATTAATAACAATACATCATATTTTGAGACTGGCATGTTGTGCTTCAAAGAAAAATCTTAAGGGGACATTTATCATAGTCAGAAGTCTTCTCTAAATCCTCCCATCTTGTTCAGTTACCCAAACACAGCATGGAACTTGAGAAGGAAGCACATGGCCCAGCTGGCTCCATGCTCACCAATGGCATCAGCAGGACTATTCGAGTTAGCTTTTGCTGTATAATAAATTGGGCCCAACACTATTGGCATAAGGAACAAACTTTTACCATTTCTCCTGATTCTCGTTTATTTTGGCTTCTCTGGCTCAGATCTGGCTAGTTTCTGCTGGACAATCATATGCACTGGTTTGACTGGTGCTGAGTAATCTAGAATTGGCCTCATCCAGGTAAGTAGAGGCCAGAGACCAACTCTCTCAAGGACACATTGTGTAGCCAACAACCATGACTCATTCATGTGCCATCTTTAAGATTCCACAGCAAGACAAGAACTTCTCAAGCCTCTACTCTTGTTACTTTCTGTAAAGTTTGAAACAGGTCTTGCATTTTACCACCAAGGATTCTTAGAGTACGTGATTGGGACTAAAAGACATATATATATATATATATATATATATATATATATATATATTATATATATAGTGGTGCACCCCTTTAGTCCCACCACGTGGGAGGCTGAGTCAGGTGATCTCTTTGAGTTTGAAGTTAGCCTGGCTTACATAATATGGAATCTAAGCCAGCCTGGGCTGCATAGTGAGACCCTATCTCAAAAAATTAAAATGTGAAGAAGTACTGACACAGTCCATGCTGCTTTAGATTGGATTTCCTCAAAGCACAGTATGAAATCAGGTTTTGAAAGAAGATTCCAGAAAGCACCTACAGGGACATAGTGAGGTGGAAGAAAATAGAGGCAAATGTGTCAGTGAGCAGGATGCTGTTATGAAGCTAAGAGATACAGGAGTTAGTGCAGATAGAACCCAAGGAGCTGTATACTAGTCAAGCTTTGTAACTATCAGCCCTCTCTCATAAATGATTAAAGAACTGAAAGTGTCTTCCATCCAGAGTGTTTAGAATAGTGCCCAGCGTACACTGGACATTAGTTGATACTGTTGCTCGCATATTGTTATACTGTGCAGTCAAAACCTACTAGAGGGCCTTGAGACATGGCTCAGTGGTGAAGGGCACTTGCTGCTCTTGCAGAAGACATAGGTTCAGTTGCAAGAGCCCACACTGTTGATCATAACCACCTGCAACTCCAGTTTCAGAGGACCAATGGCCTCTTCTAGACTCCATGAATTTCTGTAGGAATAAACATGCTTCACATACATTTAATAATAAATACGTTTTAAATTACAAAAGAGAAAAACAGACAAACAAAAAACCTTCCAGAGTCTGCTGACATGAATCAGCCCTGGGATGTGGAAAAGCATTTCAGCAGGCAAGAGGGAAAGGAATCCAGAGCCTTTGTTTTCTAAGCTGGAAGACTTAAATGCTTAAGTACAGAAAACAAGGCCATTATAGTGAGTAAGTTTTTTCAGTAGTGAGGAATAAATCATGAGCATAAATAAGTAATCCAGGGAGAAGCCCAAGGCTGGGAGAAGACCATGAATTGAATCTGGACATAAATCATCATGCCAGTGCTCAGACCCAAAACCAGCAGCTAAGCAAACATAACACTGGGGCGGGGGAGGAATGCTGCAGTGGGTGCTGTGCCTCACTGGACAGCCAAAGCCGTGAACGGCCTCTAGATACTCCTGCATTAATTTTGGCTTCTGTACATTTGTTTAAGTCTGCAAAGAACCTGGAGTCAGCCCAAGGACTGAAAACATGACAGACTGTGAGGAGTGCTGGCTCTCAAGTAGCATTTGGGGAGTACCACTGCCTGAAGCTCTTCCCTGTTGGCTTTGAACATTCTTGGCTCCTCACCAGTCTTTTTGAGGTGAGTAACTGTGAACCTCGCCTGTCTCATTGGTCCTTGTCTCTTAAAAAAAAAAAAATACTTACCATGAGAACTGAATGAGCAGAGGACATCTGCCAAGGTCTGTGATGGGTTCCCATTCTATGTGATTGCTGCACTGCACCCATCTTACCAAAGGAAACACGAGACTCAACAACTTAAGGCAGGTAGATAACACAGCTCAAGTGAACCACAGAACCACAGACTCCAGCAATGACCTCTTCATGGCTGGACACACCTGCCTTAACTTCCTGGTGAGGATATAAATTACTTACACAGAGTCCTTGCTAGTCTTGAAGTAATTTTTTTCATCATGGGGTTTCTCTGTGTAGCCCTGGCTATCCTGGAACTTGCTCTGTAGACTAGGCTCAGCTGGAACTCAGAGATCGCCTGCAGCTGCCTCTCAGTACCCCCACTGCCTGACTTAGTTAATTTCTAGTGCCTTGAATATAGTAGTCAAGTACTCTAGCATTGAGCTATATGCTAGAGCACTATATGCTAGAACCCAGAGCCTTGAATATAGTAGTCAAGTACTCTAGCATTGAGCTATATGTCCAACTCTTAATGTTTTTGAGACATGTTGTCCATTATGGTCTCCAACCTTCCCAGCCTCCATGATGCTGGGATTACAGGTGTGTGTCATCATGCCCACCTCTCGAAGTTCTTAAGTGTGATAGACTCCAGGAGAAAATTTCATTGGATCTAGAATCTTCCCACAAAGGTGTCTATTTCTTACCTGCTTTCATGGAACCCTTGCTTGAACTATGCTAATGAAAAGCAATCCTCCTGATGGGTGGCTGTAGAAATGTCCGCCATAGGCTGTGTATTTGAACACTCCCAGTTGGTGGTGTCTAGAGAGGTAAAGAAACCTTTAGGATATGTGGCTTTTCTAGAGAAAGTACATCACAGGGATCCCCAGTGAGAGTTTTATAACCTCACTCCAGTTTGCTTGCTCTGCTTCCTACATGTGTCCTGCTCTCACCTCCTCCACTACTGTGGTCTCTCCCAGAACAAATGAAATAAACTCTTCCTTCTATAAGTTGCTTTCATTCAGGGTATTTTATCACAGCAAGAGAAAAGTAATTAATAAACAGCTTTTCTTGTTACAAGTTCTACTTTATTCTTAACTTCTTAGTTACTTTTCTGTTGCTGTGCTAAGATATCATGACCAAGGCAACTTATGAAAGAAAGAATTTATTTGGCTTATAGTTTCAGAAGTCCATGACCATTATGGTGAGGAGCATGGCAGCAGACTGGCAAGCATGGTTTTGGAGTTGTGGCTGAGAGACAACAACCATAAAGCAGAGAAAGAGCACTCTAGGAATGATTAGTCTTTTTAAATCTCAAAGCCCACCTCCAGTGGCACACCTCCTTCAACAGGCCCACACCTCCTCATTCTTCCCAAACAGTCTCACCAACTGAAGACCAAACATTCCAATATAGGAGCCTCTGGGGGCCATTCTCATCCAAACCACCATAACCTTCCAGTCACCTCCCAGTTACTCAGAATGGTTCTACATTCACATGATAGGGCTTCAAGCATGTGAAGACGGTAGTCTATCCTTCCCAAAGTCTTTTCTCTTCCACTTCAGAACTTGGATATTTAGAGAAGGGGGACCAGGTCAGAAGAGACATGCTCGTCATGGCACAGCTAGAGTCTCCTCCAACCCGACCTTCCTTCTGTAAACATCATTCTGGTGGCCATGGCTGCTGCCCAGAATACCAATTCTGTCCACTGCAAGCAGTTTCTAAGATTCCATAAAAATGCTACAAACCATGAAGTCTTCTTTATTTAGAATGGAAATGATGCAATCCAGCTTGCTTTGAAGGTTAAATGAGGCAGCATGGGTAAATTGCTTAGCACATGTCACTTGTTAAATACACCCATATTCTTCTGTGTTACCCAAAGACACAGCTGTACATGATCTTTACCTGTTTGTGATTCCTGACTTTAATGATAGAAGTCAAAAGTGCAGAATCACAAGATACAAGTGTAAAATAAGAATTAAGACCTTGCACACATAAAATAAATACATAAATATAAAGCATTTTAAAAAGATCAGGGCATAAAAAAGCACTCTATAGGTAGGGACAAATGAGTAAAGCTCCCTGAGGACAAAGTTACTTTGCTCCACTACTTATAATTAACACAGTCTTTGGTAGGTGGTGATGGCGCATGGCTTTAATCCCAGCACTCAAGAGGCAGAGGCAGATGGATTTCTGTGAGTTTGAGGCCAGCCTGGTCTACAAAGAGAGTTCCAGCACATCCAGGGGCTGTTACACAGAGAAACTCTGTCTCAAAGAACCAAAATAATAATAATACAGCCCCTGTCAAAGTCTGTCGTGTTCCATACAAAGTTGTTTGGATCAGTGAATTAATTTAGAATTCCCCAGAGAAACTGACCTGATAAAAAAATGATGGAAAATACAGAAGAGATAGATAGATAGATAGATAGATAGATAGATAGATAGATAGATAGATAGATAATGATAGTCAGATGGATAGACAGACAGACATGGAGGAATTATGGAAACAAGAAAGCCTCCTGTAATACAGAGATGCAGGAAAGATAGTGGTATATATCCATGACGGTTAATCTTGACTTATTTGGAACTGCCTATGAGATAGTATGGTTATATCTATGGGGGTTTATCCATAGAGGGTTTGCTTAGAGGAAGACTTGTCCTGAATATGAATAAAGTCATCCTATGTGCTAAGCACCCAGACTTAATAAAAGGGAGGAAGCCAGCTGAAGTCTGAGAGTACCTTCCTTTTCTCCTACTGGTCCACCATGAAGTGAATTGCTCCACCCCACCCTCCTTCCCCACCATGATTGAATTAACCATCTGACAACTTGAGCTAAACAGACCCTTCCTTTATATATTTGGTCAGAACAATGAGTTTAAGTCTAAAGTCCTGAGAACCGAAGGACCCAATAATGTAAATCCTAGTCTGAACACAGAAGAAGATGAGAGGAGGTGGGAGAAGAGGAGAGGTGAGGAGAGAGAAGAAATCCATTATGCCAACAGCCCTCATCTCCAAAGGTCACTTTGGAAAGACAGTAACTAACTTTACAGACACCCTGGTCACAGAACACTTAGAGAGGAACCATGTGCTAGTGTGCTTCTAAAGATGCTCCTCATTAATTCGTGTAAAAATAAATTAGAAATATGTCTTTACATTTTAAAGAAACTACCATTTAAGGCTTATAGCAAATCCTTTCTCTTCTTCCCTCTTTAGCTCTTCTTACCATTATCCAGTCCTCATCACCATCATGGCAGCCATCATCATCATCTCAGCTACATCCATTCGAGCATCCCAGAGAACTGCTGTCTGTCTGATCTGACTGAGAACAACTCTTTGAACTTCATTTTCCTTAGTGCACTATGCAGAGTATGGAAAACTTAACTACTTAATTATATCTCATCACTTAACTACTTGACCAAATCAGATTTTTGCCCTTTTGGAAGGGTTCATTTACATCTTCTCTGGACCATTAAAAATAGTCATTTTTACAGCAATGAGGTCCATTCACTACCAACCAGGGAGATTCTTTGTTCAGTTTGCAAAGGAGGAAGAGGAACAGGGATGAAAAAGAAAAGGGGAAAAGAAAGAAAAAGGGGGATTTTTCAGACACTGTTTTTGATGGAGAGATGGTAATTGTCATTGTTGAAGCCAGTCATCAAACTCCTTCTCACACACACTTATGAATTAAATTATTTTTACTTTTGTGAGGAAAAACAAGTTTCCTAATTTTTTTAAACAAAATGTGAACTAAAATAGGTATTAAAGGGTCTTAGGGTAGATATACCTCCTTCAGGGATGCCGTCATTAATGACTACAGTACCAGAAATTCTAGAACTAGAACATTCTAGAAAAGACATTTTTTTTCAGTCTACAATTAGTGGATACAGAAAAGACCAGTGTCCCCCCCCCACTACCATGGAAAAACCCAGTTCTTCACCTCACCTTTATGTGTCTTTTCCAGAATCTGAAAGTTAGACCCTCATGGTCGACTCAATGCTCCTCATTTATCTTCCCTTGGGGCCCTCATAGAAAAGAAATTTCTTCAAAAATAAATGGGATTGATGTGAACAGGTTCCTCTTTATATAGATAAGTTTCTAGTCCTGGAAAGCAAAAGACCAGAGACTTCCCATTCCCAGATTGCAGTTGGCTAAGACATGAGTGACCCTCACAGCCAGGTAAAACCCATCCTATTTGCATCCAGCCTGGGAATTTACACAACACAGTCACTTTCTAAACAGACTATTTGAAGCATTCCAGGCACGTTACTTCTTCCATTTTGTAGTCTGAAGTTTTTACTTTTTAAAGAGAGAGTTTTGAGTTAGGAAAATTTTGGGGTTTGGTTTGGGTTGTTTATTTGGATTGTTTTTTGTTTGTCTGTTATATATTGCAACTGTGACTGTTTTTTTTTTTTCTTTTTCCATTTTTGCTGATTCTTTGGGAATTTCACATTGTACATCCCTATCCCACTCATCTCCTAGTCCCTCCATACCCTCTCCTCACTCTCGTAGTGCCCCTAAAGAAATCCTAGAAAGGAATAAAAATGAGATAAAAATAAACAATAATTTTTAAAGGAGTTAAAAGAAAAGAAAAACACTTCTATCTTCCATCTTTCCTACCTCTCCATTATTTCTTCATTCATCTTAGTGGCACTGGGAGCTGCTGTGTAGCACGCAGTATACCCTTTTGTCCAAACAGCTATGCTTGCAAATGTTGATTGTGTAATGAGTTGTTGGTCAGCTTCAAGGTCTCTGGCTTTGGTACACCATCAATACTTAACCCCCACCAACATTCCTATCTGATATTCTTCTGTGCTATGGGATAACCCATCAGTACACTGTGAATATGTTACTTTCATTGGTTGATAATAAAAGCCAATAGCTAGGCGGAATACAAATGAGGCAGGAAAGCCACATGGAGATACAGAGAAGAAAACGATAGAGTCAGGGAGAGGCTGGCCATCTACCAAGGGAACAGGTAAAGCCATGAGACACTTGACAAAACATAGATTAATAAAAATAAGTCAATTTAACAGTAAGAGCTAGTTAGCAATAAGCCCAAGCTGTTCGGCCAAGCATTTTGTAATTAACATTAAGCCTCTGAGTGATTCTTTAAAAGTGGCTGCAGGGCAGGGCAGGACAGAGAAACCTCTATTAACACTGCTGCTTACCCCAGTTACAGAGATCCTGCAGCTATGGTTCCACGGGATTAGGCCCTTCACACAGTCCAGCAGGTCATAAATGAGTTATTGTTGGGGTGTGCCAACTATAAGCCCTGGATGTTTGCCTGTGTGTAGCAGCTGAGTTGGTTGGTCCAGGCCATTGGGACCACTCTTCGAAGGCTCTCCAGGCCTTGGTTGAGAAATGGGGTGAGCTTTCCCAAGTGTGAGGGGTCAGCTCTCTTATTAGGAGTGGGGCCAACTTTCTGGTGCTGGGGTCATCAGGGTCCATTTTCCTAGAGCTGGGGAGATTCAGGGTCAGCTCTCATGTGAGTCTCGTGGGGGTGGGGTCACTGAGGGGTGGGGCAGCTCTCATATGTCAACATATGGTTCAACACATGGTTTTCATGGGCCCCTGGGTAACATGAACACTGACCCCACATGCTACAGGACCACAGACTAACATAGTCATTGGTAGCAGCTTGGGGTTAGATGTTACCATGGCTCTGGGTAGCAGCACAGACTTCTCAGATCTGGATGGGTCCAGCAGCAGTGTGGTCCCATGCAGCTCAGGCCTGGTTAATACCAGGGTCACTGATGGCAGTGCAGACCCCCCAGATCATCATAGCCCCAGCAGCCAGGGTGAAGTGGATCTGAGTGGCCTATGTTGCCACCAGGGTGGTGGTGACATCCAGGGCTGGGCTGCTTATTTTTTTAAGCAACTCAGAATGAGAAAGTTCTGGCTTAAGGTGAAGTACAGTCTGTTATGCAGGGACCAGGTTATCTCCAATGCACATGGACAAGGAAACTATGAGCTATGATCGGGTGGCTGCCTCCAATCAGAGATGTGGCAGGACTCCAGAGACCCTTTGTTTCTTGTTCAAGCTTGCTTCCCTTCATCTTGACATTTCTCAAGGATGCTGACCAACAGTTGAAGCTGTCTTCAGTTACCAACCTGGCCACACTGTGTAAATGTGCACCTGCAACAGAAGAAAAATCAAGCCCTCTGTGGAAGAAGCAAACAGCAGGCTTCTCGCTGCCACCTTTTAGCTTTGCATGTAATTCCCTAGATAGTGTCACAAAAAAAAAAAGTCTACAGTTAACTGAAAAGGCAAATGTTTCAGTGGTGCTTCTGGGATTCAGAGGTATGATAGGAGCCCTGGGTGGGATCAGAGGAACACGAGTTCCCTATCCACCTCTTTGTGTTTGTACATGTTTAATTCCTCTGCATTCTTCTTCCTGTGGTGCCTGAATAGATTCTAATAACTGATCTAACAAGCAGGTAGAGTGTACGTGTATATACATATTCCCTGCCAGGTACAGGCAGCTCTGACTTAATTTATAATCATTCTTCCTCCATTGAGAGACTCCGCATCATAGGGTACCATAATTCAACTGTTCTATGGTATAGATTCACTTTATTGGAGATAATAGAGACGGTCTTTCAGAGGAGATTCACTGCAGAGGGCCTTTCCAAGTGGAGTGACAATCGGGCACGGTGTCATGAAATGGCATCAGATAATGGGCCATCAGTGCAACATAATTATGCTTTATGGGTTTTAAAGTGAGTGGCTTCCCTGAAGTCTACCATTAGTGGGTTTCCAAGGTGCTTGATTGTGTGAAAGCAGGATGGTTTGCTACTGTTTGCCCTAAAATTCAAAAGGGGGACCAGACCAGGCAACACTAGAAAGGTTGAGAAGGAAGGAGCCGGTTCAGGTGCTGGGACATGCAGGCTCTCAGACCTGCCTCCACCACTGGTGCCCATCAAGCTGTAGGTGAGTGCTGTGGAAAAGGCAAACTTCACAGTACTTGACTCTCAGAATTGTGTGAGGATTAAGTTGAGAACTATGGGAGGATCGGAAGAGGTCTAAAGGAAGGAGTGAGCAAGAAAGGGTAGTAGAGGGTAGTAAAACATGTGCAACATGACAGCACAAGGACAGAGTTCTTGCACCCACATGGCCTCCCACAGCCATCTGTAAGTCTGTTTCCAGGGGACCCAATGTCCTTCTGAATTCCTTGAGCACCAATCATACACATGATATACACACTTATATGCAGACAAAACATTCATATGTAAGAATAAAAGTTAATTAAATTAAAAAAGAAGAAAGCAGGAGAGAGTATTTGGGGGGTGGAGACCAGAAAAGGGGATAGGAGTGATGGGAAGGACGGTGGGGAGAACAAACTATAAGAACAAATGATAGTGATACAGATGTATGAAAATGTAACAATGAAACCTATTCATTTGCATGCTAGATAAAAAAATTAACACAGAAAAATAGCATGTGATGCATAAGAAGTAATCAGCAAATTTCCAAAGTTACCCTTGCAATTTAGAGGCAAATGTCTGCCCTCTTTTCCTGCCCTTTCTCTGTAAGTCTCCATCTCTCTCCCACACTTCCTCTCTTCTTTGTCTTCTGTCCTCCTTCTTCTCTGCTCCTTACACATTCCAGAAAAGCACTTGACTGCTGAATAACTTCACCAGCTCCTATTAGGTACTCAGTGGTGGAACCACTCATCATCTTGGAGGACCATAGGAAGAAAACATTCTTGTAACAGATCTTTTTAACTCAACCAGACAAGTGGGGAAACTATCTGTAAATGTTGCATCCTAATTGTATACTGAACCACCCTTTTTTATGGTTTTCTGTAAGAAGAGTTCTTAATTGATCTAGATAATAAAAAGCCAGAGTCAGATACAGAGGGAAATGCAGAGAGATCAGAGAAAAGGAGCAAGCCATAGCACACCTTACCTCCTAATGTCTCAGCAGAGAAGAGAGCAATTTCTTGTTTCTCCCTGCTTATATCCTGTTTCTTCCCAACTACATCACTTCCTATCTGTCTGTACAGACCTCCAGACCTCAATGGTTAGCTAGCGGCAAGTGCCATTCTTTGATCCCCAGACAGGCTTTATTTGTGCAAGAAAGATATCACCACAGTTTCCCCTCACTCTTCCACCTCCTCTGTGTAACAAACTCCACCCTTGATGCAGCTTCCCTTGCCCGTGCTTGTGTCTATACCTAGACATTTGACAATGCACCTCCAGAACTCTCGTCTACCCCTGCTCTCTGATGAAGCACTTAGGGCCCCCACACCCTCTGAGTCCTCGACTGAAGAGCACAAGCAAAGGGAGGCAACACAATACTAACCCTCTGTGCCCCTTACCCAGACCTATATTCCTCCAAAGACCATACAAGATCCCCCTCTTCCAGATTCTGCTCATGCTTTCTCTTTTAGGATCTTGGGGTCATACAATATTATATTAGTTTCTTTTCTGTTGTTGTGACCAAACTCCATCACCTAAGGCTAGAATGATAGCTCAGTGTTTAAGAGCACTTGGTGCTCTTGCAGAAGACCTAGTTTCAATTTTCAGCACCTATTTGGCAGCTTATAAGCATCTGTACCTCCAGTTCCAGGGGACCCGATGCCCTCTTCTGGATTCCATGGCACAAGGCAAGCACATGGTACACAGATACACATGCAGGTGAAACATCCATTCTCATAAGTAATAATGAAAAATAAAATACATTTAAAACACCACGACTTTATAGGAGGAAGAGTTTATTTTGCCTTATGGATCCAAAGTCCATCATGGTGGGAAGCATGACACAAGCAGCAAGCATAGTGGCAGGAGCAGGAAGATGAGAGTTCATATTGACTGCAAACATGAAACAGAGAGAATGAATTGAAAATGGAGCAAGACTATGAACTCTCAGAACCCGTATTCCGAGACATACTTCCTCCAGCAAGGCACCTTCCCATAACCTCCACAAATGGTACCATCAGCTGGGAACAAGTGTTCAAACAGAGAAATCTATGGGAGATATTCCTGTGCCCCATCCATTGTTTTTCAGGTAACCCTTTCCTGAGTTAGTATAATTATTTCTATTATTACCCTTTTCTTTGTGATTTGTCAACAAATGTCTAGTTATATAATTATGATTCCTCATTCCTTTCCTTTTGATGTAGATTTCTATTATACTTTTCAGCATTATTTTGATTGAAAATGACAGAAACTCAATTCAAAAGATGTAATAGAAAAGAATGTGATTTCTGGGCATATGTCCAGAATCTTGATGTCATTGGGCTCCCTCCCTCCTCTCCCCTCTCTCATCTCTGCTTTCTTCGGTATGATGTTTTCACTCCATGGATCAATCTAGATCATAGAAAAATGGCCACCAACACTAATGGCTCACATTAAGTGAATAAAAACTACTTTTTGTAATGAAGTGGTATCTCTTTCCCTTAGTTTCAATGGGAGTTTCCTCATTGCTTTGACTGTCCTATTTGTTGGCAGTGCAAGAGTCATGTGACTCTGATTGGACAATGTGAATAAATGCTTTAATACACAGGACTGGAGTGATCACACATTCCATAGAGACTGCAAATAACTGAAAAAACATAGCTTTCCAAACTATGCCTAGTCTGGAAAAGTATAACAAATTAATTATAAAGTCATAAACTAATTTTATTATCTAATATCATTTTATTAATGTCTATTCATTATATAAAACAATAGGTTTTATTATCACATTTTCCCATTATACCCCTTCTTGTTCACTGTATGCCATGCCACTTCTACCTTAGTTAGAGTTTCTATTGCTATGAAGAGACACCATGACCATTAGGAAAGCATTAGATGGCTTACATTTCAGAGGTTCAGTTCAATATCATCATGATGGGACATGGCAGCATGCAGGCAGACATGGTGCTAGAGAAGGAGCTGAGTTCTACATCTTGTGCAGGCAATAGAAAGTGAACTGTCTCACTAGGCATGACTTGAGCATATATGAGATCTCAAAGCTGGCCTCCACAGTAACACACTTCTGCCAATGGGGGCCATTTTCTTTCAAACTACCACAACTTCTCAAATAATTCTTTCTACTTTCATATCTTACGTGTTTTTTTTTACTTTAAATTCCATATATCTCATATGAGAGAAAATATATTTGTCTGATTTATGTTATTTAGCATTGATCCCTAGCTCTATCCATTTTCCTGAAATTGATATAATTTTGTCTTCTTTATAGCTAAATAAAATACCACTATGCATATATGCATTTTTAATCTGTTATTCATTTATTGACAGGCACCTAGGCTGATTCAATAGCTTAATTATTGGGAACAGCACAACAATAAACTCAAGTGTCAAGTATCTCTGTGGCATGCTGACTTGGAGTGCTTTCAAGTCTATACTCAGCAGTTGTAGAGCTGGTTCCTGTAGTAGGTCTCTGGAGGTTTCTGAGGAGCCTCCACACTAATGCCCATAGCAGTTGAACTATTTATAATATAGAAACAATATGTAAGAGTTCCTCTTTCCTTACATCTTCACATCAAAATGGGGCAAGATATAATTTTAGTATAGATAAACTTTTCTTGATAAGCTTGGCCTCCCCGAATGATCCCCAATACCTTAAAAATGGTCCTCCAAAACCTTCTTGGAAGGAATATGGCCCCCAAAGAGAATGGCACTATTAGGAGTTGTGGCTTTGTTGGAGTAGATATGGCCTTGTTGGAGCAAGTGTGTCACTGTGGAGGTGAACACACTTTGAGGTCTCATATATGTTCAAGTCATGCCCAATGTCTCATACCACTTCCTGATGCCTGTGGGACCAAGATGTAGCTCTGTCTCCAGCACCATATCTGCCTGCATGCCACCATGTCCTGCATTGGACTAAGTCTCTGAAAATGTAAGCCATCCAATCAAATGTTTTCCTTTATGAGAGTTGCTGTCTTCACAGCAATAGAAAGACAGATCCTCCTCCTCAGACTCTTCTAAATAAAGCTGGCCCTCTCTCTTGCACAGAAAAGTTCACTAGCAAAGCACAGACAAACCACACACAAGGCAACTAGTGAATGGATACACAGTAGAGCACACCCTATCTTTCCTGAAATTGTGCTTTATCTTGGACTATACAGCTCACCCTAGTGCCTGAGATACTATAGGACTAAGACTTAGTAATCTAGAATGTAAAAACAGGCAACAGCATCTTCTAAGGAAAAGATGCAGCTTAGAAGACAAGAGTTAAGTGTAAAATACAAACAATGGGAGGATCATCAAAGATTAAGTCATGACAACTCAGTCATACGAGCTTCCAGAGACCATGTGCAGGCCCTGTGCTTGTCCAAGGATATAATGAGATGGAAGTCAGACATGATCCCTTTCTTCTAAGGGCTTATTGAAAGAGATCCAAATGAACAGGAACAAAAGAGTGATACATAAGTGCTGGGAAGTGTAGGGATAAGTGCAAGTATGGGGGCTTAGCATCCCCGGGGCATCTAAGGAGGTGGAAGGAACCAGTGTAAAGATTCTCTGTTATTTACAAAGAAATAGAGGTTTGCTTAGTTCATGATTCTGAAGCCTAGAGCATCTGAGGAGGACCTTCTTGCCACACATAACAGAGTAAGGTGAGCCAGAAAAAGTGAGCTCACTATATGAGGACATTAGCGCTTTGGTAGGAGCCAGTCCCATCCTATGATCTCATCTAATTCTAATTGCTTCAAGGCCCTACTTCCAACTGCTGTCAAGCTTTGATTTGAGGTTAAATTTCCAGAATAAGGAAATTGTGTTTGCACCAAAACACAAAGAAGGAAGAAGGCTTCAGCATTGTGAACAAAGGCCTGCAAGAGAAGAGAAGGGCATGTGAGGTAAAACTGAGAAGCCCATATGCCTTCATGCACTCAGCAAAAGTCTATGAGTCAATTACTGGGAGTCAGAAGTCTTCAAAGAGAAGATAGAAATTGATAGCAACACAAAAATTGGAGAGCATCCTATAATAGGGGTGGGGAATGTCTCTGCAGTGAGGGAACGTGAGGCTCTTGCAGAGGACCCCAGATCACTTCTCAGCACCTGTATCAAGCAGCTCACAATGGCCTATAACTCCAGTTCCAGGTGATCCGATGCCCTCTCTGGCCTTCTGAGGTGTTGTGTGCACAGAGATGCACTCAGGTATACATACACATAAAAATATAAAAAGTAAAATGAGAAAGAGAAAATGTACAGAGAAGAGCAGGGGGAGTTCACATTAGGGCAGTAGCAGAGGAACCCAAGCCCGGTGTTAAGGGATGACCAGCAGCAGCATTTATCAGAGGAGAGGAAAGAGCATCCTAGGGGATGAGACAGCAAGAGGAAAACTGGGGAGGACAGGGAGGTCTGCTTGAAGCAGAGATCCAACAAACTTGAAGAAGAGGGAGTGGCCAATGTTGGGGTCCATAAGGAAGTGAGTCGGCCTATTAACCAAGCCTGTACATATGTGAGGCTTAGACTGCTGCTCAGGCTGTTGGTAAAGCAAGGATCTCAAGGAAGACTAGGAAGGATATTAACAAGAAATGATGGTGACTTGACAAGTTGGAAGTTAGTAGTTGTGAAAAAAAAGAAAAGTAGAATAATGTGTAATATTATGTTATGAGTACATCCAGCAGTACACCAGTGAAGAGAGAAAACTGTAGAGTTTAACTTCATCCTGCACTGGAGTCCTGTGTAGGAAGCAAGGAGTGAGCATGTGGTGAATGCAGAGAAGGAGAGGGGAGATGGGCAGAAGCTGAGCAGTGAAGATTCTGAGAAGTTTGGCAAAGGAATGATATTTTCATCAAGTGTGGCAGGAAGACATCGA
Source organism: Cricetulus griseus (assembly GCF_003668045.3). Taxonomy (NCBI): domain Eukaryota; kingdom Metazoa; phylum Chordata; class Mammalia; order Rodentia; family Cricetidae; genus Cricetulus; species Cricetulus griseus. The sequence goes on along the minus strand of NC_048599.1, from coordinate 151,039,259 downwards.
TGGCTTGAAGAGATTGTTTTGCTGTTGATCATGTTCCTCTGTGTTGGGCCTGGTATTCGGGAATCCATCAAAAAGGGGCCAAAATGGTAAGGGCAGGGAAGCTGGAGAAGGTGTTTCTGTGCTGCCAAGAGCAAATCAGGAGCAGCGGTGCCTGCGGGAGTGCAGATGGGTGTGGAGGATGGGGTGTCTCCACAAGCCGTGCATCATTCCCCATTACTGACTCCAGATCCCTGTGTCTACATTCCAGGGATGAGGGTATGAAGCACTTGGCATTGTGAGTCACAGGGGCTGATGGTAGAGGCAGGTCCTTTTCATGTCTCCACCCCCAATCCACAGACTTCAGCCTTCACACCCCTCCTGCTTAGCAAACCAGTGATTCCACCTTCCTACTAGAAAGGATACACTTAAACTCTCAGATAAAGCTATTCAGGCTTATTGCCATTAATTTTAATTTTCAATTACTGTATTTTCCCTTCATGATTACATTTCTCTTTGAGATACCGCATTAGTAAAACACTGTCCTCCCACTCCCAGGAGTCTAATTATCATAGCCATGTAATCTGTTAAGAGAGGGACCAAAGTGTCCATTTTTTTTTTAGCATGTGATTTTCTAGGACAGGGTTTCCCAAATGTCCAACATTTGCTTAATGAAGAAAAGAGCAGAAGCTGGGGAGATGGCCCATGGGTTAATATCCCTGACTACTCTTCTAGAAAACCCAGGTTCAATTCCCAACCCTTGGTGGCTAACATCTATAACTATAACTCCAATTCTGGAAGATCCAGCACTTTCTTCCGTTCTCTTTAAACAGTGCACATGCATGGTATGCAGACATACATGCAGACAAAAAGCCTATACTTATAAAATAAAAATAACGTTTTAAAAAAATAAAAATTCTGACCATTTCACCCAGAGTAAGTGATGTCAGCAAATCAGTAGGCAGTGCTATTCCATCTTGCATCTTCCTTCCTCTATGCCACAGAAGTCAACCTCAGCCAGTGTTTGATCTACAGAATCTGTTCTGATGTTCAGCCCTGACACCACCACTAAGGCCTGACTCCAGGTTTCTGTATCCTGTGCATTACAGAGGTGACAGGCATGGTAAAATCTGCAGCTTGCTTCTGTCTTGTTTCCCCAGGCTGTAATTAGCTCAAAGCGATAATGTATGATACAGTTGTGCTCCCCAGTGCAGCTGTACAAGTGGGGCCGAGTAGTGGTGGTGCCTGCCTTTAATCCCAACACTTGGGAGGCAGAGGCAAGTAGATCTCTGTGAGTTCGAGGCCAGCTTGGTCTACACAGCTAGTTCCAGGACAGCTAGGGTTTTTTTTACAGAGAAACCGTCTTGAAAAACAAAAGAAAAAAGCAAACAAACAAACAAAAGTACAAGTGGGACTCCAAGCGGTGACTATGTCATGAGGGCTCTGTTTTGTTATTGGTGGAGCCTCCTATTATCAGTGGGTAAATGGGTTGTCTAGAGAGAAAATTGTTATCAAAGTTGGTGTGACTCTGCCTTTTGCGTGCAGCCACTCTAGCCACATGCCAATGTGTACTACATTGGAACATCTTTGTTACTTGTGCCATCAGAGGACCGAGAACCTGTGGTTAGGTAGGTTAGGCTTTATTGGGGGTTGAGGGAATACTTCTATTATTCTGATAAGTAGACACAGTGTTAAACTGACTCCTAAAGACTTACAGTTAAGACCATAGATTACTGCACTTCTTAGCCCTCATGTGACAAGCCTCTTTTAGCAGACACTGATCAACACAGAGACTCACAACTGAGCAATGTATAGAGAACAAGAATTGTAAAGTGCTTAGCCCTAAATGCCATGTCTATGTCACATGGAGACATAGACACACGCATGCACACTTCCCAAGTCTTGGGGACATGAAAATATTATAACAGCCAGAAGCGGAGGATGACTATGGAGAAACATTGTTATCCAGACTCAACAGGGAAGCTGCACATATAAATTCATAGCAGTTGTAACATCCTTCACAAGATCAAGCCAGACAGAATCCCAGCATGGAGAGGGGAGGTGGTTAAAAAATCCCACATGGAGCTGAGAAGCTATTGGCAAGTAATGGCAGCTGGGAGGAGAGTCTCTTTTCTTCAAGGATGCAGCCCCTGAAGCACAACTCATGATCTAGTATATAGCCCTATACTTGTGTACATATATCATGCACTGAATGTACTCACTGAATTACAAAGGAAAAGAACACATGCAATTGGAAGAGAGCAACAGTGAAGGGATAGAGAGGAAAATGGAGAGCCAGAAATGGGGAGTGAACTTGACCAAAATGCATAATATGTATTCTATGAATGCATGAAATTCTCACACAATAACGAAAGACTATCTTGGGAAAAATTCTGTTTGGTCAGTCATGCACTGTGCAGTGAACTGAAATACTGTCTTCATTATGTCTGAGGAATCTACAATCCCGGCCCAGCACTCAGGGCTTTGCAGTAGAAGAAAAAACATTGTTTCTGTGTTCAAAAAACCTTGAGTTCAAAAGGGGTGGAAAGAAAGTCGTGTGGTGCTGGGAGTGGGTGGTTGGGGGGAGCACTTTGCTTCTGAGGGGGTTGCTGGGTTGGCTGCAAGGGCCTGGCTTCCAGGCAGAGCCAGCCTTTCTCACCTCCCCATTCCCATCTCCCCAGCCCCAAGCAGCTTTGAATGTGATACCTGATAAACCAAGGATGTGGGACTTGAAGCCACAGCAAAGGTGAAACTGAGAAATGCAGGATACTATTGAAGATTCCCCGAAGGAGCTTCTTAATTTTGACATGCAATGCATATGGATAAAAATATTTATGTGAACATGCATGTCTAATATTGTTCTAACTCTGAGCCGACTCACCCTAGGGAGAAGAAATATCAGGGGGCTCAAGATTTCCCACCCAAGGCTCTGGTTGTAGTTGCCCCCTCCCAATTTGGTCCTCAGAGGAAGAGATAGAATTGGCAGGAGACTCCATCCCTAGGAGGCCAGGCCTGACAGTGCCTGTGAGCACAGAGTTAGATGGCACTGAAGCCTGCCAAGCCCCAGGTTCCAGCAGTCACAAGGCAAAGCAACAGAAAGTTGGGTGCTTTTTATGTTAATGGATCCAAACCTAGTTGGATCACTATTTAGAAAAATGATTCGGTTTTCCTTTGCTTTTCACATTTTTTCATTCAATCAGTGATCTAATTATGAGAAAAGCAAATGGTGTTAAAACTGCACCAGGCACCAGAGTCTAAAGCTTGAGAGGGTAAATACAATTATACATTGTAATGAAAGCAAGCAGAGCGCCTTCCAGACTCTGCTTCAATGCATTCAGCTATGCTTTTGGAGAGGCATAAACAATGCAAAAACCTGTAATTGCTGTGTCAGTCATAGCATCCATGCAGAATACCAAATGGGACTCTGAGCTGCCAGCTTCCTAGCTTAGAGAGGGCACAGAGCCACACTGTCCTTTGCTGGGAGGGCCCAAGGACCACTTATCCCCGACACCCTCAAAACCCTGACCAGGCTTCCATCACTAGCCATGAACATGCCAGCAAGCATAAAAATCCACCCAAAGTCTCACACAATACAGAACTCAGAAAGGATGGGACCGTGAGCAGGTCTTGTTTCTTTTTTTGCTTCTACCTATAGACCCTCAGCCTCAAGCCTCATGGATATCATTGTCTCTAGAGCAGGCTGCCCAACTGAAATGAAATATAAGGGGTCAGGTTGGTGGCACATGAGTGTAATCCAGCACTAGGGAGGCTGAGGCAAAAGGTTCACACGTTCAATGCCAGCCTGGCTGTACAGCAAAACCCTTCCTCAACCAACCAAGTCCTTGCAGTGTTCAATGGTAGAATGCTTGCTTGGCATGATTAAGACCCAAATTCTGTTCCTAGCACTTAAGTCTTTTTAAAAGATGTAATGCAAGCCACATATGTAACTTCAAGTTTTCTGGTAAGCACACTAAAAATAGTAATGCAAAATGCAAACACAACACAGGCAAGATTAACCGGGCCTGGTGACACACCTCTGTAACCTCAGCTATGTGGGAGGCTGAGGCAGGAGGTTCACCAGTTCACGTACTGTCTGGAATCCTCGTGAGTTCCTTGGGTATCTTGGTGAGATCTTCTGTCAGAACTAAAAGTAAAAAAAAAGAAAAAAAAAAGAAAAAAGAAAAGAAAAAAAAAAGGTGTGGAGAGACATGGAATTAGCCTAAGTGTTTATCTGGAGATGAGCAGATAAAGAAAATTTGTTGTTATAATAATATGTTATTTGAAAGAAAATGGATGTAACTGTCAACTGAAGTTCCCTGGAAAAGTCACACCTATGATAAAGATTCTGTCTACAGACTGACTAGCACTTCTGATTTCTAAGAGTTAGAATGCAAATGATCAGGATTGAATTTTTTCTTGGGCTACTTTCTGTCCCTGTCGTAGCCACATGAAATCCACCTCTGCATCTGACTATCACATAAAGAAAGTCCTTTTGAATGTATTTGCTTAGGATACTTAGTTTCAAGCAACGTGAGAGCTCTGGATGTCATTAAGTATTATTTAAAACCTGTGAGAGATTGCTCAGTTTTGCTGTAACCTGCCTCTTTGTTGCATTTGCTAAGTATGTTGATTTACAACTTTGCTTTGTTACTGTAAAATATCCATGTTACTGCTTCCATTATAAAACCTGGTCACTCAGGGCAATGTGGATCTACATTTCCAGGTCCTGGTCACTCATAATGAACTAGTCTTTTATCCCCTTTGGAGAGCTGAAGTTTTGCTGTTTTGGTCACCCAGGTGAGACACTCAACATGAACCACTTTCATCAGAAGTGTCATCCAGATCATCACCAGGTGCCAGCATGGGCTGATGGCTTGATCATCTGTGTTACCTCCTTGAATGGATGCAGATGAGTTCTTTTATGAGGCTAGAGGTGCTGTGTGATATGGCTGAATCTTTCAGATTTATTTTGAACTAGTTATTACATATGCACTTACTTGTATCAGAACATTTGTCAGAAACTTTATTTGCTACCATTCAACCTTTTTCTCACTATTTGCTCTGACAATCACCAACTCTGACTTCTGTCTTCTTTCCTATTTTTGCACACACATGCATCCCCCTCCAAACAATACATATAGCAACCGATCTATTAGTAACCTAAGACCCCCATCTGCAACAAGTTACATGTAGCAAGCTCGTAATAATAGAATAATTTCTCTCCTCTATAACAGCCATTAATGAAAGATATATTTTATTCAAATCTGACAAATCAAATACATTTCCAATGCATCCTCATGAAAGGGTAAGAGGACAGATTAATTAGGCCTAGAATGTGTTTCTGTACCTGTTCAAAAAAGACAAACTATGGGGGCCAGTATCATGTTTCATCACAAAAGGAGCATGCTACCATGCTGAGGACAGTCATTCCATGGCCAGAACCCACATGAGGAAAGAGAACACAAATTTCTGTAAGTTGCTCTTTGAGCTCTACATGCAAGCTGTGGTATCCATGTGCCCACATTATGTAAACATTACATAATGTAATTAATTAAAATAAAATAGGCCAAACTGTGTCCTTTAAGTGAAATTTTATGGAGAATACTTTTTATATTATTCCTATGCACAATTGGGCATGCATATGTCTAAAATCAGATTCACTATGAGCAGGGATATGTCAAGTGAACAAAGGCTTATCTTATACAGGATTGTCAATCAAAACAGAGAACTACTCATGCTATGTCCCTTAGCAACCAAGTCTTCCTTCTCTAGAACTCCATAAAATTAAGCCCCAAATAATAATAATGGTTATTGAGTCCTCTCATCCATGTGGACTGCTGTCACTCTTGACAGCATAACTCTTTCTGATGACTTTGCTTTTGGATGAAGTTCTCCTGATACCTTTTCAATCTTTGTCAGCCTTCCTTGGATAGGGGGCCAAGCGCGGCGTCCACCCTTGACCAGCAAGAAAGATGCCACACCGAGGAATCTTCTTCAAACACAGTTTAATCGGGAACCTCTTTGCTTAATGGAGGCGGCGGCGGCGGCCCCGGGCTGAGGGAGACGGGGCCTGATATAGTCTACATCTACCAATCACCTAACCCTACGTGGCGCGCCAGGATAGGTTGTCTCCAAGCAGAATTAAGAGGATACATGACCTTTGCCTAATTTGGAGTTGTTTACCACAGAGAGCGCTCGCCGTCGGGCTGGCGGAGGGCGGAAACCGGCGCCATCTTTTGGGTGCGGTTTTCTGCAGCTCCCTACAGCCAAGAACCTAGGAGCATCTGGTCCAAGTCCTGACCCTCTGTAACAGAAATGTAAGTGGGAACTCCCCAGGACTCAAGTAGCCTCATTGGGAAGTCCAAACATAAAATTCTCCATTTCTGGAAAGAATCTTAGTGTCTGAGCTGTCAAGACACACATAGGTGTGACCACACAATGTCTTGAGACCTTTCCTATTCCCATGATCACTCAGGATAAACCTGAGGCAGTTGGAGGAATTGGCCTTGGGTTGAGACCATAAGCAGCACATAAGTCTGTCCCAAAACACAAATGCCACCATTTAGCACAGAAGGTTGCATTTTTCAGAAAAGAAACATAAGGATGCCAAAGTGAGAAATAGAAATTCCAGGAAGGAGGAAATTTTTGGAAAAAGTCATCATTGGAACTCTATCTGGAGTGGCTTCTATGATTCATAATTATAGTAATTCACTTTGCAACTGTTTTGGAAAAAAATAGGACAGGTATGACTCTAAATTGCTCTTATTGGTTGTTTAGTTTTTATTTCTTTAAGGATTTATTTAGTCTTGCTAATGGGTATGAGTGTTTTGCCTGCATGTATCATATGCCAGTGCTTACATAAGCCAGAAGAGAACATCAGATCTTTTAATAGACAGTTGTGACCCTCTATGGGAGAGCTGAGAACTGAACCCAGATCCTCTACAAGAGCAACAAGTGCTCCTAACCACTGAGACATCTCTCCAGGCCCTGTAATTATTTATTTTTAATGCCAGATTAGAAATCTTGGGAAATAGAAGTAACATTGATAAATAAGAAACCTTCTTTAATTGGAATTTAAGAGGATCTTAAAAGATGAAGTTACTAATTTACAAAAAAATTAATTGTCATTAAAAACAAAAGTAAAGTATTTCTTTCCAAAAAGAAGTAAATAGATGAAGAAAAACTGCAAGATTAAAGAATATTGCAAGAATATTTGTAAAATATAATACTTAAATATATGTATATGATTAAATTCAATTAAATGTTTCTAAGTCAAAATTAAATATACTGCTATAAAATTAAAACCCTGTTTTCTATTTACAACAATAAAATTTTATCTTTGAAGGGGAAGAGTATAAGAGAAGGATTTTATTTTAGTCTTTGTCTGTATGGGGCAATTGAAACCTGATGATTAGGGTTGACCCAAATGCCTCTGACTGAAGCATATAAAATGTCTTATATTGAATTTGTAGCCTTCCTTTGTTGAAAAGCTATTACCTAAGCAGTAGGGAAAAAATTCCATTAGAAAGAATTATTCCTTATTGGGACATTCCTGCTGAACTGCATAGTGATTGTGGTGCTTGCTTCCTGGGTAAGTATTTAAACCTATCTGTTAAAGTTGGCCTACCTGCAGTGCAGTGTTTTCATTATGCCTGTGATCTTCAACCCTCTGAAGTGCTTGAATGAACAAATAGCACTATAAAAAAGTGAGCTGGCAAAAACTGACCAAAGCCTTCAGTGTCTTTAGTCAAAGACACGTCCATTAGTACTCCTAAACCTAAGACCCATCCCATTTGGAAAATATCAGTGATTTTATAACATAACCACTGGGCATCCTATGAAAATAACAAAAGACCATATGAACCATCGATACTAAATGGAGAAAGTACAAAGTATTATGAGAAATTTTTAATAGTGGTGACTAAAAGTTCAATATTGATCAGAGTCTTTCCATCATGAGCTCCTGGAATAGGTAGAGCAACAACTAACACCAGCGATTTCTGTCAAGTGGAAAAAAATATCACTTGTCAGCATGAATGGAAATGACCCTATCAGGTCCTGTTAACCACCTCCTGTGCTGAAAATCTTCAGGAAATAAATGATTAGAATTGTATTTCTCACCTAAGCTGTGCCAACCCCTCTGAGAACACATCCATGTGTATTTCAGAACTGGGTAGCACTCAGCTTCAACTGCATGCTTAACTGAGTTCCTTAAATTAACTGAATTTCAAACTCTGACAATATTTCTGCTGTCATTCTTTTAACCTTAGATCTTTTAAAAATTGGCTGAGCTATCTGGAATTCACTTTTGTGTGGTTTCCCAAAACAGAGGTGTGCTACCTAACTTAATGTCAACTTGACAGTGAAAGTCCTTTTTGGAAGAGGGAACCTCAATTGAGAAAATGCCCCTACAAGATGAGTTTATGGGCAAGCTGGTGTTGTATTTCCTTGATGGATGCTAGATGTAGGAAGGACCAGGTCATTGTGGACAGTACCACCCCTGGGCTGGTAGTCCTGGGTGCCATAAGAAAGCAGGCTTAGCAGGCCAGTAAGCAACACTTCTCCATGGTTTGTCCTTCAGTTCTTGCCTCCAGGTTCCTGACTTGAGTTCATGCCCCAACTTCACTGAATGATGGACTACAAGCTGTAAGATGAAATAAATCCTTACCCCTTGCAGTTGCTTTTGGTTCTGGTGTTTTTTCTTAATTAAGACAGTAGTAGTAACGTTGGCTGTGGTCTCAGAAGAACTACAGAAGAGGATCTTTTATTATCTGCTTACTTCCTGTTTTAAAAGATCCAATTTCTTTTTGCTATTTTCATAAAAGAATTTTCTTATGTTTCAATGAAATTTGGTTAAAAAAACTACAATTTTTAGGTTGGAACAGACCTATTTTTAAATCTTTCAGGAGGAACTCCTAATGGGAAACACCTCTATTTTAGACCCAGAGCTCCTACAGCCCAAAATAATAGAATTTCTTCCAACTGTGAGAAGGAGAAACACATTGGCTATGTCCAGTCAAGTAGATTGCTGTGTTACTGTTGATACTGGGAATGTTAATATACAACGAATTCCTGGATATGATGGTCAGTTTTATGCAGCTGCCTTTCTTTTCCATCACAACTTAACCTGTCCTGATTACCATCTATCTGCCAAGTAAATAAGGCTAAATACCCCAAATATGGTTAGAATTCTCCAAATCTATCAGCCACACAAACCCCAGTATATAGGAATAAATCGGTGAAACTAAATTCAATATGCACATGTTTCTGCCAGATCCACTGTGGGATCTGAGAGTTGAACTCAAGTCCTCACATTCTCTGCCATCTCAACATTCCTATCCCCCTCCTTGTAGAAACCCCATGGCAGCTCTCCATCTATTTCAGAGTAAATGTGACGGACAATATTAGCTATTTTAGTAATAATCAAAGATTTGGGTATTCTACCTCATTATACAAAAAGTCAGTCTCCAAGAGAATAGCCTTCATTGTGGGTTTATCAAAATTGGCCAAATATTAGAATCAAAGGAGACTTCTATGGGGTATAAATACTGGACAAGGAATTTTAGGGTATTTGAAATGGTTAAATATAATAAGAAATAAATATTTTACAAAAGGACTCATGTTCAAAAGTTGGTTATAGAGAAAGAATACTCTTGAAAAGAGAGTGAAAAATGATGGCACTTGGAATATAGGAAGCCATAGCCTAGGCTGTATGATTCCCAAGTGAATGGGTGTATAAGGAATTCTTAGTGTAGCTAGGAGGAGGATCAAGTGAACATTATTACAAAAATGACTCCATTTAAGTCTCATTTCTCCTCGTGATTAGAAAATAAAAACAAGATTATTTTTGCTCTCCAAAATCTATGTAAGTGTATCTCCTAAATCTGGTTCCTCATCCCTGACTCTACACTAACCATATTTGGTACATGCAGAAAAGATGATTTTATTGGGAAGAAATTAACTGTTGTTACCTGGCTTCTTCTGTGTTGTGACTTCCCACTTTATAGAACAAATGAAATTGACCACAAATGGCTCTAATAATCTGGACAGTGATGATTAATCTTTCCTAAATTTAGACTTAGTCAATGCACACAAGGTTGTGGCTACAGAATCGAAATGACCAGAAGAAAAACTAAAATTTAATGATAAGTTGTTTTACATATTTAATAAAATAGATATGGAGCCGGGCAGTGGTGGCGCACGCCTTTAATCCCAGCACTCAGGAGGCAGAGGCAGGCGGATCTCTGTGAGTTGGAGACCAGCCTGGTCTTCAAGAGCTAGTTCCAGGATAGGCTCCAAAGCCACAGAGAAACCCTGGCTCGAATTCCCGTGACCCCCGCCAAATAAAATAAAATGTCTATTAAGATGCTTCTATCCTTCATCTGCTACTTTTGCTTTTATATTTTTATGCTGTGTGTGTGTGTGTGCGTGCGTGCATGCGTGCGTGTGTGTGTGTGTGTGTGTGTGTGTGTGTGTGTGTGTGATGTGTGTCTGTTCAGGCGCATGCATGGCATGCATGTGATAGCAAATGTTTTATCAAATGTGAGTGTGCACATCAGAGGACAGCTATTCAGAATCAGGTCTCTCCTTCCACTGTGGGATCTGAGAATTGAACTTGGGTGTTTACATTCTCTGCCATCTCACCAGCCCTATCCCCCTCCTTGTAGTCATTTTTCGTGCTCTACTTTGTGCTTGTGGTTCAAAATGTGATCTCTTAGCTTCCTGTTCCTGCTACCATGCCTCCCCTCCCATTACAGACTCTCTCTGGAACATAAGACAAATGAACTCTTCCTTTTATAAGTTGCCTTGGCCAGAGTGTTTTATCAAAGCAATAGAAAAGTAACTAATACAGAAGTACAATGATATGTACATGTGAAAATGTTATGATGTGGGATGAAGAGATGGCTCTGAGGTTAAGAGCACTGACTGATCTTCCAATGGTCCTGAGTTCAATTCCCAGCAATCACATAGTGGTTCACAACCATGTGTAGTGAGATCTGGTGCCCTCTTCTGGCAAGCAGGGATACAGGTGGGTAAAACACTGTATGCATAATAAATAAATCTTAAAAAAAAAAAAAGAAAGAAAATGTTGTGATGAAATCATTATTTTGTGTGGCAACTAAAAAGTGTTGTTATTTTAAAAGAGGATTATGTATATAGCACAGGGTAGAGCCTTAGCTCATCATGCATGAAGCTTTAATTCAATCCCCACTAAGGTCATGAGAGGGCAGAAAGGGGGTGACATTTACATCGATGGCCTGCTGGCCCAGCACTCCCTTCCTCATTGCTTGTTGCAGAAGGAAACACCTCTCAGCAATTCCCCATCCCCATCCCAATTCCCCAGCTCAGCCTGCTCACTTCTTCTTTCCCCACCCTCCCAAGCAAGCATTTCATATCCCCCTTGTAGATGTCCCACAAAGAGGCCCCATTGAACAGCTAGCTGGATTTTTAGGAGTGAAATCAGTGTTGTTGGTTTGGGGATGAAGAAAAAGACCAAGCTTCTTCTTCCCCAAAGGAGAGAAATCCTAGTTCACTGGTTAGCAGCCTCCAGACCTTCTGAAGGGTCTCAAGATGCTGTGCATCTGCCCATTTAACCCCAAGGGCCCCGAGGTCATCTTCCCTCTCCTAATGTTCTGAGTCTCTTCCCACTTTCTACTCCTTAGGTCCCACCCCCTGGGGGTGAAGGAAAATCTTCCCTCTTAAGGGCCTGGACTATTCTCCACCTTATCTTCATCCCTCAATAGAGCTTCTACAGTCATGCTTTTAGTCTCAGGTTCTACTTTGTGAAACCCCAAATAAGTCCCCTCCTTCTGCCATCTCACATAGCAACATAACTGTCTACTGCTTTCTGCTTCTGCCACTTCCTTCCCAAGTCTCGGCTCTGCTATTCCTAGCACCAATCAGATCCCTGATTATAATTCTAAACTGACCTGCCTCTTAGCCAGCATTCCTCCCACACCTCTTCTCTGCACTTCTCACAGGTACCTACACCATCCCCAGACATTTATCTTAATCTCCTGTATTAGGATCTTGGCACAATAACAAAATAGCACTTGTAGAAGCCATAGATTCCTTGATATAAGGAGCATGACACCCACTTCTCATGTGAGAACTGAAGTTCTCTGAAGGACCCATGTTTGTATTGAAATCCTGTAGACTGACTGAGGGACTAACTGATTGACCGACTGATTGAAGGACTGACTGGGGGACTGACTGACTGACTGACTGACTGACTGACTGACTGACTGACTAACTGACTGAGAGACTGAATAGGATTGCACAATTGTGGAGAGATAGAATTTTGCAGATTGAGAGTGAAAATCTCATTGAGCTATCTTTAAGTTTTCTTAAATCTATCTGTGGGTGACTTTCCTTTGAGAAGTCCATACCCACATTCTCATTGTGTCTTACTCTCTTCCTGAGTGCCTTTCTTCCCTCAATGCTAATGCTTACAATATGCATTAAAATTTCTTAATAAACTCCAACTCTGCTTACAGAAACAACCAACAAAAAATTTAAGTACATGTATTTGAACTAACATCTTTATGACTATTAAGTAAAGCTTTTGTAATATAATAACTGTGCCTTCTGGAATCTACTTCCTCTGACTTGGCCCCAGGCCCTGAAGTTTCCACCATTTCTAAAATAGCACCCCATGCTAGGGAATTTTATGGGAGCCTAACAGAGTTGACCACTCAGACACAGTATATAACCAATTGAAAGTCTTTGATCCAGCCCATTGGGAATCTTCTCATATATACTACTCTTGGGAACCAAGTATGGCTTGGAGTGTTTAGGGTAAGGAGTTTGCAAAGGCAAAAACCACATCCTAGTACCTTGTTTGATAGCTGTAGAAGGGGTTTTGTGCAAATAAACAGTTTAATAGATGCAAAGACAAGTGGTTATCTGGAGGAAAAGGTTTGCATAAACAAGCAGTTTAACAGAAGCTAAGATAAATTAGCTGGGGCATCTTGACCTTGGATTCCTAGAATAGGGTTGGGTAATTTTCCATGGGATGTTCCATAAAGGAGATAAAACCCTAAAGCCCCAGCAAGAATACAAGATGGAGGAACCTATGCACTGTTTTACCTTGACACAGGAATAAACATTCAACATGTGATCCTATAGGATACCTTTCAGAACAAAGCATACCAACCTACAGTTATGCTTTTTAAAAATTACTGATACCAAGATACTATTTAGCTACATACCAAATGAGTGAATTTCCTGATATATAACTTATAGCTCAATAAAGCTGAGAAAGAGAGAGAGAATTAAAGTGAGTTAAGTTTGTGAGAATAAGTATAGAGTCCCTGTCCTGGGCAAGCAAGAGGCAGCAAGGATAACATCAAGGCTCTCGGTTTAGTTTACTTAAATATTTAGCATCCAGTTTCTTTTCTTTTAGGCTAAACTCATTGCAGTGTCTGCAAACAAAAACTGAAGTCTTTTAATTCAGCCCTTCCTTCTCAGTCACCCATGGGCCATAAGACTGTTAGAGCCATGGAACATCCCACTCAACCCCCAGCCTGTGGCCATTGCAAATGGCCCTGTTCCCCTTCTGTGTCAGCTGTGCAGGACTTTCATCCTGAGTGTTCAAAAAGCCTACTGTGATTCATGGCAGTTGTTCAGATCAACAGCCTACATCTCCCTTGCTCTTCTTCGAACCACCTGAACTCGTAAAGCTATGCTAAAAATGTGACATGCTCTTCAACCCCACCTCATTGAAATAGTACTGTTTCCTCCAATGACTTATCTAACCTACAGAAACATCTCATCTGTTTTAAAGAATGACATTACCTTCCATTGCAGGTTGAAGCTGTGGACCAAATGCCAAATTATAGAACTGGGTATGGTAACTGAGCTAGAACCTAGCCCACTGTGTGGGTATTACTACTTATCAAATACGACTTGTTTTGTTTCTAGTTTTGAGACAATATCTTGTTTATGGCTGACCTGGCACTTTCTGTCTATCCTAACATGGTCTTGAACTCTCAGTGAACTTCCTGTCTCTGCCTTTTGAGTGCTTGGATCACAGGTGTGCACTGCCATCTCTCGGGAACCTTGAGAACATTTGTGACATATTCATTTCTCCAGGGAGGCTATTGACTTGTTCAAGGTCACACAGCCAGTAAACACTAGACTACACCCCTATTGTTTTAATTCCCAGTCACCATCTTTTCCTTTGCTTCAGGCTACCTTTCATTGTCAACCAAGGTCTTCTGGCTATAATTATGAAACTGTGATGAACTTAAAAAGGTGAACAAAATGTAACATCCAGAAACCATCACCCATTTGGATGGAGGAGCTACTCTGGACCTCATTCCTTTGTCTCACTCTCCACTCTCCTTGCCAAGGCTATGAAGGTACTGTGTGGCTATACAAATTGATCCCCTGAGTTATAGGAGTAGACTACACAGTCCAGTTTAGGAAAGAACTCTGTCCTGGATGGAAGGCAAAAGAGAGAAAGCAACATGTATGGGGAAGATGCCTGAGCCTGAGCTGTGTGGATCTCCAGCACCTACTATGTCTTAGGGATCTTAAACCTCCACCAGGTTGGACTTTTACATATTTATGACAATACCAGCTTTACAGTATGCAAAAAGCTGACTCTGTAAATGTCTGGCTTGTTCAAGTACATTTTACACTTCAATTTGTAAAGTCCTATAGCTCTTCCTGCAGCTCCCCTCACTGGGCATACTGGGGTGTGTAGGCATCCCTGGAAGGGACACACACTCACATTCCCAATGGCCTGCCATCCCAGCACAGCCTGCAATGTGACCTGCCTGTTCAGAGGACTCCCACACTTAGGAGCCTAAGAGTCACACCCCCTGATTCTCTCAGGGAATTCGGACAGGAGGGGCTAAAGAGATTTCTAAAATCTTTAAGCCAGCGTCTATCCTGAGTTCCTCAGTTTCACTTCTTTCATCCCTCACATTAGAGAAAAACTAAAATATAAAGAAGAAAGTATGCTGTTTCAGGCCTCTCATGTGGTACTCAGGAGGCTGAGATGGGAGAATCATGACCTTTGAGGCTAGCCTGGGCTATGTGACAAGACTCCTTCAAAACAATACAGCAAAAAGTCTCTGGAACTGTTGTGGTGGGATTTTTCGCTTGTGTAAAATGGGAGAAGAACCAATTGTCTCACAAAATCCTTTGACAATTAAGTGGGTTAAATGCCAGTCTGTAAAATCTGTGACCAGGTTGGATAAAGTTCCACTGTCCATGAGAGATTCAAGAACCAGTAGGAGCTTTGGGAGGCCCCTGGCAGGCACTGGGGCCATGTCCGAATGTCTTTAGAATCAGATCCCATCCCTACTCAGCCTTTGCTGAGGGTACCTGGGAATGTCTGCTCCTGCCAGCATAGCATTCCCCAAACTATCTCTTTTGGGGCCTTCCTACTTGGTGCTCAAGCTGAGTGTCTGGGGCCAGGAAATATTGCCTTCTGAGCTGTGTTTTGTGAGACCCTTCAGGCATATGTGCTTATAAACACCGTTGTGGTTAAGCTGACTGGTGACAGACTTCAGTCACTGGAGGTCAGGGATCCTTTCTAACATGGCTGGTTTGAGAAGTAGTGGCATGTAGGGTAGGGCCAATCAACCAAGAACTTGGGTGTCGAGAAGTCTTGTTAGCTGAGCTGTCCTAGGTGCAGAGAGCTCCAGGAACTTACTGCACTAGCTGCTACTAAATTTTTCTCATGTTGACTGGTGAGCTCAGATGCAAGACAGCCATGAGGACATGCAGCTCAACTCCTAGCAGATATGTGGTTTTCACACAGCACATAGAGATGCAATGAAGGCCAGAAAAAGTGAATACATAGAACATGGGTGACTTGTACTGAGTCTCAAGAGTCAAGGTGCTTCAGACAAGAACTAGCACTCACTCTGATGCTCTTTCTTCTCTGAACTCTTATTTGAGGACCAACGAAGACTTCACATGCCCCGTGGTTTGCATATGAAAATTTGGATAAGAAAGAACATTTTTGATCATGGAATGTTCTGTCAAGGCTAAAATGAATACACTATTTCCTGGCCCATAAAGATCCCTAAGGCAGATTGTCTCCTTGTCTCCTGGGAACTGGATCCATTCTGGGTAGAAACCGTGGCAGGCAGATCTGGGCCACCACTGCCAATCACAGTATTTCTGGGTTTTAATATAGAGGCTCCAGCTGCCTGGGGTTTTCCTCCCATACCTCTGCTACATTTCATTTCCAACCTGCCACAAACCTAAAAGGTCCTTTTGTCAAGTCATGTTTTATAACCGTTTGGGGGACTGGGAGGCAGAAACCAGCATTGTCATCTCATTGAGCTTTCATAAACTGCAGCCATTTCTTTCTGCCCAGAAGAATTGAATCCGTCAAGCTAGGAAGCCTTAAAGGCTGCATAATCATGTTCCAATGATTTATGTGTTTGCCAGAATCAGTCTTCTTCAGTCCAGCCTCAACACATGGCACGGAAGAAGCCGAGAGCCTGTCAGGAAGTGCACAGACATCAGCATCTTCTCCTCAGTCACTTCTCACATAGCTCTCCCTTTCAAAAAGGCAGCTCTCATCAGAAACTGACTACAAGATCCTGACACAAAAATCTGCCAAATCACATTACTGACACACTGCCTTAGCATGTTTTTCTTGATAAAATAAAATCCCTGGTGTTGGATAGATTATTTTTTAAAACTGGATTTTTTAGTTTATGTTCTGAACTCCAGAAAGGTCACCATCTGTGACCCAAACCTTCCAGCAAGGTCTACAGCATGACATGTCAGACAATGTCTTACAGTTATATGGCAGAGTCACATGCAAAAAAGGTGCATGGAAAAGAAAAGAAAAGAAAAGGGAACCTGAGTCTCACAACAGCTAACTGCTCTCCATAAGGAAAAGCTGCTCTCCTTCATTCATAAGTGTCTGGCCCCATGTTCTAAACACTATCCTAAAGGTCAATCCTGCCTCAGCTCACTCCCAGGACCAGCCTTCAACATGACTGTTTGTAAGATAAGTCACATTCAACCCTTGTTCTCTAAAGTCACCAAATCTAAAAACTGAAGACTCTGATTCATTCGGTTTTAAATATTTCTCAGCACTGAAAAACATACTTTTAATGAAATTTTTATATCAATGTCCTAGCTAGCTTAATTATCCACTCAAAACAGCTTAGACTCATCTGAGAAGGGAGTCTCAATTGAGGGACTGACCAGAGAAGACTGGCCTATGGGAATGTCTATGGAGAACTGACTTGATTTTTAATTGATATGAGAGTCCATCTCACTGTGGGCAAGACCACTCCCTGAGTAGGTAATCCTGGGGTGTGTGTGTGTGTGTGTGTGTGTGTGTGTGTGTGTGTGTGTGTGTGTGTGTGTAGCTAGCTGAGTATGGGATAGTAGGCAAGCCAGAAAGTATAGTTCCTCCTTGAAGCATAAACCAAATAAATCCTTTCCTCCTCTAAGTTGCTTTTCATCACGATGTTAATCAGTTTGATGAAACAAAACTAGAACTTGGTACTGGAGAAGAGGAGTGTTGCTGTGATGAACTTGGCTATGTGGGGTTTTATGCCTTTGGCCTGTTTTGTTGGAAGACTGTGAAGGATTTGGGAGATTCAGGAAGAAAAAGCCAGAACTTAATGGGCTGTTCTTGTGAGAGCTTGAGAGATTAGGGTTCTGAGAGAAATGTGGACTGTGGAGACCTGACTTGTGAAGTTTCAGAACAGAGCAAGGACTCCAGCTGAACTGAGTCAGCTGTTATTTGTGTAATATTTTGTCTAAGACTTTATGTGTGCTGATCATCTGGAGCTAAAGAAACAACTGTAATTGATAAGAGATCAATGCCACTGAGGTGAAATTGTCTATTCTTCTCTAGGTCAAGAAGAACATGTTTTCTCAGTGCTGCACACAGAAGCTGTGGTCCAAGAGATCCACGTCTTCACTTCAAGCTAGAAGCTGATCTTGGCAATATGTAAGAGTTATCCATGTGGTACTGATTTGGAAGGCACAAAAACAGCAGGATTGAAGGGGTTACAGAGAGAAGCTGAGGCTTGGCACTCTGTGACAGAGTAGAGTGCCTGAAGAGAGGCCAGAAAAGGCCATTGATGAAGGTACAGCCTCAGTTGGCCTAGGAACACCATGATATTAGAGATTGCAGGACTGTGGGATAGTCATCAAGGACAATGACAGGTGTGGAGTGCAGTGTGAGACTGTGAGACAAGCTATGTGTGTTTTAAGTGGTAGAGATGGAGAAGTAGGACTGCCCAAGCCAAGATTATTAGTGAGTCCCAGAGGCTGGACATTGAACTACATAGGGATTTCAATTTACACAGCTGTGTTTTGCTTGTGATTTTTGCTATTCCGCAGTTCTTCTCTTGTGGAATAAGAATATTTAGGTGTATATTTTGTTTTTATTTATAGGAGCATGGTTGAGAAACTAAATTTTTAAAAAGAGTTTGAACTTCCAGAGTATTGAAATAGTTAATGACTTTTAAAAGTTGAACTGTTTTATTTTATGATATTAACATGAGATCTTGGAGACAAGGAACAAATGGTTCTGGATTAAAGTAGTATGTTTATGTCAAATTCAACTGTCCTTGTTAGTCTTACTTGTTAATCTGACACAGACTAGAGTCACCTGAGAAGGTAGTCTCAATTGGGGTATTGCCAGGTCAGATTTGCCTGTAGGTATGTCTGTGATGGGCTGTCTTGATTGCTCATTGACATAGGAGGGCCCAGCCCACTGTGGGCAGCACCATTCCCTGGGCATTAGTAAGGTCCTGGACTTTGTAAAGAATCCAGCTGAACATGAATCAGCATGTGAGCAAGCATACAGCATTCCTCGGTAGTTCTGTTTCAAGTTCCTATGTGTGCTCCTGCCATGACTTTCCCAAGACTATGCCTAGAAATGGAAGCCAAATAAATCCTTTCTTCCAAATTGTATTTGGTCATGGTTTTTATCATAGCAACAGAATTAAACTAAAACAAGCAGAAAATGTTTACTAATCTTGTTTTCTGTGCTATCTTTTGAAGTGGCCATGTATTTATTATTTAGATTTTTCAATAGAACTGTGCTATAGTTCCCATTATTTTACAGAAAAGAGAACTAAAGTCATTCATATAAATCCCCACAATCCTATGAAATGGATGGACACAGGAATTATTTGTAGAAGGGACTGATAGCCATGGATTCACATGGCAAGGGACTTTGGGGGGGTAAGAATATGAAGCAGAGGACATAGGCCAACCTCCCACAAGGATTGGAGACACAGAAGCATGGATTCTTTCCTAAATACTCTGGAAAATGCCTTTTGATGTTACCTGTAAATCCCCCCTCTCCCTCTTTCCCTCATTTCTTCCATGTCTGTACTCCCCAAAGACCATTTCTAAAGCTCAGGACACATATCTATATGGACAACCAAAGGTTCTGGTAGACATTAGAAGGGTCTCAATATATTATTTTGCTATCAGTTTCATACACTGCCCTTGGCAGCTGCATATGAAACAAGTGGGACTGTGCCCTCACTATGAGCAAGTGCAGCCTAACTCCAGAGACAGCCACAGTCACAGCATCAGCTCCACTGGTGTGTAGATAGCTTAGCAGCAGTCTGTGGACTGTGACTGAGGAATGAAGGCCCTCTATCTGTATGAATAGCTTGGTTGCCACTTTGTGTAAAGGGTAAGACCTGTGTTGAACCATTTGACTGGTGTTTATTGAATTCTGCCAGACATGTGCTAGAGAAGCAGATTCCATGGTGGGAAGCCATGGCATTTAACTGATAGTGGGAAATGAGCAACATTCAAACAGAAGACATAATGCCTCACAAAGGTTGGGGAAAGAAATGAACTGGGGCTAGAATCCATTCAAAGGCACTGGGAATGGAATGAGCTGGGTATTTGGAAGGAGCAGGAAGGGAGCTGCGGTGGTGGATTTAGGGGTCAGGAGAGAGTAATCCCACACATAGAAAGCAGAAGGACTTACGACTTAACCATTCCTCTCTTCCCAAATGTGCCCCAGTCTGGATGTGATCCCCAGAATTCAAAGGGCCAGAAGCACTCAGCAGTCACAGTCCTGTTAGCTCTTAAAGTGCCACTCTCTCACACTAGTCACCATTCACCAAACAGACAGCCTTTCAGCAAGAAGACTAAACTCCTTCCCGTCTCCAGCTTCATCCATCCAGGCCACCAGATTAATTATGTTGAGTTTGGAGTGTATTTGCTCAGAAACTTTCCTTGGCTTCCTGCTGTCTTCAGAACCAATACCAAGTGCCACAGTGTGGCTTTGGAGGCTAAGTCCATGACAGTCCAGCCTCCTGTGCACCCCATTTCTCTATTGCTCCCCCCTCAAGACTCTGTGCCCAATCATAGCCACTGTGCTTGCTGATTTTGTCAGGAAATCATCAGTCAAGCTTCAGAACCTTATGAAAACTGTACCCTCCTCATAAAATGATATCTGTGTGCAAATAGCAGTAATCACACTTGACAGATGAGTGCCTCATAGATGATCACAAAGCCTTTTCTTGTCTGCCACTTTCTTCATCTTCACAGCTTCCTAGATGGGTTACCTCTTACCATCTTGACAAACCTCACCTTTCTGGGCTTTGCTCCAGATGTAGATCCCTCAAGAAGCCCACCCAAATCTCTCCTCTTTTGTACAATATAAGCCAATTATCTGCTCATAGCAATATTCCTTACGTTCAGCCATTTATGTTCACTAGAGCCACATTCTGGTTCTCTCCACAGTAACCCATCACCTTGAAGATAAACACCATGGCCAGGCAGACTCTCTCCACAGCACCCAGAACAAGGCAGAAATTCGGGTAATGCTGTGTATTTAAAGAACATTGATAGGCAAAAATGAGTCTACACAGATGAATGAATAAGCACACGAATAAACCTCAAGCCCCATTTTTTATAAATCTTTGAAGACAAGGAATAAGACAGTTGAGCATGGTGGCACACCCCTGCAGTCGCATTTGGGCAACCGAGGCAGGAAGATGGCAAGTCTGAGGCCAGGCTGAGCTCTTTGGACCCTATTTGAAAACAGACAAATCTTTCCTATAGATTCAAACTTCATATCTCAGTAGATGTTTATACTTCACGTAATCAGAGGATGTTGTAAGAGATAAGTAACAGATCTATTTGCGTTTAAGACACTATCCGTAAGTCTTCTTTCTGTTTATGAGTATTTGCCTGTGTGAGCCTTTTCCCCACATGCATGTAGTGCCCATGAGGCCATAAGAGTGCATCGGGTCCCCTGGCAATGGAGATACAGACAGTTGTGAGCCACACTGTGAGTGCTGGGAATCAAACCTGGATCCTTTGGAAGAGCAGCAAACACTCTTAACTGCTGAGCCTGCCCTGCCCCCTTTTTGCTTTTAAATAAAATTACAATCCCAAGACAAAATCCAACAGAGGACAAAGTTCTTTCAGACTTAACCAAGACAGATAAAGATTCACAGATAAATTGGAATATGGACTCTGCATTAGTTCCTTTTTGTTGCTTTGATAAAGTATCATGACCAAAAGTGACTTATAAAGAGAAATAGCATTATTTGACTTACAGTTCCAGAAGGTGAGTCCATAATAGCAGGCAGTAAGCATCTGGAACAGGAAACTGAGAGACCACATCTTCAGTCATAGGCAGAAAACAGAGAAAGCAAACTGGAAGTAAGACAAAATTATAAACCCTAAAAGCCCTCCCCCAGCAAGTCTTTATGTCCTAAAATTTCCATACCAGCCCCAAACATCACCACCAGCTGGGGACCAAGTGTCCAAATATATGAGTCGATGGAGAACATTTTTTTCATTCAAACCACTACAGACTTGGATACGGTGGTGTATTATAAGTGGTGAGTCACCAATATGTAAGCAGATAGGGTATGGGTATATTTATTGGGGAAATATACCTTACTTACAGTGCACCTAGCCAACCGACAGGAAAGCAGAGCAAGTCAAAGCAACAGCGAGAAGAGAGCTTTCCCACGTGTGTCCCCAACTCCTAAGCTACACTCATGTCATCCTGTCCACACCTTAGGGGGCATGGCCAGGTATACCCCAGGAGGCATGGTCAGGGTGACCCCTACAGTATATACATGGAGTTCAAAAGGGAAACTGTTAAGGAGTTTGTGATACTTGGAAAAAGA
Organism: Cricetulus griseus; assembly: GCF_003668045.3. Taxonomy (NCBI): domain Eukaryota; kingdom Metazoa; phylum Chordata; class Mammalia; order Rodentia; family Cricetidae; genus Cricetulus; species Cricetulus griseus. The sequence continues at coordinate 151,017,168 of NC_048599.1, read as the reverse complement.
CCATAGACTCAATCCAGTTACAGTTAAAAGATTTATTGATTAGCTGCTACCAGGACTACAGCCTTGAGGACCAATCTCAGGCATATCATGAAGGAGGGGTATAGGGAAGAACTTCTAAAGAGGAAAACCACAAGAGGTCATCAACGTCTATGCAAGCAAGCAAAAACTAGTCTGTTCTGCCAAGTTAAGTGTTTAGGGTAACTCAAAACAATTTTTGGGGATCTGTATAAGCAAGTTACAGAAGCCAAATAGCAGTTAGTCATAGCTGTAGATAGTCATGGCTTTACAATGTTGGGTAGGGGTCACTGATTCAGCATTACTGGGAACTTATCTTCCAGATGCTAGAGTCAGAGACAAACAAGATGGATGCCTGGAGTTTCTTTAGCTATCACAAAGCTAATGCAAAAGGATCATGGGTTAAAGGCCATCTTGGGCTACATACCCAGAATTAATAATAATAATAAAATGTGATTATTGCTGTTTACTAATTAATAATAAAGCAAAAGGAAGGCAAGAAGAAAGAAGGAGGGAGGGTGAGAGGAAGAGAGAGAGAAATTGCAACAGGTGTCCTGTAGAAAGACCGAGAAGATAATCAGCCTTAAGTCTCGCTTCTACCCTTAACAGTCATGTAACATCAAGGGTGCTCACGGCTATATGTACAATGTATTTACGCTTATACATGTGAGTCCTTTCATTTTATTAATCACAGGTTTCTAGGCACAGAAGCAAGCACTCTACCCCTACAGAGATGGTAGGGCCCAGTCCATCATCTTCAAGCAGATGACAGCCAGCCCTCCCTGTTACATCAGAAGCTTGTCAAATGCTACTCAGAACCAGTTCAGCAGACATGATGCCATCTCCTACAGTTTTGACATGGTGCTCTACTTTACCACAATGGGCTTTTCCCCTGGTCTTGAAGTCAATTGAGTAACAGTATTAGACACCAGTCTTTCTAAGTATCTACCCTGTAGGGAGGTATGTTTTGCATATGGTGAACTGATGGATTTAAGTAACTTATCCACAGCAGCACCACCATAATCCAGACAGTACAGTAAACTTCCTACCTTTGAAAAGTCAAAATCTCTGGAGGTAGCACCTAAGATCTACAAGTTGATGGTCTCTCCTGCTCCCTTGGTATCTCCAAACTAGCAGCACTGGGTTCGATGGTTGTTAGAATATGTAAGGATGATATGTAAGGATGATGTGACATGGAGTCAGCAGAGGAACACATGCCCTGCCCAGCCTGTGAAACAAGTTTCTTCCTCCGGGTCTCTAAGTCTCTTCTTCCTCATTTGTACAATAGAGTCAATGGCAGTATTATTGCATGGCTGTTTCTCCAGGATGCATGTGGGGCATGCTTAGGGAAAAGCAAATGACAGTGGTCCTATTGTTGTTTGCTTGTGCCTCCTGAACATGAATTCCTAACCTTGTAGTTCATACATTGTACTAAGTTGAGGCAAACTCAGAACTTGACAGATGCAAATCTATTGGTCTCACTACCAAAATAGGCAGGCTTCCACAGGAAATCAAGTAACTACGGGAAATCCTGATACATAGAGTTCTCAGATGCTGGAAGATCTGTAGCCCCAGAGATGTTTAGGAAAAAATCAATTATATTCTCTGAAATTACAAAAAAAAATGTTCACTGCTGAAGTCACAGATGGACTTTGGCCTCCTTAAAGTAGGAAATGATGCCAGAGCAAATCAGATGGTCACCAGTTGTTTCCTTTGTTCCCTCATTAAGCGTGGAGATTTCCTAGGCAACTACCCCTTGTAAGAAGCCAAGTTCTCACAAAATGACTAATATTTACTGAGTGCTTGCCATAGTAAAGTCATCTTTCAGTTGCTTTTACTATTTCCTGTTGTATTTTCATGACTGCTACTATTATTTCATTTTATAAATGAAATAGAGTTTTGTGGGTTGTCAAAATCCACCTAATCAAATTAAGTTTGATTTCTTATCCCATCAACTATTGTCCAATTCTAAAATCTCTAAATCCTCACTTAGTGCAATGCAAGTTATAAAGTCATGGCATCGGCCCCTTATTTTTGGCCTTGCCAAATACCTATATCACATGACAGTACCTTAAAGTGGCATGCATGGGCTGATGATACCAGCTATTGTCCTTGTCAATGCAAAAACATGGGGAGCCAAATATTATTAACCCAAGTTAATTTATTATAATAATTTTATTATTTAACTTGTTATTATTATTCTGGAGCCAAATATTAATGAGCATGACTTAATAAGTCATGACTTAAGCATGACCATATATCAACATGGTAACCATTTCATGAAGTTCTTCTATTAACACAATACTGTGAAGTAATAAATCAAAGCATTTTAAAAATACATTAGTGAAGACATCAGATAGGTAGGTTACAACAAAATAGGGAAGTCTCTGCTATATGCATCAGATGTTACCCGATGACTTTCTTTGTTTTTGGATCACAGAACGCCAAGTGTCAAAAGAATGGATTTTAGGAGAAACATAACATGGAGATAGGCACTGAATGACTGCTAAGGGAACTAAAGCTATCAAGAGATAAGTTGGCTCAAGTCCTACAACACTCCAGATCTCCACAGTAAGAGAAGTGTAAACCTCTGTACACTCTCCTTCAAAGATGTTACATTGTGTACTTTTGAGCTTTTCCAAAAATGTGATCTTTGTTTATTATAGTTTAGAACCTCTTGATCTAGATCAAGCTTTTAATTAATAAAATATTGATAGGACTTTTAGATCACAAAAAATCAACATAGTTTTAATTTTTATTTATTTTTATTATATGTGTATGAATTTTTTCTTGTATGTATGTATGTGTTGCATGTTACCCATGAAGGCACTGGATACCCTGGAACTGAAGTTAGAGGCAGTGCTGGGAACCAAGCTCTGGTCCTCCGCAAGAACAACAAAAGCTCTTAACCACTGAGCCATCTCTCCAGCCTCCTGCCAGCATATTATTTTATCACTAAATTATTCTATGTAATGAAGCAAGTACAAGTCTCTTTGAATACTGGAAAGACATTTTGACTACTTCCCAATATTAAATCCTATCTCTGAAACCACATATTTGGCTTGGTGTGGTGGCATGTAATTGTAATATCAGCACTTGAAAGATAAGACACCAGGATTTTGAGTTGTGGCCAGCCTGAGCTATAGCTAAACCATTCTCAAAAACGAGAGGATGTTGAGATAGCTCAGCAGATAGAAGTACTTGCTGTCAAGCCTTATGACCACAAGTGGATTCCCTAGGCACTAGAGGATAGAAGGAAAGAACTAGCTCCTACAAACTATCCTCTGACCTCTACATGTTTGCTATGACGTATGTGCACACATTCATACAAAGTAATACATAAAATCATTTTTAAAAAATAGGAAACAAAGCAAGACTTTTTTATCTCCACTACTTCCTAAATCCAACTCAAATCTACAGATAATGAACAAAAGTTGTGTACTGCCTAGAATGCGTTGGACTGTACATTATCAAAAACCGAGGGCATGCTGGTCAAGCAACAATGGGTTGCCATCTCTGCAGCAAGCAAAATGACATAGGGGACTTCCCAAACTGTAATTCTAATAATGCACAACATCCTTTTCGAGGACTCAGGCTTTGCTGCTCTGTGATCCTCAGCTACACTCTTGGCCCCATATGGCTGTTGATGCAGGCACCAAATGTCACATTGCAATGTACAGGGACTAGAGAGAAACTACTTCTTCCATATGCCTTTAACTTCCCCCTGAGTTTTACAGTTTAGGGGGCCTGACAATCTTCCTGGTTTTTTTTTTTCTGTCTAAGCACTTTTTTGGTTTCGTTTTGTTTTGTTTCCTCTATAAGCTGTTTACTTGAGGAAGGTGTCCTTTTCTTAGTCACTGGTCTGAAGCAATCATGTGAATCCATTTCTCCTTGCTAGTGGCAGGACCAGGAAGGGCATGAAATATGCATTTGAACAGTGAAATAGGAAGAGAGATGGCAACTGAATGAGAAGGGCATCCTGCTATGGGTAGCAATATGGATGTGACAGGATGACATGATGGCAAGAGAAACAAGGCTGACACAGAAAGGCCAGTATACAACAAAGTATTTGTCCTTGGGATTTGGGGAGGAGTGAGGCTGGAGGGGTTGTTTTGTGGTTTGGGTTTTATGTGATTGGATTCTTTAGACAGGATTTTACCATGTAGCCTAGGCTGACACTGAACCTTCTGCTTCAGTCTGCTCAGTACTAGCACTACAGTTATGCACAAGCACATTGTTACAACATGATTATTTTTGTCTTGTTTTTATTGTTTTTTTTGGTTGGTTGTTGTTGTAAGACAATAAACATTATGTATCCAGGCTTGCCTGGATTTTGCTATGTAGGCCACTCTGGACTTGAACTCACAGACACCTGCCTGCCTCCCAAGTGCTCAGCTTAAAAGTTCACCACCACATCCAACTTGATATCTTGTTATATGTATGCTCGGTGAAATTATTAATAAAATCAAGAGAATTAGCATATTCATGCCTCAGTTTTTAGTGTGAATGTGTGTGTGTGTGTGTGTGTGTGTGTGTGTGTGTGTGTGTGTGTGTGTGTGTGTGCATGAACACATGCCCCAGTGTGAGCAGTGAGAACACCTGGCCTCTACTCTTTTGGCAAATTTCACATAACAAGCATCATTATAGACTATTATAGACTGTAGTCATTGTACCCTACATCTGATCACCAGAATGCATTCAGTTTGTGACTGAAAGTTCAGACGTTGTGATCACAGTCTCCAAACTTCTCCCAGCCCTAACCCTTGCAAGCACCACTCCACCCTCTGAGTCTGACATTTTTGTCTTTTCATATAAATGAGATCAGGCAACACTTACCCTCTGTGTCAGCCCTGCTCCTGCCATCATGGCCTCCAGCCTCATCTGGGTTGCTGCCCATGACAGGATGCCTTTCTCATTATAAAGCTACTAGAGACACCTTTCCCTGGTGCCCTCAGCTACTATCCCTCCTCTTTTCTCACTGTCTAAATACATATTTCATGCCCTTCCTGAGCCTGCCACTATCAAGGAGAAAGGAATTTTCATGGTTACTTCAGACCAGTGACATTCTTCCAGGCAGCTAAGGAAAGAACTCCTCAAGCATATAAGCTTGTAGGAAACTGATGATGATGATGATAACGATGATGATGTTAACGATGATGATGATTATAATAATAATAATAACAGGGGCTTAGATGAAACTTCAATTAAAAACAAAAGGTCTTTGGGCTGTTGGTAGGTGCACCATGGTGGCTACTCAAACATTAAAGAGATATCTTTAGATATTCAGATTCTAAATCCTAGAGTGTTTTGTTTGTTTGTTTGTTTGTTTGTTTGTTTTAAATCAGCCAAATTACTTTATGGCAACAGTACAAAGAAGTCCCCATAATAATTAACATGAGATACCGTGATTCAATTAAGATTGTCATCTGTAGGCATTGCAGAGAACATACTGATAAGGCTTCTCCCTGGGTCCTCTTTCTGGCTTAGGAAGGACAGTGAACCCTGCCCCCATGCTCCCATCATCTTTCCAGACAGCCCACAAGGACTGAGGGATGACTTCCTAAATCGAAAGTATGATTTGTAGTAGAAGGACTGGAAGTAGGGTGGCGCCATGAGGAGACCTGCCCTTGTCTAAGAGGACAGATTCTGACTCAGCAGGCCTGTTCTTTGAACAGAAGATGAGGGTGTCATTGATGTCCAGGCTCTTGTCATTGTGAGCCCCAGAGGCTGAGCAGCCAGTCTCAGATAGAAACTGCTGGCCCTCAGGATGCACATGCACTCACCTACAGTTACTCCCAAGCAGTTCATTGGAGAGCTGTTTGTAACCCACGGGTCTTGCACCATCTGAAATGTGTGAGCAGTCACACCTGTCTTTTGGGCATACATCTGCATGCCATGCAAAAAGCAGAGTTGCAAAGATCTTGTTAACCCTTGCTTCTATGAAGAGGACAATAAAATCAACCATTTGCTCTTGAAGAAACAGTAAGGTGAGTAAAATATTTTAAAACCTACTGAGATCTCTCTACATCCCAGATAATATGATAGAAACTAAAAGCTCTAACACTGTGGCCTGTCTGTCAGATACTTAAGTGGATCAATCAAGTGTCCACCACTTTGGAGACAGTAAGTGACAGACATGTATAACTAATCAAGTAACCATAGCAACCTCTATGCATTCCAGCCTATGTATGACGTTGTGATTATTTGAAAAATAATTTTAATGTAAGTATGGGATTCCCTTTAACAAATAAAACTAGTTTACCTTAGAAATTAGACTGTGTAAGCTTAAGAAAGGATACAAAAAGTGGGGTTGAACTCCAAGGCACATGCATGTCGGAGACATGCCAGTCTGACATGTGCATGGCCTGTCAGAAGTATAAAGCATTTCAGTATATGAACGATGTGTCTGGAGTTTTTGTTTATTTTGTTTTGTTTAGAGGAAAGGTCTCACTGTGAAGCTCTATCTGCCTTGAATTCAGGTTCCTTGTGCTTCACACTCTCAATTACTGGCTGCATTGGTCAGGGTTCTTTAAAGGAACAGAAGTGATAGAATGAACAACACACACACACACACACAGAGAGAGAGAGAGAGAGAGAGAGAGAGAGAGACAGAGAGACAGAGAGACAGAGAGAGACAGAGAGAGACAGAGAGAGAGAGAATGTGTATACATATGTGTATATATATTCATTTATATGCATATATGAAAGGAATTTTTTACAGTGGCTTATAGGCTAGTCCAGCTAGTCCAACAATGGCTGTCTATCAATAAAAAGTTCAAGAACCCAGTAGCTATTCAGTATGAGAGGCTGGATGCCTCACCTGGTCTTCAGTATATGCTGGAATCCTGAAGAAGTGGGCTCTTAATGCCACTACAGGAATGAACTTGCCAGCAAGAGCAAGCAGAAGCAGACAAAGACCAGAAGTTGCTGTTTCTCAGGTCTTTTATATTTTCTGCCACCAGATGATGTGGCTTAGATTTAGGGTGGGTCTTCCCACTTTTAATGATTCAGGCAAGAAAAATCCCTAGAAGTGTGCCCAGCTGCTTGGGTTTTAGTTAATTCCAGATGAAGTGAGGTTGGCAGACAAGACCAGCCACACACTGGCATTACAGGTAAATGTCACCATTTCTACTGTTCCTTGCTTGTTAAATGCCCCAAGAGGTCAACACCTCTCTCCAAATCTAGCCCCTTTTTTCCTGTGTAAAAGTTTAACCATTCTGTCCCCAAACTGGATTACCTTCTTGGCCCATTCAAGGTATTAATTTTTCGGAAGGAAATATTGCCAACACACTGTCCAGTTGCAGTGATAGAGCCTGTTGTTTCAGCTAGAGTTGATCCCACAATAGTTGGATGTTTCTGACTTAGCAAATGGTATGAGGGGACATCAGTCTGCCTGCTAGTAAAGTAAGGCCACACGGCCACCATCACTCAGTGCTGGGCCATGATTCCCCACGGCTGTTTGCCAAGGCTGGAAATAAATGACTTCAGATTCCCCCTCTTTATTTGCTATGCCAAGGCAAGATAATACAGTACATCCTGTTCACATTTGTCTGGGAAGCACAGTCCCCCTCCAGGGATAATATGTGGAAGTGGCAAGGACCTAGTGCTTCCAATTAATCAGACCAAGATTACTCACCCAAGAAATGAAAGAAAAATTTTAATATTTGGGAATTGAGTGAATGTTATAGTCAGGTATGATTAAAATACACTCTCTGTTTTTAATTTAAATGGCATGCTCTATTTTATTAGTCACCTAATTCTCCTTGGATTTCTCTTGCCAAGAACCTAGGAAGTTGTACCTGTTGTGTTGGGGGTTGGGAGGAGGTTCCCCCAGTATCCTCAAGAGAAACCACAGGCATGACTCACCAAATGAGATGGCTCTGGGGCAAGCCAGCCATGTTCTTACTGCATGTCAGCGAGGTGCTGGGCTCTTGAATTATCCTTGCTGTGGCCAGTACCCTAAGTCCTATAGACTCAATTGCTCTTTGTTTCCAACTACAGAACCCAAACTCTGCTGTGGACTCTGAGGCACAGGTCTGAGAGAGCGCACAGGCACTGGCACAGCTGTCTGTAATCCTCTGTTGGTTTGAGCAGGCTCCAACACTCACAGCATCACTCCTCCCCGCCCTGCCTGCCAAGCCCCATGATCAAAGCACTGTCGTGCCATGGCCAAGAGGCTCCCATCAAGAGATAAACTGATATACACTTTGAAGTCTGAGGGGCAAACTAAGCAGAGACTGGATTTGTCGTGGGTAATTAATTTTAGCACTTTATAAAATAGAGGCCTAGGTCCCTGGTTTCCAGGGAAATAATTATAATTACAAATGAGACGCACTCCTGAAGGAGGTCTTCACACAAAAGAAACTGCAGATTCTACTATCTATGCTGCAGCCTGACTCTTGTTGGTCTTCAGTTCTGTGTTCTTGGAAACCCTGTGTATCCCCATATACAAAACATGAGCTAGGTGGTATACAGGTGCATACCCACTAGCCTTTGTCTCTTGGTGAATTCAGAATTTGTTGTGGGTGCAAAACATAGCTATCACCTCTCAGGAATAAGTCATCATTTGTTCTGGAGTCAAATATGAATAACCATGGCTCTGGGAACACAAATTAAGATTTCTTTAAATACCATGTTGCAACATAGAATCAATATCATGAGGTTTTTGTAGTAACAGAGCAGAGAAGGTCTTAAGTTGGGGTACATATTAAATAGATTTGTGGGACTACCTGGCATAACTGGGAAGCTTGTCCTTCTAAGAGACAGATTTTTCCAGATTACTGACTTCAGATACCACAAGTGACCCTATCGTATAATATAGGTCACAGATTAACCAAGCCTGAATCTCCTACCCAGAGAAAGAGTGACCCTTATTGTGTAGCACAGGTAACAGAGCTGAGCTCTAAGGCTAGGGCAGGAGAGTCTCAAGGGACAGGGATTTAAAGGAGATGCATGGAGCTACCAACAGATGCTATACACTTTATTCACCATGGGTTAGAGTGCATGCCCTAGGTTCCAGGTCATTTATAAAGAATCACAAAAAGTGTCTTCTTGTCAGAACTAGCTACCTAGAAAATCACACAACAAGTATTTGCTGTCGCAGATACTTGAAGGCAGCCATCCTAACCAGCAATGTGTTGCTGGTTTATCTGCCCATTGTTCTCTTCAGTAAGTCTCAATGCCCCACTCTTCTACCTCTGTCTCACAGTATAGGTCACACATTAAGAACTCCCTGATCTCTGGAGGACCTGAAAAGACAATAGCATGCAAAGGGCTGTGCCCTACTTCAAACTCCCACCATGTTGCTGCTGGCTTAATAAACCTCTGACATGAATGACAACTAAGACTCAGTGCCTCTCTCCTGAACAAGCCTCTCCTACCCCTCTGCCCTAGCTCGTTTCCTACTGCTGTGCTTAAAGCAACCTGGAGAGGAAAAGATTTACTTCGCTTTATAGCTTAGTGTCCATCATAAAAGGAAGTCAGGGCAAGAACCAGGAACTGAAGCAGAGACCATGGAGGAGTACTGTTTACTGACTGTTCTCAATGGGTGCTTATCATGTTTTCTAATGCCACTCATGACCAGGGTGGCACCACCCATAATAGGCTCAACCCTCCCATAACAATTATTAGGTAAGAAAATTTCCCATAGATTTATTTGCCAACAGCCCAATCCGATGGATGCTACCCTTTGATTAGGATTCACTCTTTCCATATAATTCTAGTTTGTGTCATGTTCGCAAAAATACAAGCAACATACCTCCCTAAAAGCTAATAGGTAGTCTTAATAATCCAGGATCTGAGGCTGTGGGCCTCAGATGCTCCCTGATGGCATTCTTTGCTTTGGGCTTGGTGGAAGCTAGGGGTTGGCTATTAGAATCTAAAAAAATTTTACCTGATAGTCACAGGAAATTACAATCACAGGCACTTAGGTTGGCAATGAGGGCTACTAAGGAGATCAAGTATCTCAGGATAACTTGGGTCCATACACACAACATTCCAGATCTCTGCAATTACTGATATTCTAATAAAGTGTAGGTATCTCTTTTTTTTTTTTTCTGAGACCTTCAATTCACAATGTCTTACATGACCTGAACCAGACAGAGGGTATCCTGGGTATATCCTGGAAGGCCTAGGGATACAGCACATATGAATAAATCCATGCAAATAGGACTTAATTGTTAGTCTGTTGAGAAGGGAACAGAAATTTCATTCAGCCGCAGAGCAAGGCTAAGGCAGGGTCAATTCATTTCCAGTGTGTAATGACAAGTTTTAATTGTCAACTTGACATGATTTAGAATCCCCTGAGAAGAGAGGCTTGGTGAGAGAGTGTGTGTATAGATCAGGGTGTCCTGTAAGTAATTCTATGGGAAAGTCTTTTGACTGTGTTAAATGAGGTGGGAAGCCCATACATTGTGGTCTGCACACAAGCATTTATGCTTCTATGCTCTCTCTGCTCTTGTCTGGACATGGCTAGCTGCTTAAAGTTCCTGCCTTGACTTTCCCATGGTAAATGACTGTCACCTGGAATTGTGGGCTAAAATAAATCTTTTCTTGCCTAAGTAGCCTTTTGCCAGACTATTTTACCACAGCAACAGAATGAGTCTGGGACACAGTGTGCCAACAAGGTCTTAGACTTCCCAAATTGTCACAGTGGTAAGGGGTGAAGGCAGACAGACAAGAAAGTGAAAGGAAGGTGAGTTAGTGCACATATGTAATCCCAGTACTTGGAAGTAATAAGATGGCAAGTTTAAGACAATCCTGGGCTATATACAACCCTTTCCAAAATTAAAAATTAAATTCTTTAAAAGGGAGACTGGATTGCTCAGTGGTTAATAGTACCTGTTGCTTTTGCTGAGGACCCAGGTTCAGTTCCCAGCTCCCACATTGTGGCTCCTAATGGCCTGTAGTTCCGGTTCAAGAGGACCCATTACCCTTTTCTGACCCCTACTGACACAAAGCACATCCACAGTATACATACATAAATGCTGCCAAAATACTTATACACATTAAATGAAGATAAGTATCTTTTTTAAAAGGGGGAACAAAAAGAAACAAAATGCCCCCATACCTGATACATAGAATCAGACATTAACCACTCTGAGAGTGTCTATTCATGAATATCTATCCACATCTGTATAAACACACTAACATTTATAAATGTAGATAATTTACATCCATCACTATTTCTACAAATCTGTGTGAACATTTCTCAATTTAATCACTTTTCCTGATGCCAGGAGCCATTTCCCTAGTGATATCTGCAAGGCTAGTCAGACATTCATGTCATCATGTTGGGTTCTAATTAAAAGTGGGTCATTGTCATATATTTCTCCATCAGGCATAAGAGCATCTCATTTTCAGTAATACCTGGCCCTGACACAGTGCCACATCTGGGTTCCAGTAGTAAGCATCCCTGTGCTCTTGAGAAAACCTGGGGACTAAACTTGAGCTTTCTCAGGGTAGCAGACACTATAGCCTCCATGCACGACTAGTTTGGTAGAGAGAATTGCCCAGGGACCTGCAGGTCTCATACAAATCAGAAAGGGCTGTGTTGACCATTCTGAGCCACCATCACCAGACAGAGCTGTATGATGCTCACACTGTTAACAGTACAGTCCATGCCTGATTTTGCAGACACCTCCATCTCCTCACTGCATCTTGGAATGACATCCTCCTGAGGGCAAGTTGCCCTAAAAGACCTTCCCTCTTGCTTTGCCATTCCTTCACTCCCTAGAAGCATGCTCCTTCCCTCAGACTGGAGTAAATAGCTGTCCCCACGTCTCATTTCAAACCATGTTACCTATTAAGATACATTCTAAGAAATCCCTTGATTTCTTGGTTACCTTTGAGGCTTGAGTCCATAGTTTGGACCACTATGACAAATAGCAAGTTATGAGAATGGAGACATGGGCCTGAAGCAGAATACAAAAGGAAAATTGAGGGGAGTTGGCACAGAAATGAAGGCACTCACCCAGGATATGGTTGTTCTAGAGTTTTCTATTGCTGTGATAAGACATTGACCAAAATCAACCTGGGGAGGAAAGGGTTTATTTCATTTCATAATATAGCCTATAGTCTATTATAAAGGGAAGTCAGGGCAGGAATCTGCAGGCAGAAATTATAGCAAAAACCATAGAGGAGAACTGATTACTGGCTTGCTAAATTTGCTTTCTTACACACCCCAGGACCTCCTGCCCCTGGATTGGCACTGGCCAGATTGGGCAGGGCCTTCCCATGTCAATCATTAATCTAGAAAATGTCTCTACAGACTTGCCTGAAGGGTCAGTCTGGTGGTAGCATATTTTTTCCAGAGGTTCCTTTTCCCAGATAACACCAGCTTATGGAGATGTGAAAAAACAAAACCCTAACCAGCATACTGCTTTCAATTTCTCACTGGCTGAAAGTCAAAAACATCAACAAAGCAGACAAAACCAAGGGAGAATGCCTCCTTTTAAAAGAGCCGCCACAAACAAGAGTGTTAACCTAATAAATGCTTGCTTAGAATCGGAATGTATGCAGTCTTGAGGAGATAAATGGATAAAGGAAATGTGGCATATATACACAATGCAATTTTAATTCAGCAACTGAAGAGTATGAGATTTTGCCAGTTTCAGGGCAATGACTAGAACTATGTCACCATTAAGTTGTGTTGGAAAGATTAGCATATGGGACCTCTATTTTTTTTTAAATGAGACATGAAAGTAGAAGGGGCACTATTTGAAAAGAGGAAAGGTATTAATAAGAGAGGGAGGAGGACAAAGGAGGAACACTGGCAGAAAAAGAATAAATGTATGATGTATATACATGAAAATGCCATAATGAAGCTCACTATTTTGTACAAGGAATATGCACTAATTTTAAAAAATGACCCATGAGAAGAGATTATATACTCCCTGAGGAAGAAGATGAAACATTAGTAAAATCATGAACATGCACACACCCCAGAAAAAGAAACTGAATCTGACCTAGTTCCTAGATGCAGCTATTAATTTGAAAGAAACATAAAGAACTTTCTAAAGGAACAAATCCATTACTAGGGAGGCAGTTTCGGGAATCAAGAAAATTAGTCAACCATTGCCATGTGCAGGTCCCCCCCCCCATCCATGAATTGTGAAAATACAAACTTCTTAGGTGTAAAAGAGAATTGCAAATTTGGACAAATATTTAACATAATTTGTTTAAGCTGTTGGCAAACCTAACACTATATTGATTTTTTAAAATAGAAATGAGGTAGCTTTGTGATATTTTGATTGCATTCTGACAATAAAGTTTGAGTCAGAAGATGGAGCTAGCCACTAGCTGATCAAAACTGACCATAGAGGTCTTGGATTGAGGACAGATAGGAGACCGGAAGTAGTAAAGCAAGGCTGAGAGAGGATCGCAAGGTTTTTGGATTGAGGAGCAAAAGAGAGAAGTCACTGGTGGCTTCTCTGCTTCTCGGATCATTCAGGTTCTTACCCTGATACCTGACTCCTGGGTCTTTGTTTTTTGGGGGTTTTTTGTTTATTTGTTTGTTTGTTTTGGTTTTGGTTTTGGTAAAGAACAATTAGATAAATGCTTCAGTAGGTAGAAAGCAGAATTTTCACACCTTTCTTCAAGTGGCTGGTCACTAATCTCATGGAAAGGAAATTGGGAACTCCTGCTCTGGGCCCTGGGCTGCACCCTGGCATCTCACCCCAGGAGAGAGAACTATGGCCTCTGAGACACTAGAAGGGAGAGCCTCTGAGAGCTTCCTCCAGCCAGGGAGAACAATAGGACTTACTTTGGCTCAGTTCTTCTGCAAGTTAACATCACATTCTGCAGATCAGCTGACTGTTGAATTCCTTCCCAAGGCAAGATTAACTTCAAAGGTAAAAGACAGAAAACAGACCATGAGGAGACAATGCCTTAACACCCAAACCTGCTTATCCCTATCTGGCTACTGAAGATAGTAGCTACATCTTTCTTAACTCCATTTCTACCAAACAACCAGGTTAATGGGTATCAACTGCTCAAAAGAGATTTACTAAAGACTGCCATATCTAACTGATGAATGAGCTCATTTTAACTCTGCATATAAGCAGAGATTTTTAAGGCAAGAATCTGGCCTCCAGCACCCCAGCAGGGTAGGCTTGGCCAGCCTGGTATTTAATTTTTGTTTCTTTGTGGGCCAAATGAACAGTCTGCATTTTAGCAAATGTAGCACCTACAAAACTCCTGTCCCAAACAGCACCCCCCCCCACCTAGGGTTTAAGTCCACATTTCTCCTTTACTAACTAATGGTGAAATTAAAAGTGCTTTTTGTCTTTGAGATTTCTCTACAACAAGATACTGTGTTTTTGTGGCCAACGCCAATGTTCAATGAGTCTCACTGGCCTAAACTGACAGGTTCTCAATCACTTTGTAGCCTGACAAGTTCACAGCAAGTTCCAAAGGAGATGGGCTGGTAAATCCTATGAAGAAAGGTAGGGAAAACTACTCATTCTTTCATAAAAGAACTGGCAAAAAAATAAAATAATCAGAAAAGCTTTTTTAGAGCTCTGGAAGTTAACCAAATGTTGGCAGTTCCTGGGGGAATATTTATGCAAGAAAAGCAGCTAAGACTTAGGTAGAAAAGAAAAAACAGGGAGCTTTTAACCTAAGGCTAGGCCCACTCCTATCTCCCGCCCTAGCTCAGCAATCTGAGAAACAGAAAGGGCCTTATTCACAAAGAACTGCCATTAATGGACCTGCCTGCTGGTTTGCTGTAAGACCCACCTAGAAAGATTTGTTAGTGGCTCAATGCTAAGAGCTTGGGAGATTCAAGATTTTTGTCTAAAACTTTTGCTAGTAACTGTCAGAACAGTGTGACTATCTGAGGCAATGGGTGCCCAGATGGGGCAAATGACAAACTAATCCAAAGCACACAGACAGAAACAGAGGAATGAGCTTTCCACAGGGGCTGTGCAAAGCTCAGGTAGCTCCTGGGGAACCTAGAAGCCACTTGGAATCCACCACATAGGCTGTGCATGTGTGCAGGACATGGAGATGGCCCTGAGCAGCTACCACAGTGACAAATGAACTCCAGAGAAGTATGGTCACAAGTATTTTTCATCCCACACCTACCTCTGTGACATTGCATAAGTAACATAGCATCATAACGTCTCTGCAGTTCCCTGTGTTATCACAAATGGCAGAAATTGTTTGAAGGAGAGTAGAAAAGGGTTACGGGGTGAGGGGGTAATGTCCATCAAAGGGTACAAAGTTTCGGTCGGCCTTCAGGACTAAGCTTAGTAATCCAGCACCAGAATGGTGACCATAATTAATAATTCCACAATTACTAAGAGTAATTACTAAGAGTTTCAATAAATACACATGCAAGCATTCTTTGTAATGCTGGATGTATTTATTAATCGCTCTATAATATAAACATGTCAAAATATTCCATAAGTACATAAAGTTGTTAAATGTAAATTTAAAATCACCTTAAAATTTGTAAAGTTTATTTTAAAAGTAAGTAGGTAAGACATTTTCAGATAACCATAAATTCTAGGTAGGTAATTAAAGTTAAGAAGGCCCTGGGCCTAACTGCAGATTTAAAAAAATGTTAAGGCCAAATTGTCAACCACCTCATTGCAACTTGACAATCCACATCCCAACACACAGAGAGAACCCACCTACAAATGCCTCCTCTTCTAGCTTCCAGGCTATTCGGGAAACTAACCATTCTCTGAATAGTAAGACAGACTTCAGTGGCCATGTGAGGTGAAGTTGCCACCCACAGCCTGGGGAGCTCTTCCTCAGGGACTTCCAGTCACATAGACCTGGGTTCTTGACTACACCCCAGGTATAAATGAAGCTAGAATTTAAAAAAGAGAACAGTGAGATGGCTTAGTAGGTAAAGATGCTTGCTGCCAAGCCTGAAGACCTGAGTTTAATTCCCAGGACCCACATGACAGAAACAGAGAACAGACTCTAGCTAGATGTCCTCTGACTTCCTTCACACATGCTCCATAGCAGATATGGACATACACACTCACACAAAAGCAAATAAATAAGTAGATAAATAAATGCATTTTTAATTGTAAGAAGGAGCCAGTTGGAAGTGTAGCTCAGTGATTGAGTACTTTCCCAGCTTTTTTGAGGCCCTGGATTGAACCCCAAAACTGCAGAATAAGAAAAGAAGAAGGAAAAGGAGGAGGAAGAGTAGGAGATGGTTGACTGAGCCTAAATTTCTTTTGACAGAACAACCTGATGTGATAGAGGCTCAGTTGAATTTAATTTGAAGTAAGGAAAATAAAATGGCACAGTTTTTTTTTTCTTTTAAAAAAGAACCAAAAGTAATTCCTGATTTGAAGAGTATAATAATTAAAGAGGAATTCACCAAGGCAGCCGAACAACAGGTCTGAGCAGGTGGGATGAAGATCAGGAAACCGGAAGGCAGAGTAGCTGTGATTATCTCATCTGAGAAACAAGGAAGAGAGTGGGGAAGCATGAACACAACCTGAGACCTACTGACCTGCCAGGGACACAGCTTTGCTTGGGGAAAACACAGATGTCATGGTATGAGACAGTGGTGACACTGTGTGAATCAGAATGGACTAACAGCCACTCAGTGTGCTGCTCAGCTTGAAATAGGAATTTTCCCTGTGTGGTGGTGTATGTCTGTTAGTAGAACGACTTTGAGGACTGAGGCAGGAAGACCATGAGTTAGGTCGGTCAGCACCAGTTACATAATGAAAAATGGAAAAAAAAATAAAAGAAAGAAAGAAAGGCAACCAGACAACCAATACCAGCAGGAGGAAGACACACCAAACATTTTCCTGTGGCATGTGAATTACATCTCAGTAAAAGTCAAAAGTCAATAATGTTTGAAAGGAACCAATAATTCAGTCTCCTAACATTGGCAGAGACTAAGGTGAATTACAGAGGAGATGGAAAAGGAATTCCCATCCCTCACCCTGGCATGTAGACTTACACTGTAGATTGCTAACATGCTTGCTTGCTGGATTTCCTTTCTGTGTCCGCCCCCCTCCCCAATAACAGTGAGAAGAAGCTAATCTCAAAGCCAAAATGAAACAAACAAGGGAAGCATGGCAGTTATCCTGGAAAAGATAGTTTGTATCCAACAGCATTTGACAATTGTGCGGTGGGCTGTTCTGCATTTACTACGTAGCTTCATTCAGTGCAATCCCTTAGAGAGGAACAAAAGCTCAAAGATGGGGTTCTGCTGGCTCAGGTTCACACATCTGAAAAATGGCTCCCTGGGAACTCCATTCAGATCAATAGGCGATACAACTAAAACCACCCACCACTGTGGACAGTGGTGTCCCACTCTCTTCTAATAAAACTTACTCACTTTGACATAGCAGAGTTGAATTCACACCTTCTCCAAACACAACAAATTGTGCTAAGACTTTGTTTTAGAGTTGTCAGAACCTGAGTCACACCCAAACCGAAGGCAACTTTGATGTGGTGCCCCTGGGTGTGTGCTCTGGGATTCAGTCTGGGTCCCAGGAGGCAGCTGAAGAAAGGAGTCCCATTTGAAAATGAGACTTGCCTGGCCACACATGTTTGCAATAGGTGTTACATGTGTCCCCACCTCCAGTCATCACTTCCTTCCGTGGAAACAATGGTATGATGCTAAATGGAACATGAAGAAGACATGATGATTCTCCTGTCTATGGATGGCAGTTAATCCCTCAGCCCATTCACACTGTTTAGTGAAAGAGGAGTAGGTCCCTCACTTCTTAGGCTCATTTTCCAAAACAAACAAACAAAGCCAGCTTTCCAGCCCCTCCCTGCCACACTGATCTGACCTATGTGACCTACCTTTAGCATAATTGACACAGAGGATTTGGGAATTCTTGGGACCCAGATGCCACAGCCTCCTGCTGACCCCTTCAGACACTATAACCTTCTTCTAGGCTTAAGGTGAAAGATAGCCCTTCCAAGTGGAGATTAACAGCCACAACACATTGCTGCTTAAACACACACACACACACACACACACACACACACACACACACACACACACAAAGTGGCCCTTGATCCTTATGAACATTGCACCCTCATAGCCAGGCAACAACACAATATTGCATAGTGCCACAGTGCCATCAAGTGGACAGAGAACCAACACCTGAAGAAATTATTCTGGTGAAGTGTTCAGAATTGTGTGTTGTGTCAGTTCCCTTCCTTGTCTATAGTCATAACCATTCACTATATTTTTATATTTCATTGCTCTTTCTAAAACCATGGGCTTCCTTGAGCGTGCCATCAGCTTCACTCTGGAGATGTATCAACCCTTTTACAGGGTAGCTGTTCTTGATTATGTATTTAGAAGACTTCCTTCAAAACTCTGGATGGTATGTCATTGTCTTCACTGGGACACTGTATGAGTCAACTCCTCTAGAGTTATGGATTAATGGATGACATGGATTCATAAGTAAGTAGATGATAGATGGTCTGGGAATAGAAGGAAGAGAGAACAGGGACAGAGAAAAGGGAAAAATGAAAACAGCCAGTTAAATAGCTTGGCAGCCCAAGTCATTGTCTCTACTAACAATTCCATAGTGACACAGTTGGTTTCTGCTTTTGCAAGATTCAGTGATTTTTGAACCCAAGAACACTTCCATTAGGCAATCACTGAATTTTACAGCACTCAAATTTTATTTGTGCAAAGGTGCAGTTTTCCTGGGTACCGCATGTAGGCTGCACCTTTAAAAAAATTCCTCTCTGTGTGTGAAGCTGCTTTTGTTATACAAGTCTCTGAGCCTTTCCTGTCTAAGCTCAGAGCACTTGTAACCACACTGTAGAGGGTCCCTGGTGACATAAAAACAATGAACATTTCCCTGATGACTTGGACTTTTCCTGGACTCACAGGCTCCTTTGTGGTCATTTGCTTGTGTTTTATATTGTTGATCTTGCCAATGTGGGCTGTGACTGCACCTTGTCAACAATGGGCATTCACTTAAATAAAATCAAAAACTGCAGATGAAATTGCTCACATTGGTATTTTGCAGGGGCAACATCATCTCTCTCAAACTAAAACAAAGCAATAGTTGATGCTGAATTATGGACTCATTCACATATATAGTTTTGGCAGGTCACCATAGAGGTGACATTGCTAAGGAACTCTGTAGTACATCTGCAAATTGTTGTGCTATTGTCTCAAAAGACAGACAGGCAGTCTACAGGAACTATTCAGGAGTCCTGAATATTCTCAGCCTCTGCATAGGATAATTAGACAAAAAGAATCTGCCCTCTGATGCAGAGAGAGATGACAGGTTTGCCAGCAACACAATGCAAGGCAAACCTAGGTGAAAGCTCCTTTGCAAAATGTCTACTAGCAAAGAGGAAATTTGCTTAGACTTTTTACCATGTAGATTTTTCAGGATCAATTTGAGGAAACCCAGGCAAGAATTGGTAGCCTCTGGACTGGAGAAGTACTATTTTTATCTGTTGATAGTCACTCTAGATTCACTGTAAATACTCACAAGTTGCTTTTTAGTGTATATCTAAGACAACAGGCTTGATACACTCTAAATGATTAAGAATTATGAGTAAACCTCATCTCCTGTCACAGCTCAACTATTTACTTGCTCATTCATTCCATACCCAAAAAACACTGGGTAAGCACTTAGCTAGTGCTTTCTTCCCACTGCACCAAGGAGAGAGGTGACATTGAGATGACATGTGCCTGTGGTCAAAGGTGATAGAGCTCTTGGAAGAATATGGCTTTAAAAATAAATTCAAATCACGGTAATGAAAAGCTCCATCAACTACTTGCTATATTAGGCATTTGGCAAGAGACTTCAACTCGTATTTTTTCTAATTATGTAAATGCACTTGCCCTTGTGGGAGAAGGCAGTGAGCATGTGTGCCCACACAAGCACACATGAGTGCAGATACAGATGTGCAGAAGCCACAAGAAGGCATCTAACTGCCTGGAACTAAGTTATGGATGGTTTTGTTCTGCCCAAAATGGTTGCTAGGAATAGAACTTGGGTCCTCTACAAGAACAGAAAACACCCTTAGCCAGCAAGCCTGCCCCCTAGCCTCCTCCTCTCTTTTGTGATGGTGTCATATTGTGTAGTCCAGTCTGGCCTGGGACTCCTTTTTACCCCTTTATTCAGACTGGACATCCAGCATACTTTTCTGGTGAGTCTTCCTTCCTCAGTTAGAAATTCGTGTAACGAGAACTCTTTCTGCCACCAGCCTGAGTTCCACCACCAAGTTAGGGCACCCAAATAACACACAGAGTCTTGTATTAACTACAATGCTCCTGGCCAATGACTAGGATATCTTATATGCTAGCTCTGTCTTAAGTATCAACCATAACCATTACTATATATATTTTATAAAAACTTATCCAGTTTATCAAACAGTCCAGACAAGAGCAGTTTCTTGCCCAAATGGCTAGTCTTGCCATTTTGAAGGCAAACTCCATATTGAGTTTCTTCAATGTCCCCATCCTCCTTTCTGACCTAATTGGTGTGCCAGAAGCAGTTGTGTCTCACCGCCATGAAAAACCCTAAACCATTTAAATGCCATATATTCTGTGGGTCTTTGAAAGGTTTGAAGAATATATATCCATCTCAAATACATCTCTGTATATCTAGAAAACCTAACTAACCTAATTGTAAGTTTGACTATTATACATGACTACACACAATCTGTATTTAATTATGTATTACATGTTAAAGGATTTGCATAAACACAATACCTAAACAAGAGGAGAAATATACATATCACAAAATTGACATTAAAGCTGTATCAATAAATGAAAATTCATACCAACGTAAAGTATTCATTTCTATATCCTATTCCCTTTTTCTCCTTTAAAAGGAGATTGACAGTGATCATTTCCATTTATAACCAACCCTATTTAAATGAAAACAAGCATTTATAAACAATATTTGGGAATTTGGGCATCATTAATTCCAAACTGCTTCTTGCTGGCTGGGAGTGGTGTCCATACCATGGGGAAAAATGATAAAACACAGAAACTTGGGCAGGTCCTTGTTTTGGTAGTCTGTAAGGCTGTATCATCTCAGCTGTTTTAGATGTTGGATCCCCTAGGACACTGTTTCAGGGGGTCTTGCTTCATCAAACCATATTAGTCTGGAAGGAATCCATAGCTTTACATTTTCTGTGGAAACATAAGCAAAAACTCTTTTTCCAAGTAACCTGTCCTTGTATTTAAATTTAGATGTCAAAGCATTTTTAAAATATATAAGTTGGATTAATTTAGCACCACCTATAATCAAATGTATTTTAGCAGCTGTAGCTCTTACCTCGGCAATCAAACAATTTAAAGACAACAATATTGCATATAGCATCCAGTCTCTGTATTTTCCATTTTTACCTGGCTTTTTATTATTCTATTTCTTTTACTTCCTTTTTTTCCTGAAACACTGTTTCTGTGTGGAAATCCACATGCCTCTGCTTCTGGAGTACTGGGATTAAAGGTATGGGCCACCACACCCAGCTACTCTATTTTTTCTTCTTCTTCTTCTTCTTCTTCTTCTTCTTCTTCTTCTTCTTCTTCTTCTTCTTCTTCTTCTTCTTCTTCTTCTTCTTCTCCTTCTCCTTCTTCTTCTTTTTAATGCCTCATCCTGTTTCTTTTTCTCTCACAAGCCTACGTATATTTTTAAATATACTGTAAACCTTTAGAGGTTTTTCATCTGAATCTGTCTTTACTGTAAATCTTTACCTTTTTGTGGCCACACAGTCTTTTATCTGCTAAACAATAAAGCCACTGTCTTTGCAAGGTGGCAGGGGTACAGTTTACCTCCAGGACTGAGAGCTGTGCTTACCGCCTTGGTCTATGCTACCATCAAGCAGCATGCTGTGGTCACTGCCACTGCCAGCTGCTCATACACACCATTCAATTGTTAGCAGGGCCTCTTAGAAGAGCCTTGCAGCTTTTTCGGCTTATGCTGAGTCAGGAAACGTCCCTTAAGGGAGCTGCTTGAGTCTCTGCTTGTCTCTAGCAAAACAGAGACTACCTGAGAAAATGCTGCTACCAAGAAGTCCTGCTTGTCTCTGTTCTTTTGCTTCTAAAATCCATTTTGAAGTTTTTATGAAGTTTTTATGTAAAAGTTCATAAAACCACAGGGGTGCCATTTTGTAATGATAACTCTGAGTTCCCCGCCTCCACGCTAGGGCCCCCAAACAACACACAGAGTCTTATATTAGATACAGTGCTGCTGGCCAATGACTAGGATTCCTTACTTGTTAGCTCTGTCTTAATTATCAACCATAACTATTAATCTATATATTTTATAAGGACTTATCTTAATGAGGATGCTGGACATGTGCGCCCTTTCTTCCAGGCAATCACATTGTGACTTCTGTCTTTACTACCTTTCCCAGAATCCTCCTCACCTTCTAACCCCACCTCTCTTGCTTTGCTATTGGCCAACAGTGCTTTATTTATCAACAAATAAGACAAACATATACACAGAAGGACTTCCCCCATCAAATGCCCTCACAGACATGTGTCTCTAGGGAATTCTAAGACCCAGTCAGGGTGACTATAAAGATTAATAATCAGTCACTGAGCCTGCTCAATTTAAAAACATAGTTCAAGGGGCTGGAGAGATGGCTTAGTGGTGACGAGTATTGTCTGTTCTTCCTGAGGATCCAGCTTCAATTCCCAGCACCCAGGTGGCAGCTCACAACTGTCTGTAGCTCCAGCTCCAGGGGATTTGACAGGCATACATACAGGCAAAATACCATGGACAAAAAAATAAAAATAAATAAATCACTTTAAAAAAAAAAAACTAAATACATATTTCAAGAGGGAAAGATGGAGGTTACATTCCTAAGCCTGTGTTGCCCATGGAGTCACGAAACACATATTTGAAAGTGTCCCATGACAGACAGAAACACTTCTGTTCATGCTGAACCCTTGTCATAAAGACAGAGAGCATCATGTCTACCTTCCTTGGCCATGTTCCCTATCATGACAGTCATGGACTCTAAGTTCTGGAGCCATGAGCTCAAAATTAAATATTTTCTTTTATTTAAATAGTTGCCATGGTCATAATATTTTGTCACAGAAATGAAAAAATAGCTAAGACACATGATGATCAAATCATTTCTCTGCAGATGCCATTTCATTCTTTATGGCTGTGCATATTACAGCACACTTTAGTAATCTATTCATATGTGTGGATAGCACTGTGGTAAGTGTGGGCCATGTACACACCTCTATTGCATCCTGAAGTTGACTTTTTTGGCTATATACCCTGGAATGCTGGATTTTATTTTTGGGGTTTTTTTTTGGGGGGTGCATATTCATATGCATGCCATTTTGGCTTTGTGGAGGTCAGAGGACATTTTGTTCGAGTTAGTTCTCTCCTTCCACCCTGTGACTCCCGGGAAACAAACTCAGGTCATCACCCTTAGTGACTTATGCCCTTATCCGCTGCCCCAGCTCTGTGGGCCTTCATTTGGTAATTCTGTGCTGAGTGATCTTATGTAGCCCACTGGCTTTGAGTTACTCCGTTACAACCAAGGCTGGCCTTGAACTCTCGATCTTCTTGTCTTGACCTTTCAAGTACTGAGATTCTAGGCATGGTGCACTATGCCCAATTTCAGATTAGTTTTTAGGAACCACCCACTATACCTATTTCCATAGTGACCATACTCATTTGCATTCTTTGCACCCTCACCTATAATTTGGTTTTGATTTTTTTCCTATACAATCAAGCCAAGATGCTGAAAGATACTAAGAATGGAGATGGCATCTGTGCTAGCTGATTTTTGCTGTATTCATCCTTAATCCTGGAACCAAGCCAAGTTACTACACCTAGTGAGTCTTGCCTCACAGCAAACTATTTTATACATGACCCTGAATCTGTTTAGGCATTGATCAATGACTGCTAACAGGAGGAAGCAAGAGATTCCTTAGGTCCAAAATATCCACACACAGACATACACACATATACATAATTTAAATTAAAAAATGTAAATTCAGTATTCTGAAAGTTCTATCCTAAGATGGTGCTAGATCACTGGATTTTGCAGTACTCATTCCCTCAAATACCCAATTTCACAGCTATAGCTATAAATATAGATACAGATAGAGAGATACAGATATAAAACATTTCTTATATATAGCTACAAATATATAAATACATGTGTGACTTAAACACTAATCTCAGTTTTCATAAAACCCTTCAAGATTATTATTTGTAATTTATATTCTAATATTTAAATCTTCAGTAGTTTAATTCCTTTTTTAATGTACAATTCTTTAATGGAAAGAGCACTTAATCACCAAAACTGTTAATTTTAAAACAATTGCCAAGCCTAAGGCTAAACCAATAACTTGAAGTTCACTTCCTGAAATGTTCTCCATCAAGACTGAGAGTCATTAAGTTCTGAAAACTAAAACCAAAATTGTCACAGAAGTTGAAGGTGAATCTGGAGATGATTTTCAGGCCTCTGAGGCTTGGTTCTGCAGTAACTTTCCCGATAGCAAAAACCTGAGCTCTTGGTTTTAAAATGTCAGTCTACTCCTTTTTCAATGCCAAATAATCTACTCTCTTCTATTGTCAGCACAGTCTTTGCTCCAAGGTACATAGCAATGATAGCAGGTTTCTTTTGAAACTTTAGTATTAAATATTAACTATCTTTGGCATTTTGATTTTTCATAACTCTGCAAAGAAAAAGGTTTTTAAACTCAAGTTACTTGAAGCCTAGACACACTTCCATGATTAGCTGGGCTGCAACAGGTGTTGTCTTTGTTTATCATGTTGTATAAGCAGATCTCAGCCCTAGAAAGGTGGAGCCAGGTTATCATTGCTTAGTTTTGTTTAGTTTAGTTTTATAAGTTCTCCCAGCTTAATCAGCATCTACTCTTAACAGCCACAACAAAGACTGCAGAAATGCAGGGCAAGATGCAAAGTACCCAACAGGATGCAAAGTGCCCAGCAGCTGTGTGGCCCACATAGAACACCCAGCCTATGTTAAACAAGGCTGAGGATTTTTTTTTTCCAGTTGGAAGCACTGAGCCTCTGAACTGCAACTCTAGCGCTTGGTGTTTTTGAGACAGGAAATTGCTGCGCATCTTAGGCTGACTTTTAACTTGGAATATACTGCCTCCATCTTCCACGTGCTGGGTTTACAGGTGTCTACCAATGCATGTGACTATTATCGTTTTGCTTTAGTGAAGGGGTTTACATCCCTTCACATTTAATTGCAAAGTACAATGTTAAATATTAGGAAGTAGTAAATATAATAGTTAAATATTATATTAGTAGTAATAGATAACAATATAAATTCAAACAGTACAGTTGCTCTCTGGAGCTTTCCATCACTAACCTTTCTTTTCTACCTGTCCCATGGTCCTTTTTTTACATCTTTTCCCTGATGATACATCTCTTTGAAAAGTGTGTACCCTGAGGCATCAGTGTCTCTCTGACACTTTAGACTTTCCTTGGGCATCAGTTTCATCCCCAGTAACAACAGAATCCTCCCAGGACAAGGTCCCTTGCAGGCCAGCCTGTCCCATCTCCCACAGCACATCACTCACTGCTGGCCTGTTGTGATAATCCTGCCTGAATCTGTGTTCCTAGGACATCCACCCAAGTGGAAAGAGAGAATGTGGTGGAAGGAGCTTAAGAAGACTTGGTTTCTCCTGAGTATCAGTGGTCACTAGGTCCATAGGATTCTGTTTGAGATCATTTCTAACCTAGCCTTCAGCAAGTGTAGAATGAGCAGTACCTTTAAAAAATATTTTTGAATTTCATGTGAATTTGTTTGCCTGCATATATGAACCCACATGTGTGCCTGGTACCTGTAGAGGTCAGAAAGAAAAAGGCATCGTATCCCCTGGAACTAGAGTTACAGATGGTTGTGAGTCACCCTGTGGGTGCTGGGAACCAAACTGAAGTCCTCCATAAGAGCAATCAGTGTTCTTATCTACTGAGCCATCTCTCCTGCCCCATGAAGACTGGCTTTTAAACCACCCTTTCTTGCAGTAAATACACCACAATTCAAGCACTTAGGAGGCAGGGGCCATAGGATCTGGATGTATGGTAGAAGTTCGCCTCAAAATGGGAGAAAAGGCTCAGTCAGCAAAGTACTTGCCATGGAAGCATGAGAACCTGAATTTGATCTGTTGTACACTCTTTCAAAGCCAGAAAAGGCCAGGCGTGGTGGAACACGCTGGTGCTTAAGATGTGGAGACAGAAGCATCCCTGGGGCTTGCTGGCTAGCCAGTGCTTGAACATTAGTAGATCCCCCTGCCTCAAATGATAAACTGGGGGATTAAGGAAGGTGCTCAGTGCCAATCTCTGGGTTCCAAATGTGTATCTATAATACATATACAGCACACTCCCAAACTGGAACACACATATGCACAGACACACAGATAAAAAGCAATCCTCCTGCAGTTCAAGAAAAAAGGTCCAAAAACATACATGACCCACAGAAAGCCAAGCATGACTCTGCTCAGCTGCTTCTGTCTGGAGAAGCCCTGCTGTCCATCATCTGGAGTTTTTAAGGGTGACCACATGAGGGAGGAGCTCTGATGCAGGAAAGAGGTGCATAGGGAACCACAGCAGTAGTGCAGCCTCCAGAACTTCTAGCTAAGGTAGTAAGATTCCTTTTTGTGCTTCCCCTACATTCTGATGCAGGGTTTGAAAGGATTTCCTGTCAACTGCAATTTAAAGAGTGACTTTCAGCCAGACATGGTGGTGCGTACCTGTAATCCCACCTAGCACTTTGGGAGGCTGAGGCAGAAGAGTTGTATATTTGAAGCCAGCCAGGGCTGTAAATTGAGATCCTATCTCAAATAAATACAGACAAACAGGGTTTGAATTTTAGAAGCATCTAAATAAATGGACTGGAAACTTCCACCAATACAATTTGTTACAAAATTGTCCTTTCTTTTTAAAGCGATCTTAGGGTCTGGTTTCATTTCATCTTCCAAGCAGCTAGTGAAGAATTAAGCTTTTGAGCTATAGATGATGAACCTGTGTCAGTAAGTGACTGCACATCTTGCAGGACCCTTGGTGGAGTATATAATAGAACCAGGACCCTCACAACTCTCTGCAGGGCCAGCTCCTTTCTGCAGATTCTACAGCTTCATTTGCAAGCTGCTAATGTCAGAAGGAATCCTGTTCTTATCTTTAATCCCACTCAAATCAACCTAATTGACATAAGGCTGGGGTGAAACCTTTCCCCGAGTCATCTTCTTGCCAAACACACTGCTCTACGTTAATTTGCACATGGCACGCTATGTTTAACTTTAAGATTTCAAGACCCTGCCGGATGGGCACATTAGAGGATTAATAAGAGACTACTTTGGATATCTTGAATCACAGTAGGAAAAAGTAACAGTGACTCCTTAAACTCCCAAAGAGTGTGTGTCTGGATGATACTCCGTTGTTTCAGTGTTCTTGGATTTCAGTGGCAGGAGGACTTTCAAAACCTGTAGGACCCTTTCATACTATTTAAATCAGAACTAGCCCTCAGGAGATTGGTTTTTCACAGTTTGGACATCAACAGCTCTAGAAAGGAAGAAGGTATTTGATTAATTTTTAGTTTAATAATTTAATCAATAATATTGGAACTGAGACCCAATTAATGGGAGGGAGTACATGTTTGACATTGCAGATCTGGTTAAAATCCTATGGCTAAGGAGATCACAAGCCTTAGGCTAGAATCTACTACTGCTGTTTCATTAAATGAACAAGAAGGCAAACTGTCTTCTAAATATTCATAACTTCCTTCTATATATTCAGAACCATATTCTAAATATTCATGTTTATCTTCATACACCGGCTTTGTTCTCAGCCTTGTACAGAGAAGCTTCTTTTCACACAGTGAAGTAGTTAATACAGACTCTTAGTCAAAATGTTGAGAATATGTGACTACTGAATGTTCTCTCTAAATGGTACTCAAAGGTTCAGGGAACATCATGGTGGCGGGTAGAATGGTGTAAGAGTTGAATGATGGCACCAAATGCCATGTTACACTGTCTTCTGGATATCATATGGCCATTGCGATCATGGACACCCACCAGCTGTGGTGACCTGCACAATACTGGGCCCATCAACATCCAATCCATCCTATCATGGATCGGAAGAAGCTCAAGAGGACCCGTATCTCATTAAGCAGATACTGGTAGTTAAGGGTTTGTAAGGGAGAGCTGTCATTTTCTTCAGGACAACTAGTGTTGTAGCCACTAGTCAGTTGTCCATTCTCCAGGAAATAACCAAGCAATTCTGATTTTAAGCTTGGGGGAAGGGGAGAAGACTTGTAGACTTGTAGATAGGAAAGAAAAGACAAGATGATAATATAAACCCAAGTCTCTTAACAATACATACCAATGCATATAGAATGACTAACAAAAAATAAAGTTGTCAAGATATGAACAAAAGACATAAAAGTAGAGGACAGAACAACACTGGGATAAAGGAGGGGATGATGAGGAATGGGAGAGAGATAAAAGGGCAGTGAAGGCTGAATATGGTCATAACACATTGTATATATGTATGAGAGAACCAAATAAAACAAAATAAAGATAAATGCTTTTTACAACAATATTAAGTGGAGAAACTGGATTTGAACAGATTACAAGTATTCAATAAAAAATAATATGGGGCCAGGTTTAGCCCAGAACTCAGGAGGCAGAGGCAGGCAGATCTCTGTAAGCCTGATCTGCAGAAGGAATTTGAGGTCAGCCAGGAATACATAGTGAGATCTTGTCTGAAAAAAGGAAGGGAAGGAGGAGGAGAACAACAAGAAGAAAGAAAATAATGTTTCAGAATACCACGTGGAAATACTGGATGGTCACTTGTTTTCCCCATTTCTCTATTTTATAAATATTCTTGCATGCAGATTTATTACTTTTTAAAATGAAAATCATAATATAATACATATTACTAATATCTGCAAGGGTTTCTGTGAGGATAGCTGGGGAATAAATTATATAATTGTTATGAAAGTATTTTGATCGTTTAAAAATGTGGTCTGTGTGTCAGCAGTCATTACATTTTGCGAGGTCCTGTCACACTTGTTCTCAGTAGAACACAGCTGTCTCATTTTTTTTTCTCCTTCCCTAAAATTAAAGTAAAAGCATACAACAGCAAATTCTCACCCAATTCCATACTTAATTAAACTTCCAGGATGCTCTTCTCTCTTGTAGTGCTGATTAACTGAAATTCACCAGAGGCTTATTCTTTTGTAGAACAAAACAGGGAAGATAATTCTTAATGGTTACCACATCTGTGATTAAAGGGATTTGACTAAGAAACATGTATTCACAGGACCAAAACTCTCTTCCAAGCTTTCCCCAATTCAAGACCAGTGTACATACCAAGCTGCATTCCTGAACCAGGGGATTCATAGACCCATCTCCATACCAAGGAGTGAGGGTTAAAGGAGACTGCAGTGAGTGGCAGTTGAAACTGTTTCTGGGCCACATGAGTCACAAATGCACAATGCTTTCCTCTTCTGTCACAGCCTGCCAGTCATTCTCTTTTTTGCCTTAGGCGGCAGAATACCTTTATTCATGCTTCTCATAACAAACTTCATTTTTACATAAATTAGGTCTGTCCTCAAATTATCCAAACACTGGGGTTTTTACCATGAGAGAAGTGAGCTGAGAAATAAGGAAATCTGTAAACTGACATTTACTCCTTTGACATTAGCATCCGGGCAGCATTCCCATTATTTTATACATTTTATGCTATGCTAGGAAACAAAAGCACCATTTTTTACACTCCTGCTTTAATATTTCACATTTTGAAGTTACATGCAAACCAATAAGTCTGCCATCTATTCAATAGACCCTTCTGTCTTAGTTACTGCAAATTCTCTGTGAAGAGACACTATGACCAAAGCAATTTATAACAGAAAGCATTTAGTTAGGGGTTTGCTTACAGTTTTAGAGAGTCCATTATCACCACAGCAGAAAGCAGTAGTAGCTGAGAGCTTTACATCCTGATATGGGGGAGGGGAGTTGGTGTGGGCTTTTGAAACCTCAAAGCCCACTCCCAGTGACATATGCTTACCAAAAAGTTTGTCTCCTGGTCACTCAGAATTCAAATATATGCCTCTGGATGCCATTCTCATTCAAATGACCGCCACACACAGATATTTAAGCTTGGCTACTGTGCCAGGTGCTGTGCAGGTTATAAAAGAAGAGAGCTATACGGGTTGAGGTTTAGCAAACAATGAAAGAAAATAAACTCACTGGGATGACTAATTTTGATTGCCAACTTGAATGGATCAAGTAAGGTATAGTTTAGGGAAGCCTGCCTCTGAGTATGTCTGTGATGGTATTTCTGGACAGTTATATATCACAGCTCCCATCAGACCTTAGCTGAGATCAGAGATTTCCTCTTAGAAAGAAACTTCCAGGAGTCATTTGATCTGTTTCTACTGATCCCATTTCTTAAACAATGAAAAGGTTCTGTGATCTAGTCAATGGTTTAGATCTCTTGATGAAATTATAATATGATGGGATTATGCACTGGGGGCTTGTCCTTGGAATTGTATCTTGCCCTGTTTTTTCCTGTGTTTGTCCTTTTTTTTTTTCTTCCTAGATACCATGAATTTCTCTGTCTCTCCATCCCATGAGGGACTGACACCTCTGAAGCCATGAGCCAAGATATTGGGTATTTTATCACAGCAGTGGAAAATATAACCAATACCACGACTTTCATTGTTTTAGTTAGGGTTACTATTGCTATGATGAAACACCATGACCAAAAGCAACCTGGGGTGAAAAAGTCTAGTTTTGCTTACACGTCCACATCATTTTTCATAATAGAAGGAAGTCAGGGTAGGAACTCAAACAGGAACCTGGATCAGGAGCTGAGGGATGCAGTGGCCATGGAGGAGTGCTGCTTACTGACTTGCTCTTCATGGCTTGCTCAGTCTGCTCTTTTTTATAGCACCTAGGACCATCAGCCCAGGAGTAGCACTACCTACAATGGGCCCAGTCCTTCCCCATCAATCACTAATTAAGAAAATGCCCTATAAGCTTGCCTACAGCCAGATGTAATGGTAGTATTTTCCCAATTGATCTCCCTCCTCTAAGATGTGTCTAGCTTGTGTCAAGATGACATAAAACTAGCCATGGCATCTATCATATATAAAATAAAATGAGCTAATATGACAGGATTTTTTATAAGTGCCAATAATTGGTGTGGTGATATGTTATTTATGATTTATTAAAGCTTGCCTGAGGGTATAAAAATCAAACACTAGTTAGCTATAGAAGCCAGGCAGTGGTGGTACACACTTGGGAGGTAGAGGTAGACAGATCCCTGTTAGTTCAAGGCCACACTTAGCTACACAAAATTGATTCAGTCCTAAAAAGAAACAGCTCACACACACAAAGATGATCTCAGCACTTGGGACCACATGCTTTTAATCACAGCACTAGGGAGGTATAAAAAGCAAACAGTCTCATGTGATTCTCCAGCTACACTGAGACACAACTGTCTAGGGGTTGGTGAAGAGCTCATGGAGACAGAATCAGCTCTTCAGTCTGAGGTAGAGGTAAGAACTAATGGCTTGTCTGCTTTGCTTTTCTAGTCTTCAAGCTTGAAGCTTAAACCCCAATGTCTGTCTCTGGGTCTTTTATTTTAGTGTTATTTTATTTAGTGTTATAATTGGCTAGTGTGGAGAGGTGGAAGGAGACATAGGAGAAGAGGGAGTAGGAGACTTTGGTGAACTGCTTAAGAAGTTGAGACCAGTATGAAAAAGAAGCCAACACAGGTCTGGGAACTGCTCTCAGATAAACTGTTCTCACTGTTCTGATGTGAGTTTCTGTTTTGATTGAAATTGGCAGCAGACTGGTCAAACTGAAGAGAAGTGGAAGGACAGATGTGTTCTAATCTTAAAAGCCTAAGACTAAGAAACACCCCCTCCATCGCCCTCGTGCTCTCATGCACAAAAAAAAAAAAAAGCACCAAGATGAGAAGACAAGAGGGTTGATAATTAAAGCCTCTTAACAAAAACAAGAGGCTGTCAGGTGCCTCAGCCAATGGAATGTCAGTATTCTACAAACCTCACCTCTCCACATTCTCACAAGTCTTTAGGAAAGTAAATTCACCAAGAAGCGCAAGGGGGAAAAAAAATAAACTTTAGTGCTTATTTGTGGACCAAGGAGTTTAGCTCAGGGCTTTGGGCACCCTAGGCAAACACTCTACCATGGAGTCATGTCCTCCCATTCATACAGATGTGTTTGAGAGGAGAGGTCTCTTAACTGAAGGATGTCCTCCAGAAAGTGCTTCCAGCTCCTTAGACCAAGAGCAGCAGCAGCAGACTTCAGTAAGAGCAGATATTTCAGCTTAGAAAGAAGGGCCTAGAAGCATTTTGGTCTATGCTTCTACTAAGCCCATTTCCTTTTTCATTAAATCTACATAACCAAACAAACCAAAGGAACCCATAGACTTCCCTAGAGATGACTCAAAGACCCTAAAAGAGGAAGTTTTTCCACTGTAGACATTTTAAGAATGAAAGAATAATTTCTGTACTGTGGTTTAACAATAGAGCAAGTATTATATAGAATACCAGGCATTCTGTAAACACATTGTCATATATGAATATATATGATTGTGTAATGTTTACACAAAATATAGTATTTAGTACAAAAACTAACTCACATGACAATCAGCAATCCAAGATTGAGGAATATGAGTGACACCCTGTGTGTGACACTATTCCTGGGAAGGTGTGAACAATTGTCTAATAGGGAACTGTTGACAGACCAAAGTACAGATACTGCCAAAGTCAACTTGGTGGACCAATAAGTTTTATTGGGGTCACTTACAAAAATATAAGTGAAGAGTTACATACAAGAGCAGAAATGACTCAAAGGCAGATGTATGAACACTCATCCCAGATGAGTGACACTCACCAAAGCTGGAACCCTGCAGCACACTGTAGCAGCTCAACATGGTGCAAGTTTCCTTTCCAGGAGGTTCACTATGCTGAGCTTCTTTCAGGCTGGCCTGAGAGTCTCTCAGCAGGCCTGACTTCTTATGTATGTTTGAGGAGGGAGGGGTCTAATGAACTGGGTCAGTTTCGAGGACTTCCTGAAGCTGCTGAGTTGCTTACTTCATGAGCATGGTGAACTTCCCTGACAGAATGTTTACCCTCCCTTTAGCACATCCTGTT
Organism: Cricetulus griseus; assembly: GCF_003668045.3. Lineage (NCBI taxonomy): Eukaryota > Metazoa > Chordata > Mammalia > Rodentia > Cricetidae > Cricetulus > Cricetulus griseus. Next base: position 150,984,042 of record NC_048599.1, on the reverse strand, counting down.
TTTTAACCTCCTTGTAAAAATCCTGTCTTATAATATGCCGTTGTTTCACCTTTACTGCAATATTATGTTTCTTAGTGAGCTTTCCTCCAAAATGGAAGACTTTAATTTTAGAGGAAACTGCTATATAACACATTGATTGGATATTGCTTGATGCCCATTTTCCCTTGATATTTATTTTGTTGCACTTGCTCTGTTTGAGTGACACAGGGACTTGCCATGCAGGTCAAGGTAGACCTGAACTCAGGATATACACCAAGTAAGTTTCAAACTTGCAATACTGCTCCCTAAGCCTTTGGAGTGCTGGAATTGCAGGTGTGTGCTTCCTTGCTTGAGTTCCTGTTGTTATTCACAGCTGCCTGTGTCAGAAGACCAGTAGGATATACCTTGTCCCAAATAGTCCCAACCATTGCATGACTTCTTAAAGATATGGAGATATGTTGGGGGAGGAGGGGAAGGAAGATAGCTTGAGCCACCCAGAACCTAGCCCAAGGACTAGGAAGAAAGGGGACTGATATCAGTAGTTCCAAGACAGGGCTGGCAGGTGCTGTCAGTGTGGAGGACCACACGTTGCCAAAACATGCACTGGGCAAGAAGAGGGAGGATGTTACCCCCCCCCTCTGTCTCAAACACATGCACACACATACTCACACAAACATCATACACACACATTAAAAAAGAAAAGCTGTGGGTTTTACATGCAGAGAAATATCATTTGGGTCATTCTTTTGTTTCATAACAAAGGAACCCTGCTGTTTGTGATAACTGGATGAGCCTGGAAGACTTGATGCTGTATGAAGTAGCCAAGACCATCCCAGGAGGGGAGAGTACTTTTCAACAAATACTCTTGATAGTGTTGGATATGCCCAAACAAAAGAAGGGCTCCTTCCTCTTCTCACCCAAAAGTGTGTACAAAATTAACTTAAAATGGGTCAAAGACCTAAATATAACAGCTAAAAATTTAAGTCCCTTAGAATGAAACACAGGCATAAATCTTCATGACCTTGGATTTAGTGATGGAATCAGAGATATGATATGGACAGTATAATCAATAAAAGTGGATAATTGAACTTCAAATTTTTCTGTCTTATTGCCTTCAAAGACAATAGCAAACCAGTGTGGTGCTATATGGCTGTAATCACAGTACTCAGAAGACTGAGACAGAAAGATAGTGAGTTTGAGGCCAATCTTGGTTATACAGTAATATCCAGGGGTTTCATTTTGCTTTGTTTTTTTTAAATGAGTGTGGTGATTTGTGCCTGTAATCCGAGCAGTCAAGAGGCACAGGCAAGAACAACAACCTCAAGCTTGGTCTTCATAGTGAGTTCAAGGCCAGCCATCCAATACTACATCAAATGAGAGCCTACTTTGAATATGAAGAAGGAAGAGAAAGAAGAAAAAAGGACTATGAGGAAGAGGGTAGCAGGAAAAGAGGAAGGGGAAGAGGGAAGAAGAGGAGGAAGCAATAGCAAATGATAAGAAATAAGGATCTTGCTGGGCGGTGATGGCACACACCTTTAATCCCAGCGAGCTCTGTGATTTGGGCTTGCTAATATGCTCAAGGTCCTGGGTTCAATCTCCAATATTGCAAACCAAAAGCAGAAACAAACAAAATTTAAAACACATACACATTTCCCCATAAGAAATTTTGTTTTTTCTGTCAGGCATGATGGTCCATGCCTGCACTTGGGACATTGCAGTAAGATAAGGAATCCAAGATCATCCTTGGCTCATATGCAGATGAGACTCTCAAAAAGGAAAAAGAGAAAAGAAAGGAAGGAAAAGAAAAGACGAAAAGAAAAGTCTATTCAACTGGCAGAAAGTCACCCTTTGCCCATGCCCAGTTTTCAACAATATCATTGCTAATGAAGCTAGAGGCCAAGTGCAAAGGCTCAGAAGCAGCCAGGCTGAGTGTGAGCTCCACCCCCTCTCAGCAGCAGCCAGGCTGAGTGTGAGCTCCACCCCCTCTCAGGGTTTCCCACCTCTTGTTGTTTGAATAAATGACCATTGTAAGTGTTCTTGAAAAGCAAATGATTAACATGCCTTTTATTGCTAAATGCACAATTATTAAATAATGCTCAGGGCTATCAGTCTCTCTGGAGACAACAGAATACATAGTCAGTGTCATCCTGCTAATATGCTTTATCATGGCTAATCCATGTTGCAAAGTTTGGTTGGAGTTAGAGAAATTAAACTGCAAATAAAGTTATGAGACTCCCCCTTCTTAAAAGTTGTCTAAATACTACTAAACAAAAATAGATTTTAAAAGCATCGTGGACGTACAAAATAGTCTGCTGTTTGGTGTATCATGTCAATCTGCTACCTCGTATATATTTTCTCTAACAGCTCTCTAATTAGCAATAGCATTCACTACCTCTGCTCCAAAATGTTTATGTTGGAAGTTACAAATTACTGCCTAATTATACTGGCTACTTTGTTTTGCATAAAATATAAATAAAATCCCATTAATGCTAGAAAAGAGTGCTGTCATCACTTTTTCCATAGGATGACTTTCCCAGCTTTCCACCAAATATGAACAGTGAAAAACTTTAATTAAATATGGCAATGCAGGAATTCATGACCACTTCCTGTAGAAGTAGATCACTTACAAGAGGGAAAAGTTTGCCAGAGTCAAAAGATAAAATTTGAGTAGAAAAGCAAATTCAGCATCTGGATTGCAAGTTCCAGGGGACACTTTTCAGGTTTCAACTTTCCATCTCTTGCTATGCACTGAGGAACTCTCTCTCTCTCTCTCTCTCTCTCTCTCTCTCTCTCTCTCTCTCTCTCTGTGTGTGTGTGTGTGTGTGTGTGTGTGTGTGTGTAAAAGTTTGCTGTGGCAGTATTCACAACAGCCCCGCAATGAGGCCAGCTTGACTGAGAAAAAGCCCCCACTGGAATGGCCTATGTGGCACGATCTGGAATGACAATACATGTGGGAGTGTCCAGGCTACTATGGGCGATGCCATCCCTGGACTAGTGGTCCTGGGGTGTGTAAGAAAGCAGGCTGAGCAAGCGAAAAGGAGCAAGCCAGTAAGCAGTTTTCCTTCAAGGGCCCTGCTTCAGTTCATGCCTTGACGTTCCTGCCTTGAGTTCTTGCCCTGACTTCCCTCAATAATGAATTATAAGCTTTAAGGTGAAATAGACTCTTTTCTTCTCAAGAGTCTTTTGGTCAAGGTGTTTATCACAGCATTAGAAAGCAAACTAAAACCATTGAGGTTTGTCCACCCAATAACCCCAGATTACCAAGAATTAGACCATGTCAGAGGCCCCTGATCCTTCCCCATATGCCTGCCCTAGGCCTATCCAATCTGTCTCCAACACCACAACTTGGACTATCTCCTCAATTTGCTTCACATATACTGTTATGATGGAGATGATGCAAAGTTGCAGATCCCACTTCTCAGCAGTTAGGATCAAGTACACCTGCTTCCCACAGAAGTAGTCTTGTTCAGCTTAACACATGATCTCAGACCTGTTCCTATGCTAATTATTAGCTATTCTTGTCACTACATAAAACATTAATACCCACATAAAATTTGAAACTGGACCAGGCAGATCCTCCTGACTCAGCCATCCAAGTACTGGAACCATAAGAGCCATAAGTACTGGGACCATGATGTTATGCCTGCCTCTGAAAGAGAACATTTTAGGGAAGAAATTTTGAATCTTATTTTGTACATACTGTATTTGAGATGCTTATGAATCATGGAGGCAGACTTTCAATAAAATACCTTCCCAGGTATTATCAGGAATTTAAAAAAAGTGGGGTCTTCCCTCAGACGTTCAAAGTCAAGAAAGTGTTTTTAGGAATGCATTGTTAAATTCAAGTCTACACATTTGTTAATCTAGTTCTGTGAACTTGTGGGTGGGTGGATGATGGATAAAGGAATAGCCCTTTTGGTAAAAAATTATAGAAAGTCCTTAGTAATGGTATCCATTCTATATTAGTCAGTATTTCCTAGAGGAATAGGACTTAGAGAATGAGTCTCTCTCTCTCTCTCTCTCTCTCTCTCTCTCTCTCTCTCTCTATCTATCTATCTATCTACCTATATATATATGTATGTATCTTAGATAGATAGATAGATAGATAGATAGATAGATAGATAGATAGATAATATAGATATATAAAGAGCATTTATTAGTATAATTTACAGGCTGTGGTCAAGCTAATCCAATGATGGCTGCTTATGAATGGAAAGTCCAAGGATCCATCTGCTGTTCCACCCATGAGGCTTGATATCGCAGTTGGTCTTCAGTATATGTCAGAATCCTGAAGAAGTAGGCTCTAATGCCAGTGAAGAGATGGACTTGCTAGAGAGAGCAAGAGAAATCAAAGTGCAAAAAGTTTCTTCTTCTGTTTCCTCTACATAGGTGCCAACAGAAGGTGTGGTTCAGACTAAAGGTGGATCTTCCTACCTCAAAGATGAAGGTGAGAAGTGAGTCTTCTCACTTTAAATGATTTAGTCAATTAAAAGAAATCCCTCACAGGTGTGCCAGTCATCTAGACCTCAGTTAATTCCAGATGTAATCAAGTTGACAACCAAGAATAGCCATCACACATTTCATAATTGTCTATACCTTAATTATGCAATCAGGAGAAATATGGAATAACCCAGAAAATGTTCCCTCTCATTTTATTCTGTTGAAATTGTCCAAATCCTTACTTCAGACATGATACATTGAATATGACAGTAGCATTAGCCTCTTAGTGTTTAAGCCAAATTTTAAGTTTCATCAAGAATTATCATTGGGGCTATACCTCTTGAAGGGTACATCTTTTCCCTACTCCTTACCCCCTCCTTTCTGCTTCCTGTCTTCATGATCTGAACTGTTCTCCAATACACAGTGGAAGCGAGAATTTACAAAAAGTATAACAAGCAATTTATTAAGGTGTTCAAAATACAGAACCAAGCAGAAGCCGCTCCTGACCTGGCACAGCCTTGGTGTCTGAAATGCCAAGTATGAGCAATAGCAAGAGAGTAAGACTGTCCTACTTCTTTCCTTTTTCCCCTCTTTTTTTATTTAAATTAGAAACAAGCTTGTTTTACATGTCAATCCCAGTTCCTTCTCCCTCCCCTCCTCCCCTGCTCCCTACCAACCTCCATCCCATCCCTTTTCTGCTCCCCAGGGAGGGTGAGGCCTTTCATGGGGATCTTCAAAGTCTGTCATATCATTTGGAGCTGGGCATAGGCCCTCCCCCATGTGTCCAGGCTGAGAGATCATCCCTCTATGTGGAATGGTCCCCTAAAGTCCACTCATATACTAGGGATAAATACTGATTTAGTACCAGATTTCCCAGGCCTCCTGACTGGCATCCATGTTCAGGGGGTCTAGGTCAGCCCTATGCTGGTTTCCCAGTCTGGGGTCCATGAGCTCCCCCTTTTTCAGGTCAACTGTTTCTGTGGGTTTCTCCAGCTTGATCTTGACCCCTTTGCTCATCACTCCTCCCTCTCTGCAACTGGATTCCAGGAGTTCGGCTCAGTGTTTAGCTGTGAGTGTCTGCTTCTGCTTCCATAAGCTACTGGATGAAGGCTCTATGATGGCATTTAAGGTAGTCATTAATCTCATTATCGGGCAAGGGCATTTAAGGTAGCCTCTCCCCTATTGCTTAGATTCTTAGTTGGGATCATCCTTATGAATCTCTGGACATTTCCCTAGTGCCAGACTTCTCTTTAAACCTATAATGGCTCCCTCTATTATGGTATCTCTTTTCTTGGTCTCCTCTATTCTTCCCCCGACTCAACCTTCCTGCTCCCTCATGTCCTCTTCTCCCCTCCTCTTCTCCCCTCTTCTTTCTCCTAACTCACTCTCCCCTCCCCTCAATGCTCCCAATTAGCTCAGGAGATCTTGTCAATCCACACCTCCAGAGAAGCTAGGAAACAGGGAGGACCCTAAGAGAGACATACATGGTCCCCCAGAGAAGAAGAAAGGGACAAGATCTCCTATTTCTTTCCTTTAAAGGGATTGTGACACAGACAAGTAATGCTGCCTCTATCGGATCAGATAACCCGAGGTCATGGGTGGAGCAACTACCCACTACACACACTTCCTGCCCTGGCATGATGTTCAGCCAGGTCTCAGATCCACTGACTGAACATAAACTGTCAGCTAAAATAAGGCTTTTCAGCTGTCAAGTTGATTGTACAGGTGTGATATCACAGGGCCTTGAAACTGTCACATGTGCACACATTGGGTCAGACTAAGGATTTAAGCATTCCATGTGATTCAGAATCATGAAATGAGCCACTTGCAAGGGAACTGAAATCCATTTGCATGAGGCAGCATGAAAACCTAGAAGGTGGACAGGTGGACACTTTAAGAATACAGAAACAGATCAAAGCAGTGAGCATCTTCCATTACCAATGTAAATACTGAGCCTGGGCTGACAACCACTGAGACTGAGGAAGAAAAGATTTGTTTTGTTTCCTAAAACTTACTATGAAGTCCCGGCTGGTCTTGAATTTACAATCCTTCTCCCTCAGCTTCCCAGGTGCCAAGATTATAAACAAGATTACCACACTGATTTATATCACACATCACACAGGATTGTGAAGGAATTCTTGTATCATCAAGTGGTTCATTCAAGACCTTCTGAGCCCCTCTCCAATATCCAGACTCTGAGTCATGTGGACAATGTTCCCTTCACGTCTAAGGGCTTCTTGTTTGTGCTGGGCTTATCTTACCATGAAAACAAGAAACAGCACAAATTAGGAATGCAAAACTTCTGTAATTTCCTTATTCTACTTATAGCACCAAACATAATTAGGACTTGGGTGAGATAATACTAAAAAATACAAAGGGCTAGCACTCAATATTCTAATACCTCAGGGGTTGGACCAATTTAACATCAGTGGAGGTCACTTTTGTATTCAGCATAGCTACTTTGTCTTTTGAGCTGCTGTTGCCTGGTCCCTTGGATTGGATTGCTTTCAGAAGTTGACAGATTTCATCAAGGAAAAGGATTGGGCCTTGAATGTACGACTCTGGCTCAAAATTCCCAACACACAATGTATATATCCTAAGTCCTGCATCTAAGTCCAACTTAGAACACCAGCATGTATTTGACTTCTTTCATTTTCAAGAGCAAGCTCTTTTTATTTGCCAAGCTCATGAGGATTATTTCCAGCAAGGGATAAAGCAGAAAACACATATAATTGAAAATGTGTGTGATCTCTGAATCGGTGTGATCCCTCCGAAAAAAAAAAACAAGGGCGGGGGGGGGGGGGGGATAACACTGGACTCTAGAAAATATTGTGACTCTCAGGAAAAGTCTGAAGCCATGAGGTAGAAAATTGTCTTTTTCATGTCTGAATGAAATGAGGCCATCCTGGTTCTAGGTATGGTTAAGAGGAAGGTTTTTATTGTAGATATGAAGGAGAGTACAGCCAGAAGAGTCCACAGTAGGCAGAGAAAGTAAACACCACCAACAGACTAAGCCAGTCCACAGAGGGCAGGGAGAGTAAGAGAGGAGAGAGAGAGAGAGAAAGAGAGAGAGAGAGAGAGAGAGAGAGAGAGAGAGACAGAGACAGAGACAGAGACAGAGACAGAGACAGAGAGAGGAAAGAGAGAGAGCACACAAAGGAGACACAGAGAGAAGACCAACGGAGATGGCAAAGAGAACCAAGAGATCACACACACCAAATGGCAGGGTTATGTAGCAATCAAAAGCTGGGGAAGGAAAGCATCTGGACTGTAGAAGTTTAGAGTAGAGGCAGGGTGAGGAGAGCTGAGAGGAATGAAGATGCCAGCATCAGACTCAGTAACAGGTACTTGCTGAGAACCTAGAGGCTAGTGTGTTCTTTGGTATGCTAATAGGCACCACAGTTAGCCATTTGTCCTGAGTTTCTTTTGAATCTGACAGTAATCTCATGCAATTGAGAAAGAGACCTCTCCCCCTATATTTTACTAAGAGCACCCCAATTTTGTAATCTGGACCTCAGCCCCATCATCCTCTGTACCACCCCATGAACTCTGCCATACTTTTTACCTCCCTGTTCCTCTTTGTATCTATCCCATCAGCCTGGGGAAAAAAATCTAAAACAACCACGATAAAACCAGATTTCATATACTTCACACATTCTTTCTGGACCCAACTTATCCTTCCCCTACACTTGCCTGTCTATTAACCCCTCACTCCTGCCCAGTCCCCTTTAACTGACTGCTGTTTGGCTCCACCATGAGAGTTCCTTTCTATAACCACAAGATGCCCCTGCATTTCCAAACCTAGACATCACATTCTAATCTCCTCCTCACATAGTCTCTGGAGAACATTAGTCTTTTCATTTTCTTGACTCCTGTGATTGCAGTTTGCCTGTATTGATCTCTTAGTCCTCTGTCTCCTGCAACGTTGTTTCTTTAGTATCCTAGTTAGTTCTGTGTCAACTTGACACAAGCTAGATTCAGCTGGGAAGAGAGAACTGAACGAAAATGAGAACATGACAAGATCAGGTGCATTCAGGGTGGTATGGCCGTAGACGAAAGAAGGAAAGAAATAAGAAAGAAAGAAAGAGAGAGAGAGAGGGAGGGAGGAGGAGGGAGGGAGGAGGAGGAGGAAAAAAAAAAAAAGAAAAGAAAAGAAAAGAAAAGAGAAGAAAAAAGAACAGTTTTCTAGACCTGAGCAAATGGGAACTCATGGCCCCCAGTCTGACAGCTGGGGAACCAACATAGGACCAAACCAGGTCCCTGAAAGTGGGTGTTAGTTAGGAGCACTGGGCAGTCTTTGGGGCCTCTGGCAGTGGAACCAGGATGTATCCCTAGTGCACGAATGGACTCTGGGAGCCCATTTCCCATGGAGGGATACTCTCTTAGCCTAGATACACAGGGGAGGGCTTAGGCCCTGCCCCAAATAACTTGACAGATTTTAATGATCCCCATGGAAGGCCTCACCCTCCATGGGGAGTGGATGGGATGGGAGGGGTCATTGGGGGGTATGGGAGGATGGAAGGGAGAGGGAACTGGGATTGATATGTAAAATAAGATTGTTTCTAATTTAAATAAAAAAATATATAAAATAATAAAAATGAAATTATTTTAATTGACATTTATATTTATTTCAAATCTCTCTTATTTCATTAAGAGAATACTTAGTGAAATCTATATACATAAAATTTAATTTGTAGCTTAATGTAATCTTTAGCTTTTGATTCCAGTGATTTTGTTTTATATGAATAATTCTCATTTTAAGGTTTTATGAAGCAATAGATCAAAGTTATCATTTTAATAGTTTTTAAGATGTTAAGAGGACCCATGTTTATAAAACAGTATGTATTTTTTAGGTCTTTTAGTGCATGACCAAAAAACTCAACATTTATAAAGCTTCACATGCACATCTTTTTGTTGACATTTTTATTATTTAATTTTTTGCATCCAATGTATTTTGATAATTTTCTTCCCCCCCAAGTCCTCCCAGATCCTCCCACCTCCTTACCCATCCAACTTCACAGTCTTTCTGTCTCCCCAAAAACCTCAAAACAATAAAAAAAAGAAAGAAAATGAGAACATGAGTACTTCTAGATGGTTGAGGAGAAGGGTTTTATTGTAGATATGAGGGAGAATTCAGGCAGAGGCACCTGGAAGAGTCCAGAGCAGAGAGAGAAAGTAGCACAGCAGACATGGCCAGCAGCATAGATTGGGCCACGAGAAGGGCAGGAAGAGGGAGAGAAAGAGAAGAGAGAGTTTACCAGGAGGCAAGAGCAGAGGATCCAGAAAACCAAGAGATCTCATGGCCAAAATGTCAGGGTTACATGGGAAAGAAAAGCTGGGGGAAGGGAAAGAACCCTGTGGGATGAAGAGATTTAGGGTAGGGGGCAGGGTGAGAAGAGCAGAGAGGGGTCACAGGTACAGGAACAGAGTCAGTTCAGAGGCCAGAGTGCATGGTATGTTGATAGACACCTCAGTTAGCCATTTGTTCTGGGTTTCTTTGGGTCCTGACAGAGGAACCTTGCTTTCGAAAATGTTTCCATCATATCAGTTTCTTGATTAATAATTGACATGGGAGGGCTCAGACCACTGGGGGCAGTACCACCCCTGGGAAGGTTGGGCCTGAGTGCTGTAAGAAATCAAACTAGCCGGGCGTTGGTGGCGCACGCTTTTAATCCCAGCACTCAAGAGGCAGAGGCAGGCGGATCTCTGTGAGTTCCGGGCCAGCCTGGTCTCCAGAGCAAGTGCCAGGATAGGCTCCAAAGCTACACAGAGAAACCCTGTCTCAAAAAAAAAAAAAAAAAAAAAAAACAAAAACAAAAACAAAAAAAAAACCCACCTGCTTGCCATTTTAATGAGTCTACCACAAGATCTAGCAGATGCCCCTCAACCAAAGAATGGATAGAGAAAATATGGTACATTTAAGCAATGGAGTACTACTCAGCAGAAAAAAACAATGGAATCTTGACATTTGCAGGAAAATGGATGGAACCGAAGAAACCATTCTGAGCGAGGTAACCCAATCACAAAAAGACAAACATGATATGTACTCACTCATATGTGGATTTTAGACATAGAGTAAGGGATTACCAGCCTACAATCCACACTGCCAGAGTAAATAAGGAAGACCCTAAAAGAGACAAACTTTGTCCCCTGGAGAAGGGGAAAGGGTCACCATCCCCTGAGCAAATTGAGAACATGGGAAGAGGGGGAGGAAGCTATGAGAGTGAGAAGGGAAGAAAAGGAAGGATGCAGAGGTCATGAGGAAGCAGAAATTTTGAGTCAGGTGTAGATTAGAAGAAAGGACATATGATAGTTAGGATTTTAGTTGGGGAGTGGTAGTAGAGGAAGGGAGGGAGAAGGGAACTGGGATAGTCATGTAATTCAATCTTGTTTCTAATTCAAATATATAAAAATTAAATTTAAATTTAAAAAAAGAAATCAAACTAAACTAAACAAGCAGTGTTCCTCCATGGCCTCTGCATAAGATTCTGCTGTTGTGTTCCTGACTTGACTTCCCCACATGATGGATGATGGCCTGTATATCCTGTAAGCCAAATAAACCCTTCCCTCCAAGGTGCTTCAGACCTTTTTTTTTTCTTTCATCACAACAATAGAAAGCAAACTAAAACATCCACTCAAACGTAACACATCAAAAGTACTCGTAGACTCCATAAGTGTTGCTTAATTGACATAAGAAAAACTTGTGGCTTCACCAGGGAGAATGGCACAACAGGTGACAGGGGCAGAGCCCAGAGCTAACACTGTGAACTCCAGTTTATCCCAACATAGCTCTTCCTCTTACCAGCCTCCTGAAACATTGGCCATTCTGTTTACTTATTTCTAAAATAAATCTAAATGTGTTCTCTATTATATATTCTATCAAATTACAAGTATTAACTGCATACCTGAACACAGAGACCAGCCTACCACTTGTTTTGGTATGAAAGTCAGGGTTAAATACAAAGCAGGTGATATGTATAATAAAACTGCCTCAAGGTCCCTTGATCACCCTGGTCTAAACTCCTATCTTTCCTGTGAGCTCATCTGACTTGTGAACATTTCTCTGGGAGAAAGCTCTTCTTCTGTCCAGCGCCAGGGCTTCAGCAGTTTCCTCTCCTAGCAGGAGATTCCTGGGGAAATATTAATTTCTTGGGGTCCATTCTTCCGGCAGTCAGATAGCCAAAGAGGAAAGTACAAGTGTCTCCCTAGAATATATCCACTCCTGTCTGACAGGCTTGTTATCTTTTCCCATTCTACTTTCCATCTCAATCTTGAAATGAAAATGCCTGTGTCTGAAACAAATATCATGAGCAATATGCACGAAAGAACCAAGGTTAGAGCACATTCAGACAGTATCAGGTTAGTGTGCCTAGGAACTCAGTCATCATCAGAGAGACTTCCTCCTACAGTACATCGGAACAAGACAAAGACCCACAACTGGACAATATCCAGAGACGGGAGACTTTGGAACACTCATTCCTAAGTAGGATGACTTCACCAAATCCCTCTTTTCAGGGCTCAGTGAACCCTGGAGAAGAAGAAGCAGAAATAATATAAAAGCCAGAGGGGATGAATGACACTAAGGAAGCAGCATATCTTTCAGACACAAGATTGGTGCATTTGTGAAGTCGTGAACAGGGCCTTCTTCACAGATCCCAGTCAAACAGTCTCAGTGCTGACTCTCTAACAGACAACTGGTTACAAAGGAAAAAGGTCAGTTTTCTCCAGTGAAGCCTCATTGGATATACAAACGACACTTAAGAGTAAGCTACAAGCCCAGTAGTAGATAACCAACAAAAATTAACTTAATGGTGTTTTTATAGACCCCCCTTTTTTTTCTAATACTGTTTTGTTTTCTTTTTTAAAATCTTACTGGTCTTTTGCTTGTACATGATGGCTTCTGATTTTGTTTTTATGAGTTTTGTTTGTGATTAGGGAGGTGTTTCTTGTGCTTTTTTGCTGTCATATTTCTTTTGTTTATTCTAGTGTGTTTGCTTTTATTTTTTCATTTACCTGTTTGTTTTCTAAAGAGAGTGAAAAAGAAGGCATGGAATTGGATGGTGGGTATATGGGGAGGCTCTAGGAAGAGATGAGGGAGGGGAAACCATGATCAGAATATATTATTTCTTTACTACATGGTCTCAGGGATGTAGTTAAAGTAACTAAGAAGTCATGCATAAAGCCAAACCCAGGTCTCTGGGAAAACAGGAATACTGGCTCTGTGGGAGACATCTCACAGCAGGTTCAGACAGTTGTATAGAAATTCACAGCAAGAGTCACAGCAAGAGACTTAGACTAGAACTAAAGGTAGTTCAGCTCTTTTCCTTCTTGGTGATGATGAGCCAGTCTGCCTCCAGTTTAGGCTTAAGAGTCATCTTATAGTAACAACAAACTAGGTTCATTCCTGTTTAAGATTAAACCTCCTGTTTTGCAAGGATTGGGCTATGCCCTACCTATAACCTCAACCACAAATGGTTCAGTACTATCTGTTCCAGGAATGGAAACCATGTCTTTGTCTCCAAAAGTTGCAACCCTACCTTTGTTCACAAGGATTGTTATGGTTACCTTGTTATATACCTACTTTTATGCCCACCTTGTAACCACGCCTTTGTTTCAGAAGAGACTGATTTGTTATGCTTATGTTCTGTTCTTGAAACCTCACCCATTTTACCCATCAAATACCCCATTTGGAAACCCCCTACCTCTGAGCTATAAAAGCCTCGTCTTCCTCGCATCCAGTGCTAACCTCTTGAATCCTACCTTAGTGGGGAGGCAACCCATGTACACAAAAAGCTTGCTTTAGTTAAGTTAGCCACAATGATTTGGGTCAGTGATCTTTTTCCTCCCATCTTTGGCGTTAACAATGTAGATTTGATTTCCTTGTCTTTCTGATACACAGGAAATAAGGTGCCCCCTTTGCTGTTCTCAGTCTCATGAATAAAATAATTTAAAAATGGACTCATAGAAGCACAGGGATAATTTTATTGGAATTTAGAAGAAAAACCATGGGGCTGGTAAGCTGTAAACTTCAACAGCGGTTGGGAGGAGAATGCAGAACAGAAGGAAAGATCCATGCCATTTAAGCTGACATGGAGATCAAGACATATGGCAAACAAGTAGCCACATGGTGAGGAGGGAAACTTTAGAGAGGAAGATTTAAAAAGTCCCAAATGTTGGGGTGAAAGGGATACAACTGTTAGGGAAAGCATTCTTTAAAAAGAGAAAGAAGAGAAGGAAAAGTTGTGTATTTCAGAAAAGTAAGCAGACTCTTTCAAGGGGTAGAGATTCTGCAAATAAGTACAAATTCTTCTTAAAGAATGCATTATTCCACCTGTCTCTTTGACATAGCTTAAAGTGATCCCACTGTTATGGGGCATCTGAAGAGAAAAACTCCCAAGATACCTGAATAAGTCAAATGGAACTTTTATTTATTACTGCCAGTGGGGCTGTCCCAAACAGAGTAGGGGGAAAAACAGCCTCAACCTCCAGTTTGTTCATGCTTTTAAAGGCAAGGACCACAATTCCGATACATACAGAAAGGTATATGTGGACATCGGCAGCAAGCAAGTGTTGTTTACAGAAGTAGAGAAATAGCAGTTATATGGTCAGGCTTAACCTTTCGATCAGAGTCATGGTGTATAGGAATTCATGGTTCATCCAAAGACCAGTTTACCAAAGGAAAGTATGGCTAGTCTAAGTGACCACTGGCCAGTTTTACCCAAGATAGTTTCAGCACTTAAAATCTTTAGGAATGTTTTCATGAGATGGCAAAACTATAGTTCAGTAGCTCACTATACTACCTTCCTAAGGGTGGACTCTGAATTAGAGTGATGGATCCAACCCAATTGTAATGCCCAGTCTCTATCTGGTCCACAGGTTCTAGTCTCTTGACTAGTATCTTTTCCAACTCTAACATTTCCATCCTGTATCAATAGGACATAGGATCAGATGGCCCAGAAGTCACATTATCCAATCTCTCAGAAATTGGTTACAGGACAAGTCTAGCCCTGGGAAGGGTGAAACGGTGGCAATGAGGCCTTTGTGGATCTTTGGTAAGAGAGATCACCTTTTTTCAACCCATTATGACCCCAAATCATTGACACATGTAAGCTACTGGCAGCTATCTTGCCCCAATGTTATTTGATCTTGTCATCAGGATAAAAGAATACTCATGTAATGGAGGGAAATGAGATTCATTAAGGCCCTGGACCAAGAGTTCATTTGACTCCAGACTTTTGGGTTAGCATATAACTTAGTAAGTCTCCACTTCTTTCAAAACTGGATTGAGTTAGGGCCATTTGGGTTACAAAGATTTAAGCCACATGGTTGCACCTGTCTATTTCATTCTTCTAGGTCGCATGCTTCAAACCAGCCACTTATATAAGTGGAACAGGTGCCTTTAGAAGAAACACCAGCAAGAAAGTGTGCTCACTACAAAACACATGGCACCAAATCCATCATGTCAGACTCCAAGTCTTCAAGAGGCAAGCAGGAAGATCATTCCAGACAGAATGGCAGAGTTTTAAAGTCAGATATGACCTTAAAGAACACCATATATTTGGGGGGATATAAATATGCCAAGTGAGGAAGGAAACATGAACAAACCAAAGGTCAGGCAGCAGAATAACAATGAAAGTGATGTTGATTCTCAGATACCAGGAACAAGAAGCATCAGGGGTACAAGGCTGAGGTGACTGGAACTGCATTTCTACCAACATTAGCAGCCTCCATTCTGTGATTATTCAATATGAAGATTAAATAATGCAAGATTATTTGTGAAATCTTTATGTAATTAATTGTTGCCAAATTATTTGATATTTTTAAACTAGCACTCCCATGTAACATGCTCAGCCTACAAACTAATGGAATAAGCACTGTACAGATGGTGGGCCTGTACAGTACTGATATCCAAGTACTAACTAGAAAATGACAAAGGTCAGAATACATGTCAGTCTTCTCATCTGTTCCATTTGCTGGTTCACTGAAGAAATGGAAGAACATACATTAAGAAAAGGAATGTTTTATACCTGAAAGGCAATGCCAGTTTATACAACATAACCAAATACAGTAAAAATGCAATTCTAGTATTGATGATAGAGGGATTTAGGACCTATTACTACTTCAAATAAGGAAATTGGTGTTTCTGGTAGTAAAATGACTTTCCTAAAGTTGAGTAGAGATGCAGAAAGTCATAGTGTTAGGACTTGATCCAACATCTATCTTCAGGATCCAAATCTGTTTCCTTCTTGGTCCTAGATCACAGTGAAAGGCAGATCTACCTGCACACCCTTCCACTAGCCACATGCCACACACACACACACACACACACACACACACACAGGAGTCTAAGATGGGCATAGTGATACACACATGTACTCCTCACACTTGGGAGGCTAGATGGAGGATCATGAGGTCAAAGCCTGCTTGGATATACAGTAACACCCTGTCTCCAAATGTCTAGGGTGCTAATAAAATTATCTAACCATCAATTATAACATGAAAAATGAAAGATCTAGAGACTGATTTGGGGGTTCATTCAAGCTACAAGCTGAAGATAAGAAAAGCAAATCAGCTGGCCCCTGGATCTCATTCTAACTGAGACAAAAGGTGATTATGGCTCCACCAAACCTCAGACTGCTGCATCTCTTCAGTGTGGCTGGAGAATACTGAGACTTCAATGTCTTCCTGTCCTCACTGTGGCTGGAGAATGAATGCCAGCTCTGAGACCTTGCTCCTATCATATGTACCGCCCTAATGCTGGGATTAAAGATATGTGATCCTAGGTGCTTAGATCAAAGGCATGAGCTCAGTTACTCTTCACTCTTGTGTGGACCATAGTGGTCTTGAACTAAGAGATCCATCTACCTCTTAAGCCTGAGTCCTGGGATTAAAGTTGTGTACCACCACTGCCTGATCTCTGTAGCTTGAGGCTGACTTTGCTTTCTGAATTCTCAAGCAAACTTTAATAAATCATCAATAATATATCACCATAATCAATTTTTAAATCATACATCATGGCTGGAGAGATGGCTTGGTGATTAAGCACTGTTTGAACAATCCCAGAGAAGCTAGGAAACAAAGAGGACCCTAAAAGAGACATACATGGATCCCCGAGAAGGGGAAAGGGACAAGATCTCCTGAGTAAATTGGGAGCATGGGGGTAAGGAGAAGGGAGGTAGGAGAAGAGAAGGGAAGGGGGGAGGAGAACATGAGGGATCAGGAAGGTCAAGTTGGGGGAAGAACAGAGGAGGAGACCAAGGAAAGAGATACTATAGTAGGAAATTACCAATACGGAGTCAGGTAGAAATATAAGGGTATTTAATAGGGAAAAGCCTTACTTACAGAGCAAACCAGCCAGCCGGTGGTAGTCTGTACCGCAAGAAGCAAAAAGAGAAACCGAAACCGAAACGCAGACCCCCTACTCACTCTAACCACGCCCCCACAAGCCTGCTCAGGTACCCCTGTAGCCAGCCCCTAAGAAGGCGTGGCTACAGCTTCCCCTACAAGATACCTTGATAGAGAGAGCCGTTATGGGCTTAACAAGAAACCTGGCACTAGAGGAATTCCCAGGAACCCACAAGAATGACCCCAACTAGAATCTAAGAAATAGTGGAGAGGCTACCTTAAAAGTCCTTCCCCTATAATGATATTGATGACTACCTTAAATGCTATCATAGAGCCTTCATCCAGTAGCTAATGGAAGCAGAAGCAGAGATTCATAGCTAAGCACTGAACAGAACTAGAATCCAGTTGCAGAGAGGGAGGAGTGATGAGCAGAAGGGTCAACCCACAGGGAAACCCACAGATACAGCTGACCTGAGCAAGTGGGAACTCATGGACTGATGACTGACAGCTGGGAAACCTGCATAAGACTGAGCCAGGCCCCCTGAATGTGGGTGTCAGTTGGGGGACTTGGCAGTCTATGGGACCACTGGCAGTGGAACCAGTACTTATCCCTAGTTCAAGAATGGGCTTTGGGAGCCCATTCCCTATGGAGGGATACTCTCTCAGCCTAGATGCATGGGGGAGGGCCTAGATCCTGCCCCAAATGATGTGGCAGGCCTCCTTAGGAGGCCTCACACTCCCTAAGGAGTGGATGGGGGGGGAAGATGGTAGGGGGGTGGGAGGACTGGAGGGAGAAGGAACTGGGGTTAGTATGTAAAATAAGAATTTTTAATTTAAATAAAAATTAATTTTAAAAAAAGAGCACTGGTTGACCCCATAGAGGACCCAGGTTCAGTTCTCAGCACTCACATGGAAGCTTACAACCATCTGTTACTCCAGTTCCAGGGGATGTCCTCTTCAGGCCTCCAAGGGAATTACAAATAGGTGCTAAACTTCCATACAGGCTGGCAATACACTCATACACATAAAAAATTTTACATGACAAATAAAGTCACACAATGCACAGGAATCTGAGGCAGAAGGGTCATAGTTCAACACCAGGCCAGACCACCCTAAATACAAGATCCTGCTAGAAAGGCAGCCAACTAATCAACCAAGCCAAACAAATGAAGTTCATCTTCTCCCAATCTTATTATCATTTCCTAGTTCCAAAGTCACTGTGAATTAAGTACTATGCTGTTAGCCACTAATGCAGTAGTCTTAGGGAAGACTTTGACATTCAGTGAGTAATTTCCTGATGTGCCTCCAATTTTAAAAAAGGCCAGACAGCACTAGTGCGAATGCACACACACATGCACACACACACACAAATACACACACATGAACACACACACACACACACACACACACACACACACACACACACACACACACAATACTCCACTGTCCATCTGTTCATAGATATACTGGCAGGGATGACCTTGCTTCTCTCTGAGATGATCTTCCCAGAGGTTCAAACCTGTAATTAGCCTTCAGCTGTATGGAAAAATAATCCTGAAGTCTCTCCTCTGGGTCTGTAAAAGTATCCTGCTTGAGGGAGTACTCAAAACTAGATGTCCATCCACCTGAGATGCCTACATCCAGAAAGGATTTATTTTCATATGAAACATAATGTCCCATTTGGTTCTAATTCCCTGGCACTATAATCTTTTGGATGCATTGTTACTGAATATTTTCACTGCAGATGGTTATATAATAGCAATGCTGGAGGTCTCTACACAATTAGTCATGAAAAATTGTTTAATGATCATGAAATAAAAATCAACAATCCTTGGAAGCAGAGCCAGATAATCTTATTAGCTTCATAGACATTTGGGAGCCAGGGATCTACTGCAAGAGTTAATAAAAAGACAAAGAGACTCAAAGGTGGTTTTTTATTTTTGTTATTGTTTTGTATATATTTTTCCTCCTTAAAAAAAAAATCACAGCTCCTTCCCTCCTGGAAAAGTCAAAGCCACTATTAAAAATCACACAGGTGGAAGGTTTATTTATCCCCTTAAGATGTGCCCACACAGCCATCCTGCTATCAGTTGCCTCAGTGGCCTGCAGTTTCCCTCTGTGTTTATATGTTAGAAATGTAGAGGAGATTAAGGACAGGCTTCTGGCTGGCAACCCTGAGTTCAAGCCTTTGTATTGCAACTGTGTCACTCTCATAAAATCTTTGATGTCATAATATATGTATTCAGATCTTTTATTTGAGCAGACATGACTGGGTTATGTTGGGGGAGGGGCATTCCAGTAGGTACCATGACCAGGAGTGTAGTGCCTGGACTACAACACTTTCACAAATTAGTGCAAGGGGCTTGAGGATTTAAATAAAGACAAGACAGCAGGTCTTTCATGCAGGGAGAATGCCATTTATTCCAACAAGGGGGGGGGAGCTTATATACCAGTCAGCAGGCATGGTGGAAAACTACCCAGGTCACAAGTTCAGGTTCCTAAGACCATCAGGCAATCCTGGATGGGCGAATAACAGGATAATAGGAACTTGCACTCAGGCCTTCAAGGAAGGAAGAAAACAGGATGTACTTGCTAGGAAAGCTCCTTGTCACAAGCTGGTCAGCAGATTCCCTATGGGGAAAGGACCCAACACAGGAGGAAAAACAAATCATGAAAAATTGGTACAGACAGATCTAGTCAGTCAGACTAGATAAAAACTTATAGAGAGTCTGATTCCATGGTTTAATTTTCTTATACATTTAAACACAGTTAAACATTGCAGGAGTGGAGGGGGGAGTTGCCATGTGACAATTCTCATAACAAAGCTTCAGTGATGACTATGTTAAAATTCTCTTTTAAAATACTCCACTGTTGTTTATACTTTTAGTTATGTACACATATGTGTACTGTACATATGTGAATGCAGAGGTCGGAAGAAAGCATCAGATCCCCTAGAGCTGGAGCAGCTGTAAGCCACTCAATGTAAGTGTTGGGAATTGAACTAGAATCCTTTGGCAAAGTCAGAAGCATTCCTACAACCATTTCCTGACCCTTAATTCTCTTAATCTCAGGTTGCATCTAATTTCTGACAAACGGCATAACTTTATTCTTTCCCACTGAAAGAAATTCTATCTTGTATCTATTTGGTTTCTCTATTCCTCTGCTATATGGACATCCAGGGTACTTCCATGGTGATGTGGTAAACATTGATGTGTATGTATCTCTGTGAGGTATCAGCCCATAGTCCTTTGGATAAATACCCAGGAGTGGTACAGCTGGGTCATATAAGCAATAGTGTTTTGAAGAGCTTCAATATTCATTTCTACAGAGGATAGAACAGTTTATAATCTCACAAACAATGCATAGGAGTTCTCTTCTGTCCACAACTTTACCACCATTTGTTGTTTTCCTAATGGCCACTCTTCTGACTGGGGTGACATGAAATCTAAGTGTAGTTTTGATCTACATTCCTCTGCTGGACACTAAGGTTTTTGTATGTTTATCAACAATTACTACTGCATCTTTCGAGAATCTCCTTTGATTTCTTGTCTGATATTAGTCCTTTGTCTGAGTTTAAGGATGGCAAAGATTGTGTCCCATTCTGTAGGCCATCTCCTAATTGTTTCCTTTACTGTGCAGAAGCCTTCTGGTGTCACTAAGTCCCATTCATCAGTTGTTGGTGCTCTCTCCTGAGCAACTAGAGTTTTATTCAGAAAGTGTTTGCTTATGGCTGTGAATGCTTCCCGTGCTTCTCTTCCTCTAATAGCATCAGCATTCCAGGTCTTACATTAAGTAATCTGATCCTTTCAGAGTTGAGATGAGATGAGATGAGAAACACAAATCTAGTTTCATTCTTCTACATGAAGACCCAGTTTCCCCATCACTGTTTATTGAAGAAGGCTCTTCTCGTCAATGTATATTTTAGCATCATTGTCAAAAATCAGATTTCTATAGGTATGGAGGTATGTGATCCCATCCTGTGTTTTATTTTATTGTCTGCTGTTCTTCACCAGTACCAAGCTGTTTTTATTACTACAGTGCTGTAATATAATTTGGAATCACATAGGTGTCTTGATAATTGATAATGCTGATTCCTCTAACATTATTCTTTTTCCTTGGGATTATTTTGTCTATCTAGGATATTTTGTGCTTCCATAAGATTTTCATTTTTTTTCTGTTTGTGTGAAGAATGACATTGAAATTTTGTTGGATATTACAGTGAATATGTGGACTGCTTTCCACAGTGTAGCTATTCTTACCATATCTATCCATTTCACAGATGCAAGAGAACTTTCTGTCTTCTAGTGTCTTCTTCCAATTTTTTCTTCAGCATTTTAAAGTTTTCTTTACAGAGGGATTCAACTCGGTTAAGTTTATTCCAAGGTATATTCATTTTTGAGGCATTCATGAATAGGATGGTGTTTCTGGCTTCATTCATAGTGTATTTGTTACTAGAATATATATTGAAATGTAGGAAGGCTACTTATTTTGTTATTTTATATATCCTGTTACTTTACTGAAACTATATATTAGCTCTAAAAGTTTCCTGGTATTCTCTCTAGGTTCTTTTATGTATAAAACTACATGACATGTAAATAAGAATATATTGACTTCTTCCTTTCCTTGTCAAGCTCATTTTATGGAATGCAAACCATTCTCTACCTCTTACCTTTAAGCTCGGACTGTGAAGTGATTGTCCTGAAACTGTCAATGCTGAAGAGCTAGCAGTGACATTTTAGAATAACCCAGAATCCTTTCCCTCTTGGAGACATGATCCTGAGTTCTGTTCTATGCATTTTAGTATCCACCCCTAATGAATTTGTTTCAGAGTTCACTGTGGTATTGGCTTAGCAGCCCACTCTTTACAGTCTACTTTTCTTCCCAATATCCCTTCTCATTTCCTCAGTCTGTTCCCAGTGCCACCCAATTGCTACTTCAGAAGAGTCCAAGAGGAAGATATTCTCTCTCATTCAACTTCAAAGCTCACAATGCCAATATATGACTCATCTGCCATGGTTCACAGCCTTGTGCAATCTCCTTAGAAGGCATTCAGAAACAACTCGGGGGAAGGAGGAGGTTCTAGACATCCTGGCTGTGGATATTTGATGGGAAAAGCACATCTTAATCTTCACTGAGTAAAGTCTATACTTTATCTTTGACTTTTGGTTCTGGGATCCTATTTTCTCACTTATGGAAAAAATGAGAACATAGCTGTGAATCCTGGCTCTGCAAAGTCAAAGCTTTGTGCAAGAGTCTGGAGACAAAGATGACACTCCTCAGTGTGACAGTTCCTCAAGGGTGTCAGCCCTGACAGACTAAGCAAGACTTCAGGCAGAGTTGACCACAGTCATCACAGTCTCAAGGAAGTTATTCAGAATTAAAGCCAAGTCGACATGCCAGCCCTATAATTGAAGCTGAAAGCAAGAGATATTGTAGATACAGTCTGTAGCAGAAAGGACAGGCATGTCACCTCTGGAAAAAGTATGAGTCAAGCCAGCACATCACCTCCCACTGCCAGCTCCACAGAGATTTTAATGAAACATTCTTAAGGTTAATCCATACCAAAGGCTTGCTTCACCCAGCTCCTGACAAGGGGTAATTTATAGCTTAAAAGGATGTCATTGGCTTTCAAAGTCTTCAGATTGCACCCTAAAATCACTGGCATCTTACAGGATCCAGTTTTTCAAAAGAAATTTTCTACTGCCTGTACATTTTTCCTCCTTCAGGAATGGGCTTGGGGGTGGAGGTGGGAGAATCCGAAAGACATTGAGCTTTAGACTAGGAAGGATCTTATCAGCCCAGGAGCCCCCAGTCCAACTGGTTGTCTCAGCCTGACAATGCCTGCTGGGCCCAAAGCTTCCACTGCTTCCTATTTAGAGCACACAGAATAACCCTGAAACCTAACTGAGCAACACAAAACCTAAAACAAGGTATTTATGCAAGAGTAAGAATTTCCCAAAATAAAATACATATATTTTTAAATGACCAAAAAATTAACAACATGAGGCATGCACACTTTGCCCAGCTCATCACAGCCTCAGGGTATCTGCTGAGAATTAGACATGAATATGTTTATGAAATCAACCCAAGATATTTTTGCTGGTAACATCACCACTACTCTATCAAGAATTTTTTTTATCACAACAGTGTGTACAAAAAATAAAAATGGAACTTTATGAACCTGAACCCAGCTTTTTAGTTAAATTCATATGTCTCTTGTTTTAAACCATTACCTAGCTACCTCCAGCAAAAGCCACTCAGTCTCTAGCAGCTGCCAAGGTTAAAAGTCTGTATTTTCTCTTCCACCCTTTCTTTTGGAAAATGGATCTAGGCTATCTCTGGGTGGGTAGATAGGCTGTTTTCATTTCAGTTTTGACAAGGAGGGGTGACCCATTCTGATATCCATAATCCCCTTCAGTCTTTCAAGGGCCATCTCTTGACCATTTCCAAACAGGTCTTGGAAACAAAGGACTTTTTGTTGTTTTTTTCTCTGCATTCTTGTGGGGTCCTTTTAGACTGTTCAGTGTCCAAAAAAGGTCTGTCGTGTAATCATGAGGGTCAAGAGAGGGAAGTGGGACCAAGCATCCAAGCAAAGGACACAGCATATGGGAAACGGGCACTCACAAGCTTTGAATCCAAGGTCAAAAAGGCTGGAACACCTTCTATGGGGGCTGGCAATTCTTGAAGGTCATTTTGCAGAAAGGGGAATCATTCTATATAAAATGTAGAGTCATGGAAACATTTGTTTCACGAGTATTGGGTTTTTTAATTCAATGATAATATGGACTTTAAAATTTTTAGAATTGCACAGAATTTTAACAAGAATTCTTAACAGAAATGGTAAAATTACCCCAGCAGACATTTG
The DNA here is from genome assembly GCF_003668045.3 of Cricetulus griseus. NCBI lineage: Eukaryota > Metazoa > Chordata > Mammalia > Rodentia > Cricetidae > Cricetulus > Cricetulus griseus. Next base: position 150,960,413 of record NC_048599.1, on the reverse strand, counting down.
AAAACATATAAGGGCATGGTTGGTATACAGTATTGGAATCTACACCACTGAACATCCTTTAGTGGCTATGGTGATTTGAATGACAAAATCCCTCCAATTGGCTTGCATATTTAAATATGTGCTTCTTAATTAGTGGTGCTGTTAGGAGTATCGTTGGAAAAAGTATATGGCTAGAGGAGGCCATTAAGAGTACAGCCTTGCCCACTTCCAATGAGAGCGCCAGTGTGTGATTAAGATGAGATCTCTTCACTTCATGCTCCTGTCACTTCCTGCCATTCTTTCCCCACCATTATAGACTCTCCCTCTGGAACTGTAAACCAAAACAAACACCTTATTCCTTAACTTGCCTCTAGTCATAGTATTTTATCACAGCAATAAAAATAAGTAAGTAACTAATACAGTATCTTCCATAACTAAGAAGGGCCCTGCCCCAATTCTCTGATGCTCTTGATGAGAGTCACTGGTTGTCTCCCTATGAGGAGACAACAGTAGAAGGAGTACATGAGTGACCACAGGGAAATTATGAGGAAAGCACTCTGATGGTGAGATACAGTGCACAGAACAGGACTGGAACCTTAAGGGAAAGAAGGTAAACGCAAGTCAGCACTAAATCGACCCACACAGGTTTGTGTTAAGTTGAATGGAGTCCTAAAGTCTCCAGAAACTGTTAGCTAAGGTCTAGAGGTCATATTTAAGGTGACTGGTGTGAAAAGTATCCTGACAGGTCATCAAGAAATGGAACAAAGACTATACAAAGAGAAAATGGGAAGTACGTTACTGAATGGTGAAATGTTCTTTCAGAGATGTCCACAGTGAGCTTCCTGATGAACACAGGCAGTTCATCCGGTTTAGAAGACCCCTTCTAGAGATTCTAAGATTAAAAGTTCAACATGTTACTATGTTTCCTCCCCACTCCTATTTCAAGAGCAATAAGTTGAGTGTTCTCTACAATTTAAAAATAAAGTCCCTAAACACTTGCCTATCACTCAGAAAATTAGCTGTCATACATAATTAGGTTAATGTGACATAATATCCATCTGAAATGTGAGCAAGTTATTAGTAATGAAAGCAAACATATGGTGCAGTTGTCCTTGCTCTGCCGAGAAGGGTGGCTAACCAATGAGCATCACACACAAGTTCTCACCAGGCTTCTCCCAGAGAAACTATCTTGGTTAGAAAGACTTCAAGGGACCCCCAGACCTTGAGAGATCACTTTGCTGTTCTGTGGAAATGGGATGAGTGTTCATCACTATGAAGAACTCTGCCCTTTAGGAGGTTTGGGAAGGAAATCCATCAGAATGTGTAGCACTTATCCTGCCTCTTTTGTCTCTTAATTAGTTCTTACAAAGATTAGAGAGACATTCCTGAAATTAGGTGAACTTGAGCTTTTCAGTCTTAAGGCAAGAAAGAAGTATGTTCAGTAGAAAGAAGAAATGCAGGTGAGTGGGGTTTCTTGGGGCTTGAAGCACCTGCACCTTTGGCATCTGCTGTTTGAAGTTTGTGTGTTGGAAACTCAGTCCTCAATGCAACTATGCTGGGAGGCAGGGCCTAACAAGACACCCTCACTGGTGGGTTAATGTTCATGTAGGGTTGCTGGGTTAGTGTGAGAGCGAGACTGCATAAGAAGAGCAACCTTCGGCTCTTTTGTGCTCTGCTCTTCTCTCACGATTGTTTGCCTTTCTGACTTCTTCCCCCATTTATGTGTTGAGGAGCATGCTGTACCACAGAGCTTCTCCCCTAAGACAGAAGAGAGAACGACAGTATAGCAGAGCAAAACTATATTAATAGTTATCAAGAAAAGCCAAATTTTGAAGCTCTGTGACAGGCATGTGGGGCTTGCAATGGAATCATCTGGATTTGGGCAGCTCTGGCCATCTACCTGAAGCACACATAGCCTTTCTCTGGGGCCAGCTCCATTCTATGCACACCATTTTCCTTTGTTTTGGCATCTCCAACATCCTAGGGCCTCTATTGTGGCTTGTGCCATCGCACCATGCATGGCCTCTTGAGCATCCTTACAGGAAATGGAATCCTGCTGCACATTGCTTCAGTGGTCTTCTACATTTTTGGAATGAGTCTTGATGCCCCTTTACTCTTTCACCAGGAGTACATGGACAGATATATCAAGTTCTACTGCCAGTGTAAAATGTGGCTTAACCCACTTAAACCACAGCTTCTGAGGCTCCTATGTTGCTAACGCTAATCTTGAAGAAATACATTTCTAGGCATTTGTTTTCTAGCAGGAGCTCCCTTCAGGAATATTCTCAGTTCAAGGTCTTTCTTCTTCAATGAACTGGTACTTTTTAATTTTCTTTAATTTAAATTGGAAACAAGATTGTTTTACATGTCAATCCCCGTTCCCTTTTCCTCCCTTCCTCCCCTGCCCCCCACTAACACCCTACCTATCCAATACCATTTCTGCTCCCCAGGGAGGGTGAGGTCTTCCATGGGGGTCTTCAGAGTCTATTATATCCTTTGGGATATAGGCCTTTGGCCTAGGCCCTCCCCCGTGTGTCTTGGCTCAGGGAGTATACCTCTATGTGAAATGGGCTCCCAAAGTCCACACCTATGCTAGGGATAAGTACTGATCTACTGCAAGAGGCCCCATATATTTCCGAGGCCTCCTTACTGACACCCACATTTATGGGGTCTGGATCAGTTCCATGCTGGTTTCCCAGTGATCACTCTGGGGGCCAAGAGCTCCCTCTTGTTGAGGTCAGCTGTTTCTGTGGGTTTCACTAGCCTGGTCTTGACCCTTTTTCTCATCAATCCTCCTTCTCTGCAACTGGATTCCAGTTCAGTTCAGTTTTTAACTGGGCATCTGCTTCTACTTCCATAAATGCTGGATGAAGGCTCTAGGATGGCATATAAGTTAGTCAGCAATCTCATTATCAGGGGAGGGCATTTAAGGTAGCCTCTCCACTGTTGCTTAGATGCTTAGTTGGTGTCATCCTTGTAGATCTAGTGCCTGATTTCTCTTTAAACTTATACTGGCTCCCTCTTTGATGGTATCTCTTATTTTGCTCTCCTCTATTCTTCCCCCTACATAACTTTCCTGCTCCCTTATGTCCTCCTCACCCCTCCTCTTCTCCCCATCTCATTCTCCTAACTCCCTCTCCCCTCCCTCCATGCTCCCAATTTGCTCAGGAGATCTTGTCCCTCTCCCCTTCTCCGGGGGACCATGTATGTCTCTTTTAGAGTCCTATTTGTTGTCTAGCTTCTCTGGTGGTGTGGATTATGGGTAGTAATCCTTTTCTCTATGTGGAAAATCCATATATGAGTGAGTACATACCATGTTTGTCTTTTAGTGGCTGGGTTATCTAGCTCAAAATGGTTTCTTCTAGTTCTACCCATTTGCCTGTGAATTTCAATATTTCATTGTTTTTTTCCCCTGATGAGTGGTACTCCATTGTGTAAATGACCACATTTTCTCTATCCATTCTTCAGTTGGGGGGCAACTAGTTTGCTTCCAGGTTCTGGCTATTACAAATAATGCTGCTATGAACATAGTTGAACAGATGTCCTTGTTGTATGAATGTGCTTCTTTTGAGTAAGAGTGGGATTGCTGGATCTTGTGGTAGGCTAATTCCCATTTTCCTGAGGAATTGCCATACTTATTTCCAAAGTGGCTGTATGAGTTTGCACTCCCACCAGCAGTGGAGGAGTGTTTCCCTTTCTCCACATCCTCTCCAGCATAAACTGTCATTGGTGTTTTTTATTTTAGCCATTCTGACTGGAGTAAGATGATATCTCAGAGTTGTTTTCATTTGCATTTCCCTGGTTGCTAAGGATGTTGAGCATTTTCTTATGTGTCTTTCAGCCATTTTAGATTCCTCTGTTGAGAATTGTCTATTTAGTTCTGTACCCCACTTTTTAATTGGATTATTAGGTGTTTGGAGACTAGCTTCTTGAGTTCTTTGTAAATTTTGGAGATCAGCCCTCTGTCGGATATGGGGTTGTTGAATATCTTTTCCCAATCCGTGGGCTGTTGTTTTGTCTTGTTGACTGTGTCCTTTAACTTACAGAAGCTTCTCAGTTTCAGGAGGTCCCATTTATTAATTGTTGATCTCAGTGTCTGTGCTACAAGTGTAATTTTCAGAAAGTTGTCTCCTGTACCAATTCGTTCAGTTGTACTTTTTTAAAAGAAGGAACCTTCAGTGTGTGGGGTCCTGCTCTCAGAGCACTTCTAGTATTCCACTGCACAGTAGGGAGTGTAAGGAGACACTATAACCACTCCTCCTAAGGGCTGGCTATAGGTGTGCTCGACCATGTCCCTCAGGGTGTGGTCAAAGTGATGTCAGGGTGACGTGGGAGAGGTTTAAAGGGATAGGGAATGCACATGGAAGCTCTCTTTTCCCCTGCTGCTTTGGCTTGCTCTGCTTTCCTGCTGGTTGGCTACCTAATAAATATATCCTGACCATCACGGGCTATGTATTAGTTATTAATCGTGATAAGGGAGTTTCTCATTAGTAATCTCTTTAACAAAACAGTTCTGTTCTCAGAATCAACTTTGTCTACAACTTTAAACTCCCTACTTGGGGCTAGTTAAATGGTCCCATGGTTCTTGTAGGGGACCTAAGTTTGATTACCAACACCCACATCAAGCAGTGGTTGGCTTCTGTGGACACCCCACACATACACACACTCACACACACTCAAAACTAAGACAAGTATTTTTAAATCTCCGTTTCCCTCCAAAGAGCATTTTTTTATATCTTTTTATTCATTCTCTAGATTCCTTTCACACAGACCTGGATAAGAGCAGCAACACCCGCCTGATATTAGCCATACTGTTGAGATTTCCTCCATGGAAAGAATCAGTGCATTAGTTTTTAATTCATCTTCTTCAAGTTCAGGGGCAAGGAAAGAACTAAGGTTCTTTGCCAGACTATAACATGAATGGACTCTAGTCCAGTTTCCAAGAGAGTCTATGTTACCTTCTGAAACCTCACAAGTTAGGCTCCCAAGTCTACATTTCTCTCTGCATTTTTGTCTTTTGAACTCCAGTCAGAATGGCTCATTTAATGTCATTTGCAAATTTCTATCTTAGAATTCCACATTCTTCCACATTCTCCCTAAGAACCAGTTCAAAAGGCCTATGAACCATGGGGTCAGGTTTATCACACTAATGGCCCCACTCCTCAATACCAGTTTTCTGTACTAGTTGCTTTTCTTCATTGTTGGGACATAATAAAAGCAATTTGAGAAATGAAGGGTTTGCGTTTACAGTTTGAGGAGATACAGTTCATTATGGGGGAAAAGTCAAGACATGAGACAGCTTGTTATCTCACATGCAGTCAGAAGGCAGAAAGAGATGAGCGTTGATGCTTGGCTCGCCTTCTCATTTTTTACTCAGTCTGGGCACCAGATCATGGACTGATACTGACTACAAATAGAGTGGGTCTTCCCACCTCAAATAGTGCAATTGAAATCTCCCTTGCAGGACAGGGCAGGCATTCTTTAGAGGTTTGCCTACTCAGTGTTTTTATTTCTTGTTAGGTTAGCAGAATTAACTATCACATAGCACAGAAACTGAAAAGATATTTCTCCAATGACAAACAGTTATCTTGTGGGAGGGGGTTCAACATCACCAGTCAGCAGGGAAATGAAAATAAAACATGATATAGCACCTGTTGGGAAGCCCTGAAGGTTAAGTGTTGACAAGAATGGGGAGAAGAGTGATCTCTTGAGTATTTGTGGGAAAGCTGGAGAATGCTCAGCAGTTATCAGTGTTTGTTAAACAACCCTAAGCACCAGAGTTTGGATTTCTATAAGAAGCCAAGCACCTATGAAGAACCCAAATTGTTTGCTGGCATCCATGTGCCACAAATGTGTGTACATGTATACTTCTACATATGCATGTGCATATACTCAGACACACACATAAATAAAATACATCTTTATTTTACAACACAGTGGCACACACCTTTAATTCCAGCACTCAGTGGGCAGAGGCAATGCCATATCTCTGAGTTTAAGGTTAGCCTGGTCTACAGGGCAAGTTCCAGAACAGCCAGGTCTACAAAAAGCAACCTTGTTTTGAAAAAAACAACAAACAAAAATACATCCTTAAAAAAATAAAAGTATTATTACTGTCAGATAACTATTAAATTACTATATATTGTCAAATGTTGCTTATTTGTTTTTAAATAAATGTGTTTGCAATCCATGAAGCACATGGGTTTTTCACAAAACAAATGAAATACAGTAACAGAAGAGAAAAAGAAATAAAATAGCTAATTAAATAATGGCAAGTGGAACTCACTTTTAAGGGAAAATTAAGGCATAATGTAATGTAATTTTTCAGGTATCACATTTCAATTATCCCAACCCCTGACACCAATTGGTTTCTGTCTCCTTAGTAAACATCATGACCAAAAGCAGTTTGGGAAGGTGTAATAGCTTCAGTCATCAGCTTGTCACATTTGGAAAGACAGAACCACAATTGAGGAAATGTCTCTATCAAACTGGCCCATTCCCCTGTCCATGGGCCATTTTGTTAATAGTTGAGGGAGGGCCCAGCCTACTTCAGGCTGCACCATCCCTGGTCAAATGGTCCTGGGCTATAAAAGAGAGCTAGCTGACGAGTTCAATAGTGAGCCAGTAAGCAGTGTTCTTCCAAGGTCTTTCTTCAGTTCCTGCCTCTAGGTTCCGGCATTAGTGTCCCTTGATCATAGTTTTAAGCTGTAAGATGAAATAAATCTTTTTTTCCCCCCACATTACGTTTTGGTCACGGCTTTTGTCACAGCAATCAATCTAGAACAGGAAGAAAAAGCTATTTCATCTTACATGTTAAAGTCTATCATTCAGGGAAACCAGGACAGTGCCTCAAGACAAGAGCTTGGAGCACAAACATGGAGGAACACTGCTTACAGGCTTTCTCCCTCTGGCTCATGCTCATCCAGTTTTCTCATACAACCCAGGGCCCTTTCCCCAGGACTGGCACTGTCCGAGTACTATGAGTTCCTCATATCAATTAACAACAAGAAAATGCCCCCACAGACTTGTGCACAGACAAATCTGAGGAGGACAGTTCTTCAACTGAGGTTCTACTTTCTTCAGAGACTATAGTTCATGTCAAATTGGCAATAACAAATAACCAGCACACTATGTCAGTGTAAACAATGGTGTTATAACTAAGGCTGGGTAGGGGTTTGACTGTTTTTCTAGTTTATTTCTTTCAGCTCAGTCTTCCCATATACAACTGTTTTGTCCCTTTTAAATACCAAACTCAAAATATATCCAGTAAGATGCTTGCTGTAGTTAATTAATAATGAAAATTGGAAGAATGCAAGAGTCCATCTAAATATGGATCAATATGTGATAGGTGATAGTTAATATCATGTTGCCTACAGTTAAGTCAAAGAAAGACACACTCATTGTGTCATAGAGTAAAATATGCAAATAGTTTGTTACTTTCTTGGCCTATTACAAGACATCATCTCTGTCCCCCAGGAAACTCAAAATTGCTATTGAGGGACACCAGAGCTGGAGATCTGAGTTAGGTAAGAATTAAAGACAACCTGTTCTTGTTTTTCATGGAGAAGTTTCTAACCTCGTGTTGGTAATTAACTTGAGAGGGACAGTGGAAGTATTTGCTCTTGGCCATTGTTCCAGGCTGCCAGTTTAATCATCTTTCACAGGAAGTCCTGGGAGATGGGTCGTCATCACTCACTTCCCTTTGATTCCCATGCTCTACAGAAGATAATACAAATAGCATCTTGATAAGCAGATTACAACTGTTGTAGCAGTGACTAAACCTAAGCAGATGACTGACCTAACACAGGGTATCAGTATGGGCTATCAAGACACATGGATTTCTGAAATGAATCATGTTCCTTTGTCACTTTGATAATCAAACATGACAAATTGCTAAGAATCTGTCCAAAAGTCTCCCCCATACCATAGTATAAATTTCACAACATTGTCTTAGGGTATCTTTGATATAATTTGCTGAACTCTTGCTCTTTATAGAATTTATCTCCATGATTCTTTTGGGAACAGATTCTGAAATAGGGATTTATGAATTTAAAGTATTATTCAGAAGTGACTCCAGGAAACAAAGGTAGATGACCGGAACATTGAGGGCATGAGGCAGGGATGAAAGGTGAGCAGTGAGAGCATGGCTGAAAGGGTCCCTTTGCCTCTGTGAGGGGAGGTCAAGGCAGCATCCCACTGTGAGTTGTTCACCAGATGCTTTTCGCTCACCAGGTTTTCCAAAGTGCAAAATAGAGCAAACTCTGTCTAGGGCAGAGTGATGTGTGCCTGTTGGGACCCAGCCCCCACAGGGTCTTCAAGGGTTGTTTTCCAGCATAACCACAGGTACCTCCTGTTTTCCTGACCTCACCCCACTAGGATCAACATCCTGTTGTGAACCCTTTGACCTGGGGTTTTTGTAAGTTTATATATAAGGCTTCTCCACAATAAAGGTGAGGGACATTCTCTCAGAAAAGAACCAGGTGTCTTGTGGTTCATCCAAATCTCCAGGCTTTCACCTAATACTCAGACTTAGTGGTGGCCAAGGGCAGCCAAAAGTGGAGGTTCCACCAAGATTGGGAAAGAAAGGGGACCCTGATAGATCACCCTCAGAAGGCTGGCCAGCAAGTAAGGAGTTGTGGGGGTGGATTGCAAAAGATACTTAAAAATAGGTACCTCAACTCCTGAGAGAGTTAGATAGGAAAAAGGGTACTGGAAAATAGATACCTCAACTCCTGAGAAAGTTAGATTGGAAAAAGATACTGGAAAATAGATACCTCAAGTCCTAAGAGAGTTGGATTGTAAAGGCACTGGAGTAGGAGTGCCTCAAGTCCTAAGAGAGTTGGATTATAAAGGCACTGGAGGAGGAGTGCCTCAACTCCAAAGAGAGTTGGATTGTAAAGGCACTGGAAAGGGGGTGCCTCAACTCCTAGGAGAGTTGGATTGGAATAGCGATCACAGTCAATCATGCAGAGAAAGTTTAAAGAGACAAGGTACTGGTAAGATTTCATTTTAACTTTGGATTAAGTAATAATGCTAAGAAAATTATTAAAGAAATACGGGAAATCCTCCACTGAGGAATCCCTCCCCCTTGAGCTGTGCACCAGCAGCCAGCTGACCCATCAGCCCATGCCTTTGTCCACTCAAGCCTGCTGCGGGCTCCAGTCAGCCAGCAATTATGTGGTGTGCACAGGCTGGCTGGAGAAATCGCCTCCTGAGAAAAAGTTGGGGCGCTATGCTTGGAAGAAATGTTGGCTTATCCTGTGAAGAGGTCAGATGAATGGTGACCCAGATGTTCTAGAATACTAAAAGAATGAACACTCCATGAAACCCTGGCAGATCATCAACCTAAACTTATATAAGCAGTTGGATGTAGGCCTGACCGTCAAAAAAAAAAAAAAAAAAAAGCGCCAAAAGAGTTTTATGTTTGATATCAAGACCAATGAGCACACCTTCTGTCTGGTGGCTGAGACAGAGGTCGACATGAATAGGTGGGGCCAGAGCATCTGCCAGATCTGCCGCTTCAGTCAGACTAAAGAGAGCACAGACTCCCTGAGAAACCTTTCTTCAGTCATAGTTTCCACTCTTCTCCAGCTGAGTTCAGCAGCTCCAGTCATCACCTGCTCCAAGCAAGGAAGTCCTCAGCTCCTTCACACTCTAGTCAGCCCTTCATGTCAAGCCACATCTGACCTGCCTTATCCACCAGTGCACCTCAAGAGTATCAACACTTACACCAATGCATAAGCCAAAGGACAGAAAATGCAAGGAATGCCAGCTTCTCTCAGAGCACCTGACAGGAGAGTGATACAGCTGCACAAAAACTTGCCCAGGGCAATAGACAACAGAGTCAGCGGCCAGGTCCATGACTTCTATAGCCCTCCCAAGCCAAGCTGACACAATACAGGATTCAAAGACAGTGCTTTTGACCTCCCCTGTAGCCTGGCTTCACATGGCCACACCAAGGGCAGCCTCACAGGGTCTAAGGCAGATAGTGAGGATTGGTACACCTTCAAGGCACCCAGCAACACCCTCTGTAGGGAATTTGGAGACCTCCTAGTGGGCTCCCTTTCAAGTCACCTGTCACCAAGTCTTGGTCCTCCCAGTACTGCCATTCCATCTCCAACACAGACTCAGGAAAAAGTAAGGAGAACTATATTCCTGTGCAGAAGACCAGTGTCTTCATCCCTGGTCCCCACTGGCACCAACAACCCAGTCCCAAAAAGGAGTACTGGCAACATAAATTATATAGCCCTGGACTTCCAGCCAGTCTCCCCGAGCCCTCACCGCAAGCCATCCACATCATCTGTCACATCGGATATCATACAGGAATGGAAAAGATGTGGCAGTCCTCAAGACCCTCCAAAGACGCCAAGCTATGGTAAGGATGACCATTCCCCCGACACCTCCTCTCCTTTATGAGTTTTGCTCAAAAGATGTATGTATGTTCTGTATGTATGGTATGGCTACACATGTGAGTATGAAGTGTAATCATAAATGTGTGATTGTTAACAAAAGAATGCCATTGTATTGTCTTTAAATCATTTAATTGCTGGAGAAGGAGCATTAGTTGTTAAAGTACAGGTTACTTGGGAGGGGAATTTCTGCCTTTGTTTCAACAAAAAAAAGCTGTGGATTCCTTCCAGACTTGTATGGTTTCATGGGGCAGGACCCCCTGAAGCAATGGCCCAGGTGATCCGAATATTTGTTTTCATTTAAATATTGTTGGTTAGAAATGGTATTGGTCACAGTCAATCACTTTTTTAAAGAAAAAAAGGAGAAATATAGTATAGAAATTATATTTTGTATTGGAATGGATCCTCATTTATTGATACTTTGTATTGGAATGGATCTTCATTTGTTGATATTAATGAGGTTTTCTAGATATATAGATATTCTTCAATTGTATTGGAATGAATCATCATTTGTTGATATTACTTAGGTTTTCTAGATATATAGATATTCTTCAAACCTTTCAAAGACCTACAGAATATATGGCATTTAAATGGTTTCAGGTTTTTCTTGACAGGGAGACACAACTGCTCCTGGCACACCAATTACATCTGAGAGGAAGATGAGCATCCAAGAAACTCGTTATAGAGTTTGCCTTTGACATGGCAAGACTAGCCATTTGGGCAAAAAGCTGCTCTTGCCTGAACTGTTTAACTGTTGCTTTGTAAACTGGACATGCAGGACCCAAAGGCAAGTGACTGCTGATGGACAGTCCTAAAGGGTTCCTGCTTCATGAAAGAGTCTGCCAGATATTCTACAGGACACAGAAAAAAAGGTGATGGGCAAACTGCCACTGCAGGTGGATAGTTTAGAATTTCATGCTTTGCTGAGAATTCTGCCAGACACATTGTGGCATTTAGGCTAAAGATGGATGCCCCAATGTTACCAAGAAACTTTGGGTGACTGTCTAGGAAGCAAGATGTCTCTGTCAATTCTAGAGCTTGTATATTTCCTTCTATGGTCTTTGATGGAGTTGAAGATAGATAGTTATAGTAACACACTAAGATAGAATGGTTAAAATCTTATAGTTCTTACTTGATAACTATTTTGTTATATATAAAGAAGGGGGAGATGTTGGGAACCAGCCCCCACAGGGTCTCTAAGAGTTGTTTTCCAGCATAACGACAGGTACCCCCTGTTTCCTGACCTCATCCCACTAGGATCAATATCCTGTTGTGAACCCTTTGACCTGGGAGTTTTTGTAAGTTTGTATATAAGGCTGCTCCACAAAAAGGTGAGGGACATTCTCTCAGAAAAGAACCAAGTGTCTTGTGGTTCATCCAAATCTCCAGGCTTTCGCCTAATACTCAGACTTAGTGGTGGCCAAGGGCATCCACACATACCTGCAGTCCCAGCTGAGTCAGGAGGATTATTGATCTCACAAGTTTGAGTGGTTTCCCTGAGCACCATAGTGAGGCACTGTCTCAACTTTTAAAAGAAAATAAAAGAGAGAAAAAAAGTGAGTCTGGATCTCCAGAGAAAGCCCTCAAGCAATTGGGAAGGCCTTCTATAAAGCTAATACCAGAATCTATCTGGCTAAGACACACATCTTTTACCATATGTGGTAGAGAAAACTATAGTTAATTTTCAATTGATGAGGAGGACTTAATGAAGATTTATATCTTGGTATAGGGCTTTAAAGGGTTTCAGCTCACCCCCACCCTAGGATTTGTATTTGCTACCCAAACTGCCTAATTCATTCACTTTCCCTCATCCCTCAACATACAGAGACTTACAAATTGTTACACCTTTATCAGAAATAAAATATTTTGCCAGAATAAATCACTGTGGATGGAAATTGCAGCTTCTCCATGGGAGAGAGTGTGTGGCCAGTCTCAGAGGCACCATGTGTGCATCATTGGCCCTGGGAAGGTGCCAGTGAGACAGAGTGACACCTCACTAGTGGTGGGTAAATGACCTTTAGCAGCTAGGGCAGGAACATGACTATCATCAGAGGACTCTCTGGGCATGCTCCATAAAAGACACCATCTGTGGCTGTTTGGGAAGATGTGTGCCTAGCTCTAGGCTGGCTTCACAGGGAGGTCACAACACCAATTCTGAGCTCTCCCAAAAGACCCTAACCTTATCACAGGTGAGACCAAGGGGCTCTTTCCCTGGTTGTTACTTGGTCACAGGGCAGATGCAGATGCTGCCCTCGGAGAGGCCTTCACTGAGAGGGGGGCCTCTGAGTCTGGTCTAGGGAAGCTGTTGTAGGAAAAATGGGACCCTGGAGGGAGGGGAGATGTCCCTGACAGTTCCAAGTTAAGATCAAGGAAGAAATTAAAAATTCATGAGCCAAATCATTGCTTAGTAACTGGCCATATGATACCAGTTTTGCTACAAGTGAAGGAGGTGGAGGGAGAGGAATGCTAATGGGAAGTAGTTACTGCTCAGAGTAGCTAGATGTGGATTTCTGGCTATATAGCCATGGGGGAGGGGTGAGGTGACAATCCTTGGATTACAGATCAGCCAGGATCTGCCCTTAAGTCACTCTGCCTTAAGAGGTTCCCTTTTGGACATTGGTCATGCACTTCATTTGAAAGAAAATCTTGATAGTGGAGAAGAAACAAGTTATTGACTCCTGGCAGAAGTGAATCTGGGCTTCCAGCTCTTTTTGCCTTCTGTCTGTGACAGAGCGCCTCAGAAAGTGTGCATCTAGAGGCAGGGAGCAGGAGACTCTAGTGGACACCAGGACAGGCAGATTCTAGCTTTTATGTAACTGCTAATCACTCCCACTCTCCACCCACTGACTGTTCACAACACCCAGAAGGTCATCACAAGATATTGAAGAGCCAAATACACCAACTCTCCCTTGTAATACCAACAAATGGGAACCAAAGGCAGGAGAAATGTCATGAGTTTAGGGACAGCCTAGACTACAGAGTCTCAAAATCAACAAAAACAAAAAACAGAGATTGAAGGAAAAATACATAAACAAGGATATTTACAATGTTTTCCTCAAAAGAATCAGAAAGGGGATTAGATAGATGGCTCAGTGGTTGATACCACATATTGCTCTTCCAAAGAACCCAAGTTCAATTCCCAGCACACATATCAAAGGGTCACAACTAGTGTAACTCCAGCTTCAAGAGACCCAACACCTCGGGCCATCATGGGCACACACACACATGGCATACACTCACACAGACACATGATTAAAATATATATCTTAAGAAAAAAGACAATGAAGTAGAAAGGCCATTCATCTCTTTTGCCAAGGTGCATACCCACAGGTTCTTGGAACAGAGTGTTAGAGGATTGGGGCCAAATACTTTGAAAAGATGAATGAACATGTTTTTTCCTGAGACTTACGTGTTTGTAAAGTACAGCCTTGTGTATTCCCCCACTGCATACCACCTACCACTCTCCACTCTGTCTACATAACCTCCACTTCCTGTCTTCCTAGGATAAGTTCAGAAGTTAAATCTCAGCCTGTCCTTCCCTCGGTGGTGTCTCCTCCTCTTCCTCTCCCTCTCTAATAACAAGATGATGATTTAAAAAAAATTACTTTCAGTGCTCTGAAACTAGTATGCATATTCTTGCTGCCATAACAAACAGAGAAGTAGATTTGTCCAAGATCCCAACTCTCTTCCTCTCTAGAGCCACAGGAGACCTTCTGCTGTGTTCCTACCTTGCTGCTGTGTCCCTCTGGTACAACTCCAGCAACCTCTGCCTTTTGATTTACTGATGTATGTCCAAGCGTTCCCATTGGGATCTGTGTCTTGAGAAGTAGGATGAATGTGATTCAACCATGCCTGCTCCTGTGTGTGTGTGTGTGTGTGTGTGTGTGTGTGTGTGTGTGTGTGTGCAGACACTCGAGTGACCATGTGCATGTCCACAAGTATATGCACACACCCCTTCAAAGAAAATAGGCAGTAAGTTCTTGCTGAATGGGCACATAAATAAGTAAATATTTGCCTGAGTTTCTGATATTTCTCTTTACCTTGTTTTAGTTGTTTTTTAGATCACTATTGTTTTAGTTGTTTTTTAGATCACTATGACCCCCAAGTACTTGTAAGTACTTGCAATAAACAAGTTCAATGAAAAAATATTTACTGTGGCTCCTATTTCCAAAGTAAAAAGCTGCAGTTGTTTGGTCCCATGCATTTGCTTGAGCAGAAATCATTACATAAGGATAACAAGACAGAGGAGCAAAGGTCTTTCTCCCTGTGAACACTTCCTCCAACTGACTCCACCTCCTAAAGGTTCCACAACTTCCCACACAGAGCCATCAACTGAAAATTGAGTGTACAGCACACGGACCAGTGGGGCATTTCACATTCAAACCATAATACCTTCACTAAAACTTAAAATGTGATCATGAGGGTGGCATTTGTTGAACAACTACTGCCTGCTTGATTTGGGGTGAGTAACTGACACATATGTATCTCATTTGAAGGCATAAATGTTCTCATTCTGATATTTAATCACACTGTGGTTAGTGTGAAGACCAATGCAAGTGTGACCCCTCTGCCAGATGGCTGTATCAGCCTGTGAAAGAGAGTAAACAACCTGGTTGCAACTCACTTGAACACTTTGGAAGAAGATCACACTTCCAGGAACATAGACATTTCAATATCATCTCCAGATACTCTAGGGATAGGTTCATGAGCCACACACCTGATCCAGCTACATCATAATAGCAATAGCTGTCTCTACCTGCCTGTGGCCAGAAGCCCTCATCAGTGGCTATGAAAAATAAGTCTAAACACCATACCCCCAGACATGATAGGGGTTATATAAGATGAAGGAATTCTGTCCCCATCCCATGCTCCTGTTCATAATGGATGAACTCTGGGAATGTGGTTTGGAAGCTCAGCTTATAGAAACATTAGTCTGACTTCTGGTCCACCTCTCATAGCCATGGGCTACACAGCTAACCCAGGCTAGTGTGTGTCTTACAAGAAGCTCTTCTCCATTTACCCCTGTCTATCTATTCCAGTATATCTTCAAGTCTCCCAGTTATGAAATGAAATCCACCATGTATTTAACTCATGAACAGTAGACACCAAAGACAGGAGACAGAGATGGGCAGGCCACCCTATCTTCCCAATAACTGATAGTATAGTAACAAGCTTGGAAAACAAGCAACTGAACAGGTTCATTTATATTTGCCAAGGTCTGGGGCATGAGCTTTGCATTTGTTATGCAAACTCTGCCTCAGTTGTAGGAAAGCATCTATTGGTGCCTCCCATTTCCAGACTAGGGAACCGACTGTCTATAAAGGGTTAAATAAGTTAATGTAGGTCTCAAAACTAGTGTCAGGGCTGGAGTCTGAATCTATTCTGAAGTCTTGTTCCAAAGTTATGCTTTAAATAATACAATATGCCACTTTTCATCTTAGCCTTTTCCCTCTAATTAAGCTGCCAGTTTCTCCCATGCTTGGTTATCTACCAATCTCTGGTTCATGGCTTATCCCTGTTCTGAGTTAAGTGAAAGTTCTGAAGTCATCCTAAATTGCTCAGGGAAGTCACCTTTCCGAGAAGCCTATATAGTCCCTGAGGAACTCCCTGTCTCCTCCTTTTAAGCAGGAAATACACGTGAAACAAGACCTTTAATTAGCCCCGACTATTAGCTCCTACATCCTGTAATAATTATCTTTGGCGATGTCATCTTCTGTCCCCTGGGTAGCATGGATATTATGGACTATTAGAAGCTGTTCTGAAAACTGGCCATCAGTCTGATTCGTATTAGGCCAATTACTTTTACTAAAATTAAAATTTGTCAAGGATACTTTGATGAAGAATCTTGGCAGCTGAACGGAGCCCTTAATGAGCTCTAAGGCTCTCTTTGGCATGAGCACAGTGCTTTCATATCAAGGGGAAAGCCTAGTTGTAGCAGAAGAACCTGAGATCACAGGAACATACTTCCTGCCTCCCATAGCTATGGCCAGGGAAAGAGAGTCAGAAAAGTCTTCATTTGTTTTATATTAGCAGGGTGGGTTTGGGTGTTCAACAAAGACCAAAGTAGAAAATATGGACCCCATGGCCCTGATATGTCAACAGGATAGTTGGTGTAACCAGTCTAGCAGTTACCTTCTCTGTATCTATGGCTCTCCTTTACTTGTTGACAGAACTCTGCTTTCACTAGAAGTAGCAATGTGATGGTTAAAAGTCATTTTTTCTCATTGTTAGTAAAAGAAATGAGCTTTGGGTTTCTGGAAAATTTTTCCTGTTCTTTAAAAAATAATTGGGCTATTGTTTCCTCTCCTCTTCTTTCAAACTATTCAGAATGAACATGCAATTGCCAGAAGTGACGCTGTCATCTCCTGATGTGAGGCTAGAAGTTTAAGAACAGAATACAGCCTGCACTGAGCAGAAGAACAGAATCTGGGAGAGGCGGGCAATTCCTGCAAGGCTCCTGGTGAACAGTCCCATAATTGCTGCCCTACTCTCCCCTACTAATTGTTACAGTTCCGTTTTGCGTTGCTTGCTGTTTAGTGTTCCCAACTGGTACAATGAAGGAGAGTACAAGAACAGAATATGTAATGACCACAGCTGAATGGGACAAAATAGTACAGCCAGTAGCTCAACCTGAGCACAGTGCTGGGCTGAGTGTGGGGACAGGATGAAGTGCTGAGCTCTGTGCCTGTTGTTGAGATTTACTCACTTACTCGTCTTCATGTGTGGAGTGATTGCTATATTTTCATGCTAGACATGGCTGTGTATTAACTATAAATATGACAAATCCATATTTATTTACAAACATGCCCATCAGTAGTAGATTTCACATTCTAAGGTGTCTAGTGTCCCACTTCTGGCCATCTAGGACACAAAAGCCTCTTTAGCCAAATTCCTGAGAATACTCTTTTCCCATGTGAAAATCATCAGGTACTTGTACACACCATCATCATAGACACACCAGTAGAATATTCCAGAGTAGGGGAACATCATAAGTCTGCCTACCAACATCACAGGGCACAAGCATCAAGGGCTCCAGTTCTCGGTTTCATCTTCACCTTCTATTGCTGACCTTGATGTAATAAACGTGTTTCTGAAAATCTTTGCTAAATTGACACTGCAAATGCTAAAGAGGTTCATTATGTCCACTATGTCTAAATTTAACTTATTATTATTATTATTATTATTATTATTATTATTATTATTAGTGTGTGTGTGTGTGTGTGTGTGTGTGTGTGTGTGTGTGTGTGTGTGTGTACAGCATACCATGCTACAGCACATGCATGGAGGTCAGAGAGAACAGCTTCCTGGATTTTGTTCTCTCCTTCCACCATGTGGATTTCAGGGATCAAACTCAATTCATCAAGCTAGTTTTTATGTCGACTTGATACAAGCTGGGGTCATCTGGGAAGAAGGGATCTCAACTGAGAAAGTGCCTCTATAAGATTTGCCCATAGGCAAGCCAGAAGTAAACGTTGTTGATTGATGATTGATGTAAAAGATATCTATGCCATCTTAGGCAAAAGTGGTCCTGGATAGTCTGAGAAAGCTGGCTGAGAAAACTGGAAAGCAAGTCAGCATTCAGCATTCCTCTATGGCTTCTCCATCATTTTCTAACTCCAGATTCCTGCTTTGAATTCTTGCTTTGGTGGATGGACTACAAACTGTAAGATAAAATAAAACCTTGCCTCCCCAAGTTGCTTTTGGCCATGGTGTTTTACCACAGCAATATAAACTCTAATTCACACAGCAAGCACCTTTTCCGCTGAGTCATCTCATTGACCCCACTATTTTATTCATTATTGTTTTGAAACAAGATCCTGCTATATTTAGCCTGGGGCTGGCTTATGTAGGCCATGCTAGCCTGTTGTACTCACAGAGATCTCCCCTGCCTCTGCCTCTCGTGTCGAGATAACAGTGATGTGCTACCCTTTCCCTGGCTCACTGTGTTTCAATACTGAGTTTAAACTCTTCCCTATGTAAGATGGCTACTTTCTCCCTTGATCTGCCTGTTGTTTGAAGCTACATTATTTGGCATCAAATTTCTATGCTTTAAAAAAATAAAACCTCGAGAAAGGGCAAGAATTATGCAAAGTTCATCTGTGCTGACAAAGTCAATGCTATGCTTCCTAGAGTCCACTCTACCTTAAGTTTCTTCTGCTCCACTGAGGGGAATTCATCTTTTAAGACATTTCAGATTAAAAAAAAAAAAAGTATGTTCCTTTCATGGGGTTCAAACCCAGATCCTCATGCAAATAAGGTAAGTGATTTCCCCTGAACTACAGCCTCAGCTCTTCCTGGTACTCTTCTTCCTTTCATACTCACATCCAATCCTCTAGCAAGTACCATTGACCGTCCTTCCAAAATACACCCTGTGTTCGATGCTTCCCATTGCCCAATCTATATAACACCATCCTCTCTTGCCTCCGTTACTGCAAGAGGCTCCTCACTGGCCTCTCTGCTTCTGACTCACCTCCCTGTGGTCATTCATACAGCCAGTTGAGGGATCTTTTCTCCTGTGCAAGTACAAATGTTCCCATCTCCACTGAAGTCAAAGTCAAAGTCCTTCAATGCCCAATAAAACCCTGTATGACCTGGTTATTCATGCTGTCTGCCTGACTCCTCTCTCTACAGTTGACTCAGCCACATTGGTTATCTCGCTGTTCCATGCAACCTTTACACAGACTTCTGCCCACAGTGTTCCTCCCAAGGTGTTTTGCTACCACAATTCTTCTTTCCTGTCCCCTAGCTTGTGGTGCTATTTGGGGATGCAACGAGAACTTTGGAAGAACTAGGCTGCTATAGGCCTTATCCTGCCTTGACACACTCCCCCTTCTCTCTCATCTATGTCTCTGCTATGCCCTTCTGCCTCACCAGAGTCCCAAAGTAATGGAGCCAGCCGAGCCTGGTCTGGAACCACATGGTGGCTCACAACCACCTGTAATTCCAATTTCAGGAGATCAGATGTCCTCTTCTGTTCTCCACAGAAACCAGGAACACACATGGTGCACATACAGATATGAAGAAAAATACTCATACATAAAATAAAGTATTTTTTACTGTCAAGTATTTTGTCACTCAATTAACACCTTCAGTTTTCCACAAGGACTTTATCTTGTTTATTTTTAGGTCCTTGGGAACTGTGTGCACCAGCATCATTCTTTGGGGATCTTATTTTTGAAGGACAGAAAAGAGAATGTGAGGAAAGTTTCAAGGACTCTGTAGAAAGACTAGAAAATATTCACTAATGCAGCAGAAGAGACCAGAGGAAAAGATTTCTGTTTTCCAAGGGATGTCTGAGCCCTCAGACATGACTCTGATTAGTATCTCATCAGCCACTAAGCATGGCCATCCATCTCCTGCCTCAGCAGCACTCAAGCCGACGACCTGAAGGGAGCCTTTTAATTATCCTGCAGTTCAGTCGATTGATCAAGTGTGCAAACAAGTGCCCACTCCTTACCTATTGTTACAGCCACCGCCAAGCTCCTGCTGGCAATCCCTGGCTTTGTTTGGAAAACAATGGAAATAACAACACAAATTTTCTCTTGAAAAAAGAAAAGGATACCCCATTAAGCTATTTTTATTCCCTAGGCTGACAGTCCTTTCATAATCTCCAGTGGACTAGAAATTAACTGGGGACTTGAATATACATTATTCTGTAGGTGGTTACCATGAACAACTGGGTTGTCTTACATAAGGGCAACTGTTTCCAGGTAGGAAAATTTTATCTTATTTTTGCGTTGTCTCTGAGACCTCTTTTGGCAATTCACTGTTGAAATGCTTCATTAAAATTCCAACGCAAGCCCTTTTCTTGCCAATAAGGAGCACACAGGGGAGCCAGGAATCCCATCATTGTAGAGGTTTTCAAGACCAAGTCTCCCCCAAGCCAAGCTGCAGGCTCTCCCAGAGGAGTGGAGATTAGCTATGGGAACTGAGAATCATTCCACAGTACCACAGGGAACATTTCCTAGCTCTTCTCTGAAAAAGTGCAAGAGATGATGACAAGAGGGGAAGTGCCTTGAGGAAGACGAGAGGAAACAAGGTCATCCCATTCCATTTAAAGAGCACTAAGTTAGAGTTTCACCCTTGAGGGTATTGTTAGGAAAGGGTTTTGCTGTGACATGGGGTCTTATTATAGACCATGCTGACCTCCAGACGGAGATCTCTCTGGCTCAGCCTGGGATAACAGTCAGATGCCACCATGCTAAGCCTCACTCTGTGTGTGTGTATGTGTGTGTGTGTGTGTGTGTGTGTGTGTGTGTGTGTGTGTGATGTGTATGTTTGTATAGTATGAGTGTATAGTGTGTATGTATAGTGAGTGTTTTTGTGTATGGTCTATGTACAGTATTGTATAGCGTGTGAATATGCAGTATGTGTATATAGTATGCATGTAGAATGTGTGTGTGTGTAGTGTGTGTATTGTATGTGTGTGTTTCTGTGTGTGGTGTGTGTACAGTATGAGATAGTGTGTGCAGTGTGCATGTGTATACAATGTGTGTGTAGAATGTGTGTAAATTGTGTGCATGTGTCTGTGTTATCTTGTGTGAAGCATTGTAGAGTGTGTTTGTGTAGTATATTTGTGTAGTATGCATGTGTGCTTGTGTGTGTATAGTGTGTGTTTGTGCATGGTGTGTATATAGTATGGTATAGTGTGTGTATGTGCTGTGTGTTTCTGTGTATATGTAGTATTTGTGTGTAGTATGTATATGTGTTTGTATTTGTGTAGTGTGTATATTTTTCTTTACCTGTGTGTTTACGTATGTGTGAAGACCAGAGATTGACATCAGATACCCTCCCCAAGAGTTATCCACATTCTGAATTGAGAGAGGATCTCTCACTTAAACCTAAGAGCTAGTATTTGGCTAGTCTACCAAGCCATTTTGCTCTGTGAATTTCCAGTCTCTGCCTCCAAAGCATTAGGATTACAGATGTCTACAACACCTGCCTTGCTTTTACATGCATGCTAGGGAACCTAACTCTGATCCTCATGCTTGTGTGGCCAGTACTTGACCTGCTGAGTCATATCCCAGCCCTTCTCCTTGAGTTTTAGCTTAAACTCTATTTTTCCTTCCTTCCTTCCTTTTCTTTCTTTCTGCTACTGGTGATTCTGGTCTCTCTCTACCCTATGACATGCAATAAATTGACTGAGCTTCTAGGCTTACAACAAAAGTATGCAAACAAACCCTGCCAAGGAAATCAGGATTCACACATACCATTAAGAATACAGTCAATGTCATTTGCAGGAATGGTTTCTACTGAGGAGAGGTGACAGCTATATCTCAGCACTGGTCAAGGAATCCCTCAGCCAAGCCTCTCACCCCAACATGGTATTTCAAGCTGATCACTACTTCGCTGGCTGAGGCCTTACACAATTTTTTAAGGGAAGATAGTTCAGTAGGTAAAAGGGACAAAATATTGGCACAGGCTACAGTGTAGGTGAACCTTGAAGATGTTTTGCCAAGCCAAGTAAGTCATACACAAAAACATCAAATGCTATGTGATTTTATATCTCTGAGAGACACAGAAAACATTCAGCTTGGTAGGTGTGGAAAGTAGTATGGTGGCTGCCCAGAGTAGGGAAGGAGAGATGGTTTGTTGTTTGGTGGATTCAGACTCTGCTTTGGAAATGATGTTGTTGAGATGGACGTGCATATGATGATATGATGATGCCTACACAACTGTCCAGCTTCCCTTAGTGACCTACATCTGTACACTGACGGTGGGAAACAAGTGAGACAGCGAAATTCCACTGTAAGCAAACATTCTGTCACCTCCACTCCAGTAATTATCTACTGCAAATCCTTTGCCCCTCTCAGCTAAATTTTCTGTCCACTTCTCTTTCTTTTCTTTCTTCTTTTTCCTCTCTTCCTAACTTCCTCACTCCCTTCTTTCCTGCTGTCCTTTCCTTTTCTTCTTAAACTTTTTTTGATTCATTCTTTGTGGATTTCACACCATGCATTGGATCCTATTCATCTCCCCATCCCTTCATATCCACAACCCTTGCAATCCCCCCTGCAAAAAAAGCAAAACCAAACAAAAGCAAAGTCGCAGTATGGAAGCCGTAGTGTGACACAGTGAGTCCCACAGTATACCCTGCAGTCCATAGAGCTTTGCTTGTGAGTGAGTGTTCACTGGTCTGATTTGAGGCCTTTAGCTTCTGTTACATTCTCTATCCTGGACCTTCACTGGGACTGCTCTTGGATATCCTGGTGTTGCCTTGTGTCATGGAGGTCCTGTAGCTATAGAGGTGCAACTCTGTCCCTTTCACATGCTCCATCATTCATAGATGAGGTGGGTGTTGGGATGGGCCAACTCATAGCCTGGTTGGTAGCTGGGTTGGTCTGCCTGCCAGCTTTCCCTCGCTGTCACCACGAGGGTGAGCTCTCTAGCATTGCCACAGCTAGTTTACCCAGTGCAGCTGGCAGCAAGGAGTGGGGCCAGTTCTGCTCTTGTGCCCTCAGGGCTGGCTCACCAACACCATCAGGGCCAGCTCTACTGCTTTGCCCAGGGGAAGTGCAGGGCTCCTTCTCCCAAGCGTTGCAGTTGGTGAGGTATGGGGTTAGCTCTTCCACTCTCATGCCCCCAAGCCCAGCTCTCCTTCCTGCCAAGGTGGCAAAGGGTAGGAGGGCATCTTTCCCTCACCCATGCCACCACATGGCAGGCCAAGGGAGCAGTATCAGCTCTCCTGCTCTCATGCCCTCAGTGATGGTTCACCTGCATCCCCACCAACAGGGTCTGCTCTACTGTGTTGACTGGGTGAGGTGCCAGGCCTTCTCTCTTGAGTGCTGCTGCCACTGAGAGGCAGGGCCTGTTCTCCCACTCTCATGACCTCAGGGTCAACTCTCCCACCCACCACAGGTACTGAGGGGTGGGGAGTGGGGGAGGGCATCTCTCCTTTGACCATTCCACCCATATGGCAGATGAGGGGTGGGCACAGATCTCCCATGCAGGTTCACAGTGCCAGATCATCTGTGCCCCATCCAACAGTGTCAGCTCTATTGTGCTGCCCAGTGAGGTGCAAGGCCCACTCTCTTGAGTGCTGCAGCTGGTGAGGGACAGGATCAACTCTCCCACTCTTGTAACCCTAGGACTAGCTTTCCCACCTGTAGTAGGTGGTGCGTGGCGGGGGCGGGGGGGGGGTTCTCTCCCGCTACCATGTGACAGGATGTGGGGCAAGCCTCCAACTCTCACCCATGGGGTCATCTCTAATGTGCTGCTCAGGCAAGGTGCAAGGCCTGCTATCCTGAGCACTGCAGTTGTTAAGGGGCAGAACCAGGTCTCCCTAGTGCTGCAGCCAGTGAGGGAAGGGAACAACTATTCAGACCCATCCTTATTCTCTTTGTTGGTAACAGCAGCTATGGATCACTCTGTGGCAGGGCCACAGAGCCAAACAATGGCTCTTGACAGCAACCCAGGCTGTTCAGCTGTGTACAGCCCTGGCAGGGGTATGGCCCTCAGACACTAACACGGCCCTATGTGGCAGCCCAGATCCCAGTTGTCTGTGTGGCCTTTGATAGAAACATGGGCCATGATATCAACACAGACCATGAGTGTGGTTGGACCATGAACACAGACATGCTGCTTTCTTAATACAGGATCATGCCATGAGTCCAGGTTAGCCAGCAACTCCTAATTCTGCTGCTGTTCGTGAGCACAGGTATTACAGGCCTGCGCCACCACACCTGCATCAATTAAGTTTCTGAATTGTTACCCACTCAGACTAGAACAAAGTATTTTTTTCTTTTTTATTACTTTTATTTTGTTTTGTTTTGCTTTCCTTTTTTCAAGACAGGGTTTCTCTGTGGCTTTGGAGGCTGTCCTGGAACTAGCTCTTGTAGACCAGGCTGGTCTCAAACTCACAGAGATCTGCCTGCCTCTTCCTCCTGAGTGCTGGGATTAAAGGTGTGCACCACCACTGCCTGGCCCTTTTTTATTACTTTTAATTATGTGTGAATAGGTGACAAGAGAAGGCAAAGGTATTGGATCCCCTGCAAGTGGAGTTACAGGTAGTTGTGAGTCACACCACATGGGTGTCAGGAACTGAACTTGGGACCCCTGAAAAGGCAGCCAGTGCTCTCAACTGCTTAGCCACCTCTTCAGCCCCTAAATGGAAATGTCTGTGCTGATCCCAGTGGCCCTGACTGAGCATGCTGCTACATGACTTCTATAGAAACCGGAACTCACATCTCTTCACCTTAGACAAGTCACCACAGCTGGCCAAAGAAATTATTTTAGCCAAGTCTAGCTTAGTGAATCAGAGAGTTTATTGGGGTTACTTATGAATGATGACTCACAAAAGCTGCATGTCTGGGGCTTCCTACAGAACTTGCAGGCATCTTGGGCGGGCAAGTGAGTCTCCTGCTCAGCAGGAGTTGTTACCGCTGATACAATCTTAGGGGAGGTGCTGTCTCAGTTAGGGTTTCAATTGCTGTGAAGAGACACCATGAGCATGGCAACTCTTACAAAGCAAACCATTTAATTAGGGTGGCTCACTTACAGTTCAGAGGTTCAGTCCATTATTATCATGTGGGACATTGTGGTGTGTAAGCAGATCTAGCACTGGAGAGGTAGCTGGAAGTTCTAGATCTTGTGCATGCAACAGGAAGTTGTTTGAGACACACGGCTGTATTTTGAGCATATATAAGGCCTCTACAGTGGCAAATTTCCTCCAACAAGACCAGACCTACGCCAATAAGTCCATACCTCCTAATAGTGCCACTTGCTTTGGGGGGGCATTTTCTTTCAAACCACCACAAGTGCATCGAGAGGATATAGCTACATAAATAACTTCCTGTTTCCAGCTGCCTCTGGACCCATACAAGCCCACAGTCTTATTAGCCTGGTCCACCATGGTGGTTTTCCTCACTTGACCAGACTGGGCTTTCTGATACTGTGGCCTGGGTCAGAGCTGATGCCTCTGGGTTTTTATTCAGAAATACTAGAGCAACAAGATGCCATAGTTATACACGAGGAGGAAGGAAAAACTTACATTGTTGTAATTCATACTCAGAGTCTGTTGATCTAGACATCACCCTTCATGGCAGCTGGCAATGTCCTGCCCATTCAGTGTCACTGAGGCACAGAGGGGACATCTTTGTGTGTCTGTGTGAAGGTGCTCTTCGTGTTCTTATGAAACTACACAGAAGCAAATTGTCCATTCTTTAATAACAATCCTATTTTTCCAAACTTTGTCTCCTCTATTTTTAATTATGTACATGGGCATTTTGCCTGCAGATGTATCTATGTACCGTGTGTGGAGGCCAGGAGGTGGTGTTGGATACCCTGGGACTGGATTACAGATGGTTGCGAACCTCCACATGGGTGCTAGAAATTGAAACCGTGTCTTCTTGAGGAGCATCTGAGCCATCTCTACAGACTGTAACTGTCCTGCTTTTAAAACTAGCCCTGCTGGAGTCTCCTGCCCCACTTTAAGCTGTCTCAGAGCATCTAAATCTGTCAGGTAAGAAGCTTGTGGCTTGTCAGAGAAGGCAACTGCCAGTCATGCAAATGTGATGCAAACTGATGACAGCCAGTGAAAGCATCCAAGGAGG
This sequence comes from Cricetulus griseus, assembly GCF_003668045.3. NCBI lineage: Eukaryota > Metazoa > Chordata > Mammalia > Rodentia > Cricetidae > Cricetulus > Cricetulus griseus. Next base: position 150,934,477 of record NC_048599.1, on the reverse strand, counting down.
AGGCCAGGAACCCACAGAAGGATAGATACTGTGATGATTTAGCCAGGTGCAAACCTCCTGAGAGAAAGTGTCCTCAGAAGGCCCTGAGAAACTGGAATTTATTAAATATTTTAGCAGAACTCATTTATCTTAAGACCAATTGCTTCATAATTAGGTTTTCAAAAGACTGATTTGTTCTTTTATGCAAGATTGCTGCTAAAATGAAGATTGAATTAAATATAAGATAAATAAACAAGGGCTGGCAAGATGGCTGTGAGTAGAGGTGATCACCACCAAGCTTGACCAGCTTTTGATACCAGGAAGGAGGGAGCCAACTCCAGGGTATTGTCATCTGACACTTTGCACACTTTTGCACATACACACTTTTGCACATACATACACACACACACACACACACACACACACACACACACTAAATGTGACATGCATATGCACGCCATACATATACTAAATAAATACATGCAATTTTTTTTAAAAAAACTAAGGCATAAACAAGTTTCAGTCAAATCTTATATTTATTATGAAATATTGGTATTCATTTTAAATGGATTATTTTAGATTTCTTTCCAGGGGAGGGATAAGTATTTTTATCTTCCCTGTAGTGGGTTTCTCTCCCCTGCAGTAAGCCAAATCGAGCCAAATTTAAAACTAACGGGTTAACCTGAGCAAAGCACTCCCGATGACTCTTGGGAAAGGGAGGAAGAGAGAAGTCACATGGCCATTCTAAAGGGGGTAGTTTAAATATCCTGTGAGGGCGTGGGGTGGGGTGATGATGTGCCCCAAAGTGAGTCCATGCTATGGTAAGCTTTGGGGCGGTTTCTCTGGGGGAGTGAGGTTTGGGGAGGCAGGAAGGGGCTGAAGCAGGGTTTCCCACTGAACGGAGGCTACACTTCTTTTGTGGATGTAGCACATAGCAAACCCCCCCCCAACAACAACATACTACCAAGAAATGGGCCTAGATGTCCCTTTGTTGAGCACTGGAGTCACAGGAAATGGAAATTTGTCCCAGGAAGTATCTTTATTGGTACCAACATCAACTCAGCAGATTCATATCCAAACACTGAGGCCTGAGTGGAGCGGCTTTGACACACACACACACACACACACACACACACACACACACACACACACACACTCATCCCTTTGTCCCTCTATTTTGTTAACATACATTTTACTGGGTATTTTCTAGCTATACAGCTATGGCACAAAGGCTATGTGGATGGGATAGGGAACACAGGAATTCACTAAGAATGCACATGTGCACACTGGCACTGAGGGAACCATCAAGTTGTCTCTTGTGTGTCCTAAGGCCCTTATCACATACCAGGTCTATAAATCAGATTGAACAAATTAAACAATGTCCACACTGTGTCATGTCTCACTCCCTCTAGGACAGAACTTTTCACATCTGCAAGAATAAGAAATGACCTTAAAATGAGATTGAGAAATAGTGTTTCCTTTTGTATGTAGCCCCGTAGCCCCATAGTCCAGGATGGCCTGTGCCCTTAATCCTCCTGCTTCTCTGTCTTAAGTGCTGGGGTGACAGGCTGCTCCACACACCCAAATCTCCTTATAGAGGAAGCACCTCTCATCATAGTCAGACTCTACACTTTCAGCTTTGTGGGTGTTTTTCAAACACTTATGCAATCTCACCTCCAGAAACCTTATGAAGACTACAGTAGGCCATGGTAGCCCTGTCACATGTTTTGAAGACAGTCTGTGTCTCACAGACCTAATCCCACCATCCCTCAGCCCTGCAGCCACCCCTCTTCCAGATCACCTTTGGCCCCTGCATTACCAGGCTTACACACTAACCTGCTCTAATTCTGGGAGCTTAGTCAGTGTTACAACCTTCGTTAATTCTCAACTTGACAGGATCTATAATCACTGAAGAGACCAACCTCTGGGCATGTCTGTGAAGGATTATCTAGAGTAGGTTAACTGAGGTGGAAGGCCCACCATAAATGTGGATGGTACCATTCCATGGGACCTGTCCATCTGAATAAAAAGGAGAGCAGGAGCTGAGTGCCACTCTCTTCTTCCTGACTGTGGGTACAGTGTGAGCAGCTGCCATGCCTTCCCTGCCATGGTGGACTGTACCCCCTGAAACTGTAAGGCAATATAAACCCTGCCTTCTTTAAGTCTATTTGTCAGTATTTCACTTCAGCAACAAGAAAAGTAAGCAATACAATCACCTTGCCCCCACTGGACCCACTCTGTGACCAACACCCTTAAGAACAGGCAGGATCATAGGTAGTTCTAGATACTGTGAGCGGGAGGATTCTGGGATTTATCTGTGAATCAGAAATGTGACAAGGAGAGAAACTCCATCCTTACTCTTCACTAGCTGTGACACTCCAAAGTAGGTCACTTAACTATAGTGGGCCTCTAGTTCCTTACATTAAAATTGAAAGCAACTGGTTTGAAATGTGTATTTTGCTTAGTTCTCTTACAAGTTCTAAAGATAAATCTCTACCTTGAATCCTGGAAGACTGTAGAGAAACTGAGCTCATGCAGACCATTTAAACTGTGATCCTGAGGGACTGGAGAGACGGGTCAGTGGTTAGTAATAACTGCTATTCCAGGGGACTCAGGTTTGATTCCCAGAACCAACATCAAGTTTCACACAACTGCTTGTAATTCCAGTTCCAAGTGATATGATACCCTCTGGCCTAAACAGGCACCTGCACACGCATAGTACACATAAACTCATGGAAGCACATAAAATACACTAAAAATAGATAAGTAAATAAAATTGTGACCCTCAAAAGAAATTGTTACTCCCAATACCCTCCTTAAGCTACAGTAAGCAACTTTGTTTTCAAGAAATGGGTATTTCAAGCCCAATGATTTTAACAGCAGTAATGAAAATCAAGTGGAAAACACAATTACCTCACCAGTCCAACAAACTTACTACATTTTCCCAATCTACTTCAGTTTCTGTACAAACCTAAGCACCCCTATCTAACAGTTCACAATACACATTATATTGTGAATCCTACGTTCATCTATCTACACTTTTATCACCATCTGCAAATGTGAACAACAGGCAAAATGCAGTTTCTCCTTTTTACACCCCCTACCCAGTCTCTTCCCATAGACAGAGGGTGAATAAGTTGCCCTTGGAGTTGATGCCATATAAGATGAAGTTTTAAAGGAGGAAAAGAATAAGCCAGGTGTAGAACACTGGCCTGTAGTCTCAGATTCAGAGGCGGCTCAGGGAGATCACAGGTTCAAGGCCTGCCTAGGAAATTTGGTAAGTCTGTATCTCAAAATAAAAAGGATGAGAAACCCAAGACTCTATGGGCAACAGAAGTTGTACCCAATGGGTTTTATATTTTAAAAAAATATGAGAGATGATGAAGTTGAATGGAGTGAACCTGAGAGAAGCTGGGACACAGGGAGATGAATATGATCAAAATCCATTGCAGGAAATTCTTAATACATTGATAAAAATATTATTTAAAGCTGACCTGATCAAGTGAGAGCACACAGACACCAGTATTGGACCAAACCAAGCCCTCTGAATGTGGATGCCAATTAAGAGGCCTGGGCAGTCTATGGGACCTCTGACAGTGGAACCAGTATTTATCCCTAGTGCACAAATGGAGTATCCCTCCCCCTATAGAGGGATACTCTCTCAGTCTAGATACACGGGCCCTCCCCCAAATGATGTTACAGACTTTTGATGATTCCCCCATGGAAGGCCTCACCCTCCTTAGGGTGGGGATGGGATGGAGGGGGCTAGTGGGGGGTATGGGAGGATGGGAGGAAGAGGAAACTGGGATTGATATGTAAATTAAGATTATATTGAGTAATAAAAAATTATAAATAAATAAATAAAGTTTCATATGTAAGGAAAAGCATGCAGTACTTTGGAGAAAGAGAAATCATAGAAGAAAAATTTCACAGTTCCAAAATATTTAATAATAGTTCAAACATGCAAATTTGAAATGCCTCAAAAGAAAATAAAATAAAGGTCAGGAACTCTCTTATTTTTTTCTCTGATTTTTTTAATTTGAATTAGAAACAAGATTGTTTTACATGACAATCCCAGTTCCCTTCTCCATCCCATCCTCCCCTACCACCACCACCCCCCAACTAAAGCCCTACCTATCACATATCCTTTCTGCTCCCCCTGGATGGTGAGGCCTTCCATAGGGTGTCATCAGAGTCTATCATATCCTTTGGGATAGGACCTAGGCCCACCCCCATGTGTCTTGGCTCAGGGAGTATCCCTGTATGTGGAATGGGCTCCCAAAGTCCACACCTATGCTAGGGATAAGTACTGAACTACTACAAGAGGTCCTGTAGATTTCCGAGGTTTCCTCACTGAAACCCATGTTCCTGGGGTCTGGATCAGTCCCATGCTGGTATCCCAGCTATCAGTCTGGGGAGCAAGAGTTCCCCGATGTTCAGGTCAGCTGTTTCTGTGGGTTTCATGAGCCTGGTCTTGACCCCTTTTCTCTTCACTCGTCCTTCTCTGCATCTGGACTCCAGTTCAGTAGAACTCCCTTATTGATTTACGCTTTAGACTAGAGTTGGGCAAACGTACTCTGTCATCTGTCTTTGTAAATAAGGTTTTGTAAGAGCACAAACAGAAGGATAAGAGGCTGGAGCTCCAACTGTTCCTTCAGGGTAGAGCACTCCCCTAGAGCACAAACTGGTTCAGTTCCTAGTGCCACAAACAGAAAACATATCATAGATGTACCATTGAACCTCAGGGTGTGTGCAAACATCCTGAGGTTAAAAGGGGGTGGGGTTGAGTGAATATTCCTACTCACCATACAGGTGACCCGTAAACACAGGGACTCAGTATAGTTAAAACAACTGAGAAACTGAACATTTTTGTTTTCTGGGTTTTGTTTTCAGAAAGAAAAGTTAATTTATTAGACTGTGATGGCAGCGCATTACAGAATAACAGAACTGCCTGCAACTTGTATTCAATTTCAGTTACATTTTCATAACCACATATGACTAGTGACAACTGTAAAGGACAGTATGGGAGCACTCAGGCTGAGCAGAGGGCTGGCTCAATCTTCATAGAATCTCTTAGTGTGAGCCAAAAAGACTTTATCCAGAATTCTCTCCACTAAACCAACTAATTTGGGTCTGTTTCTTATTTGCACTCTTCATAAAAGCTCCACAGTTTGCTTTGGTGGCTATGTAAACTCCATGACAAAACCCAGAGTCTTGTCTTCTGCAATGAAAGACAAAAGGCCCCAGTCAAGGGGTGAGTGTATGACACAAACCTCTCAATCTGATGATTCATCCCAGGATTTTGAAATATTTATAATCCAGAAGAAACTTCACCTGTCCCATGTTATGATAGTGGATGACAGGTGATGGCTACATGGCAGTGACCACAATTTCCTATCCTTGGGCATCTGGAAACTCCCTAGTCCTTCTTATTTCCAAACCTAATTCTTCAAACCACATCACATGGCCAATGAATTTCATTGTGAAGAAATGAGGCAGACACTGGTGTCTGCCAAACACTGTGATGGTCAGCATGGGCCTGATGCCCTGTGCTGGTTCTCACTATGCAAGTGCATCGAGCGTCCAGCATCCAGTATCAATCCCAGGAATTCCTTCACCATAATTTCCCTTCACCTTGCTCAGCAGGAACTGACTGACTAACGTCAGGGCTATTTATACTTTTAACTCTGAGCACATCAAAGACAAATGGCTTTGCCTTCTTTCTGGAAAGTGGAGCTACCAACTTGAACTCTCAGTCTGCTCACCATCTGCTGTCCACAGGTGATCATGGAGTCAGTCAGAGCCACAATGGAATCTTCCAGAGCTGATCAGCTGGCCCACAAACAGCTTGTCTAAGCCAAGAAACTCTGTGTGGAAAGAGAAGGTTCTCTCTAATGTTTCTACATCTGCTTGCAATGCTCAGAGGATCAATACTTAATTCATATTCCTAGACACAATATATCCCTTCCAAGAACTGCAGTAATCATGGGGGCCAGGTATTCCCCATACACAACTCAACTCATTTCATTAGTATGACATAATGAAGAAAGCAAACAGCTTTGCTTCTGATGTTCTGACACATGGAAGACAAGTGCTGGTTACCAACATTGCAACCACAAAATGGCCCTATGGGGAGCACTTTCTAACATATTTACCTAATTAGCCCATTATAAAGTGTAATGTGATTTCTTGCCTTATCCTGCAATTAGTTTGATAGGCATCTTCAAGCAATGACAGAGACAGAGAAGGCAGAGACATACTGTACCCAACTTCACAGGCTGACGTTGAATTTAGTAAGTTGTCCATAAAGCCCCCCACCTCCGAGCTTGGCATGGAGCTTGATTTCTTTGGTGGACTGTGGGGAGAGGTTCCCCCAAGCCATTTCATTTGCTCATGAAGATGGTGTCTAGATCTTCATTCTGAAGATCTTTGCATAAAGGAACTTGGCCAATATGGTATAGATAGTGAGATTAATTGCAATCTCAGGTGTGCTTTTGAGGGAGAAAGGATCTTAGCATCAGCACTTAACAGCTCTGAGCCTCTGATGCATCTTCAGCTTCATGGTGGGAATATAATGTCCACCTGGTCCATTAGCATCATGATAAGTCTAGGAGACCTAGTCCATTAGTATCATGATAAATCTAGGAGACCGAGGATGCTGATGTGTTAATCACAGCAATTGTCAATATTCAGTGAGTACTTGCTCCGTGCCAAGCATACCTGGATGACCGTCCCATAACATAATCAACACATCAAAAACTTTCCTTCCTTCTAATGTGGTAGTTCTCAGCCTTCCTACTGTTGCCACCCTTTAACACAGTTCCTTGTGTAATGTAAAAAGGAACTCCAATGCTTCAGAAACTTGGGAATCTTACAGATTCACAAGTGTCTTAGAGGCCGCTCTCCAGTGCAGCTTGAAAGTTGGGCAGGAAGCTGGAAGAAAGCAGTTCTCTGAGTCATTACCCATGCTGGGCTGGGATTTTAGTTATGGAGTCACCCAGGTACTAGTTCTTCAACCCTCACCTATGTCCCTGTAAGCAACCTTAGAAAATTCACTGGTTCAGCAAGCTAGACTTGAGTTGTTTCTTTGGACAACTTAGTCAGAGCCCATACTGGGAAGAGTACACTTTCACATCTTCCCAGAAGCTGCTCTCGGCATTTGCTTTCTCCTCTTGGTATACAGAGTAGGGAGATGACATGTCAAGTCACTGAAGGGCATCCAGTGTTGGTCTTTGTCTGCAGCTGTTGAGTTCTGAGGTTCCACGTTGTCATCTGGCTTGTGGACGAAACAGGAGTCCCTTCCACCTGGAAGACAGATATCCTAGTCTTAGCACAACCATTGTCTGTCAGCCTCACAGGAGGAAAGGAAGGCTGAGTCTTGATGTTGAATGCCTCTGCACAATCCATAGACTGCCAGTGACAAATCATGTGGCTCACCTTTATACAGGGAAAGTTCTCATGGAGGGCAGTGTCAGGGAAAGTGTCTGGTCAGGGATGATAAACTAGTGGCTTCCAGATAAAGTTTACTTGCAAATACCTTATTTGGCAGCACAAACTGAAAGTGTCTCTAGATGGACACATTCTCCATTTGGCCAGTCACAAAGAAGACTTGTCTGGCATCAGGAACCTAAATCCTACTCATGTGGGCTGCTTGGCCAAGATTGGCTCAGCCGTAGACTGTGATACTCTGTTCTCATGCTTCCCATGATTAAATCTGAGACTTTCTTGGCTTACAGAATGCACTAGGAAGTTACAGATAATCTAGGCATTAATGAAACATGGGTTTCACTCTTCCTGGAAAGGCTCTGATAAGGGTGGGGAGATGGATGACTGGTTTACAGACCTAAAATGCTTTGCAGACTCTGACTTCCACTCTTTTGACAATTCTCAAAAAACCAAGGAGGGAAGTCTTGATGGCTGTCTCTTCTGGAATCCGTGTGCTGCCCTAGACTGTCTCGCTTCCAATTGTAGTAGGTTAGGCTAGCAGCATAAGGTTTCTCCAGTGCAGAAGGAATCGCCAGGTTCTTCTGAGAGGCAGCAGGAGGTAGGCATGTAGTCCCTGTAGTCCCAGACCTTGGGAGGCTGAGGTGGGAGAATTAGGAGTTTGAGACCAGTCAGCCTGCATAATAAGACCCTGTTAAGAAAATAAAGAAGGAAAGAAGGAAGGGAGTTGTCTTAGTTACTGTTCTATTGCTGTAGAGAGACATCATGAATCAAGATAGATTATGGAAGAAATCATTAGTTGGGAGTTTGCTTACAGTTTCAGAGGATGACTCCATATTATCATGGTGAGGAGTCACCATGGAGTCATGGTAGCTGAGAGATTTATATCCTGATTGACATGACTGAGCTCCACATAGGCTTTGGAAACCTCAAAGCCCATCCCTAGTAACACACCTTCTCCAATAAGGCCATACCTCCTAATCCTTCCTAAACAGTTCCATCTACTGAACACCAAACATTCAAATACATGAGCCTTCGGGGACCATTCTTATCCAAACTGCCAAAGGAGGAAAGGACAAAAGGAGGAATGAAGGCAAGTAAGAAATGAGGGGAAGAATAAAAGAGAGAGGGAAGGAGACAGGATGGGTGGAAGGAAACGAGGGAGACAGGTAAGACCCATAGTATGAGAGAAGGAAGAACATAGTGATTACAATGGGAGCTTTTGTTTTTGTGGGTTTTGTTTCTTTGGTTTTTGTCTCCATCCATAGGCAGTAAGTTTTCATTTCTTTGTGGTTGTTTTGCTGAGGCGGGGGGGGGGTGCTGTTGTTGTTATTTATCTTTTTGTTTGGCAGGAATGTTATTTCTTTTATTTTTAAGATTATAATGTAATTACATCATTTCCCCTTGCCTCCCTCTAAACCCTCCCAAATATTCCTCCTTGATCTTTCAACATCAATAGTTGTTACATACATATATGTACATATACATAAGCATATTACTAAATATTGTTGGGCAATGCCTCAAGTCATGAGGAACTATGTCAAGCTATCATGGGCAATAGCCCTTAGCCATAAAGAATGGCTTAGCCCTAGCCTGACTGCCCTGCTCCACCTGCAGGAACAATAAGACCAGTTATCAAAAAATAGCACAACATGATGGGTGGGGCACCCCTTTAAGGCTAGCACTCAGGAGGCAGAGGCAGTCAGATCCTTGAGTTTGAGGTCAGCCTGATCTACAGAGCTAATTCCACAACTGTAAAGGCTGCACCTGTCTGAAAAAGTGAATTTTATGTGTGTGTATAAAATTGTGTATATAGCTCTCTGCATCTTCTTTGCTCTCTCTCTGCCCCTCTTCTCTTCTCTCTGCCTCTTCTCTTAATGCTCTCTCTGCCTCTCTATGGAGACCGGCCATGGTGGTCAGCCGTTAACCCTGTTCCTCTTCTCTCTTAGTCTCTCTACTCTGCCTGGCCTATAATAAACTGGTTAATGTAAAAACAATTGTGTATATATGTGTGTGTTATTTATATTTGTGTGTGTATATTTTTTTGACATGAGAAGTTTTATTGGGGGAAGGGAAGGGAAAGAGCAGAAAAAGAAAGAGACAGAGAGGGAGAGAGAGGCAAAGACCTGCCTGCCTCTTCAGAGAAGCAGTGGGAGAGAGCAGTCGTATATGTTTATTTATAATTTATAAATAATTTGTATATCTGTGTATGTAGATGTATATATGTATATGCATAATTAACAAATGAATATAACTAATATATTATATATTTACAATATAATTATTTATGCATATATTTGTAATATAATTATATGTATATAATTACACATACATGTATTTATTTACATAATTATATAATAATAAATATTTATATTTGCTATAACTTCTGGTAGCTGCCCATGAATTGTGTGTGGTTATGTACCTGTCCCTCAGCCCTTCTAAATGCATTCAACCCTCATCTCATAGAAATGTTGGAACCCTTTACTGTTTTAATAAAGCAAACTGGAGATAAAATCTACACTGGGACATATGCCTGCCTTTTCTTCTGTGCCCCCAAGCCTGCTTCCCCTAACTGATATAGGATGGCACTTGGGACTTCTTTATCTCTTGCCTCTGGTCTGCCTGGATATGTGCTTTTATTTCTACTTTTCAGCTACTTGTTAGGATTTTCGGGCTGCTTGCCTCCATCTGCAGACACACACAAACTGGTTATGGATCTGTTGCTCACTGACTGGGTTGCCTTACAGAGATTCAAATATTTTTAAAATATGAATAATACTAAATAATTGTCACAGGCTGCTTTACTTCACTTCACTTAAGATATCATGGTATCTTAAATTTTTTAAATCAAGAATGTGTATCTAAAAGTTAAAATGGCTAAATGTAATACAGGTGTCTAGCTCTCTGAAAACCTCCCTATTTTCTTAGCGCTTGTTAAAGTAAAACAGACAAAAAAAAAAGTTAATGGTTAAAAACCCATATACAAACTGGGCAGTGATAGTGCATTCTTTTAATCCCAGCACTTGGAAGGCAGAGGCAAGAGGATCTCTGTGAGTTCCAGGCCAGCCTGGTCTACAGAGTGAGTCCCAGGAAAGCCAGGGCTGTTACACAGAGAAACCCTGTCTGAAAATACCCCTCCCTAAAAAGAAAAAAATCCATATATAGATAATCTTAATTTGCTACAACATGCCATGAATAAATTTCTAAGGTTATAATGGTCTAATCATGTTAAGAAAATCTGACTTAAAGATGTATATTTAATCACTTATGTCTTTGTTAACTTTGTTAAGATTTAGCTATTTAGAGAAACTGAGTCATATAAAAAACTGTGATATTTTGTAAAAATACATATAAATTTTTAAATGATGTCTCCAGTCTCTCCATAGACTATCTATGGTGTAAAGTTTATTTTGATACTAAAAGGACTTTAATTCAAAAATTAGAATTGTTAAGGCTCAAACTTAATGGAAGGAAAGTTATAAAGCCCTAATCTTTACTTATTGTAAACTATTATAGATAATTGAGACATAGAAATTAATGGTCAGTCACCTTATCAAGTTTAATGTACTCAGGACTATGTAGTCATACTAAGTTCAAATATAATTCATTTATAGAGACAAGCATGGAGGGAGAGACTAATTTATGTCTCCCATTATATGTTACCACAGTTAATCCTGAAGCGAGTAACTCAGAACAAGTTGAAAGTATACTTGAAGTTTGTTTGATGTAGAATAATATTCAAACTCAGATTTTTTTAAACTGATTTTAAAAACTTAAATGCTTAAGTAAAATGGGCTACATTTACAATACACATGCATGGCAGGGTATCCCCAGGCCCAACTGCTACCTTTTCCCTTGGATGGGATTCAGCCCCACCAAAATAAATTAAATGCTGGACTCATTATAGGAAATATGGGGAAATAAGAGCCACCAAAATTCTGCTGGTCTTGTCTCCCTCCACCTGTGTAGGTCACATCAGAAAAGCCTCCTCTTTATAAGAAGGAAGAGTTATTCCTCATTTCTCAAATGATGGGGGACAGTTATAGATTCTCCTGCCTAGTGGAGGGTCTAAGCCCACATCCTAAATGTCTAAACAACCGAGAGGCAAATAACAGTTACAATGCCCTCAGTGTTACCTGTCAATTGGTCATGCCCTGGCTTTCAATTCTTCCTCTTAGCAAAAACAAATTCCATGGTTCATACCTTAACCATTCATGTAACTTGGTTAAAGGAAGCTGCCAGACACTCTGTTATAAAACTCACAGTTGGGGCATATATTCAGACCATCCAAGTGAAACCATCTTGGTTTCCTGAAGCCATTTGGCCCCAAATAAACACACAAAGACTTACATCAATTATGAAACTGTTGGCTGATGATGAGGACTTCTTATTGGCTAGCTGTTTCTTAATTATTAACCCATTTCTATCAATCTATGTATTGCCATGAGGCTGTGGCTTACCTGGCAATGTCCTGGCATGGTGTTACTCCTCCAGCAGCAGAGACTCTATTCTGGGCTCACTCCACCTAACCTTTCCAAGAATTCTCCTTATCTCCTAGACCCACCTATCTTCCTGAATTATTGGCCGAACAGTTTTTTTTATTCATTAACCAATAAGAGAAACATACAGGAGGACAACCCCATCATAATTCTTTTACTACAAAGCTTACAGGTGCTTGCTTCTTATGCAGTAATCTAGTGGAACAAACTGCTAATTACGGTTACCATGCCCTTCTATAAAATCTGGTACAAGGTCCAGCCAGTTGTACAATAGTATCTAACTTAACCAGCATCAGGGCAGCCCCTGGGGGAGAACCCAGCTCCAATCCAATCCCTCCTTTTTGCCACTCTGGGCATTTGCAGGTGGGGGGACTCAGAACTAAAGCAATGGGGCAGAAGCCTTTTCTATAACAACTAACCTTTCTGTTTTACCAGCTCTCAAAAGGCTTAGAGAAGTTTCAAATCAGCTTAAGAACCTTCCAAACCAGCTCAGTTCTTTGGCTGCTACCTTGCTCCATGACTAGATCCAAGCACTGCTAAACAGGGATAGGATTTGGGCCCTCCTATGTGAACAATACTGCTTCCACACCAACAAATTCTAACTGGTTTAAAATGGGGCCCAAAGACACAGGATCAGCCAAAATTCACCCGCCATCCTTCTTTTAGTTCCCTCCAGCTCTGGCTTTCTCCTTATGATCCTCATATTCTCTTTTTACTCTATCTTAAGAGTTTTACCCTCTGAACTTTTCCCCACACCCAAACAAAAGCCCTCTCAATGGTTCTCACCCTACTACAATGACAGGGCTCTGACAGGTACAACACAGCCAACTGACCAATCAGATCAAGGAAGTCCTGATGTTGGTACAACAAACAATTACCCTACAAAATCAAATAGATTCCATACCTGCAATGGCCCTCCAAAACCATAGAGAATGAGACTTAGTGACTACCCAAAGGGAGGCAAAGCCTTTCTAGGAGAAGAATGCTGTTTTTATAGAAATCAATTCAGCCTAGTACAGGAAAATGCCAATAATTATTAGAAGAAATTAAAAACAGAAAAATAGCAGGCAATACTTACTGTTTGGGGACAATGGTTTGCCTTCTTGGTAGGTTCAATCATTATGATTGTACTAACTGTACTGTTTGGTCCCTTCCCTCTCAGCTGAATCACCAAGTTCCTCCAGCAAAAACTACAAGCATTCACCACCCAGAGGGTCACTGAGTTCTTTATAACCCCAAAGTACCAGCCTCTATCCCATCTGTAACTTTCTAGTAGCTATCAACGTGTGTTTATACATACATACATACATACATACATACATACATACATACATACATACGAGGTATCCCCCAGCCCCTCCCCTTTATGTGTGCTTAACCTTCAGCCCATGGGAAGGCTGAGGCCCCTCACTGTTCAAAAGCAGCCTCAGTCTGTTATCACAGAGCCTGTCTGCCTCTGCCCCAGTTTCCTTATGGTTACAACTTGCTCAGTCTGGATGATGTTACTGGTTGGTATGCCTGTTTTCAGGGCTGACCATTTGGTATCAGACAACCAATTGGTGTGCTTCCCCTAGGGGGAAGGCTATTTCTCCTTCTCCCAGGACTCCTTAGTTACCTGTAGTTCTTTATGTAGGGTTGAGGCCTCATGGACTTTCCCTGTGGCTTTTGGTCCTAGCCAAATGTTTCATTTCTCTGAAATGTAGGCCATTTCCCCTCATGTGTCCTGAGTCTATCTGTACCTCTTACACCACAAGGAGCAGGGGAGGTTGGGGGGGCTCACTCTTTCCCTAGCCAATCAATAATTCAGTTGTTTCCATGCTTACACAAAGAGGAAGAGACCCACTCCCTGCTACTGAAGCAAGAAAATGGGAGAGAGGGGGAATCACTTGGCCAGACACTAAAATAAAAAACAAACTCAAATCCCCTTAGCATTGGTGGTCTCCCCAGCTCTCTGGGGACTGTTCTCTTTCTGAGAAGTATATGTCATTTGGCAATAAATGTTCACTTTGCCCTGACCTATCTTCTTGTCTTTTAATTCTTCAGCTGATGAGAAAAATAATATACCTGCTAGCCAGTATGGGAAGGAAAGAAGGGAGAGAGTGAGGAACAGAGAGAAGGAGGGAGGGAGGGGAGAATGGAGGGAAGTTAAGTTGGTGAGGGGATGCTGAGCAAAACAGTCTTCACTTACCATTTTGTCCAGCCATTCTTGTTGCTGGCAGGAGACAGGATGGGAGAGTCAACTTTGCTTTGCTCAATCAGTTCTGCATTGTTTTCAAAGTCAGTAAGAAAAGCCCAGAACCTGTAGCCTGTCATACACATACCTTGTCTAACTCTGGTGCATCTCTAAAAGTGATTGTCATTTAGCAGATGCTCACATGATGCTTCCACTGCAAAGAATAAACCTTGCTTCAGAAAATGCAGGTTCTAGTGAGGCATCAAACTGATGGAGGCATTCATGCTGATCGAGAAAGGGTGAGTCTAAGTACCAATTTCTAGTGGGAAGACAGCCTGAAGAAGCCAGGCCATCTTCACAGGCCACTGAGGAAATAAACTCCGGTATTGACAGAGGGTTGACCTAGCCTGTTGTTTTGTAATGCAAACCAGGAGACAGAGTTAATGGAGTTTGCCCCCAAGGTCCCCAGAGTTTACCCAGGACAATGGAGCTGAGTTTTTTCTTGGGTCTGGGAGGCATCCACTCCCTCCAGGATATGCCATTATAAGCACACACGTAAGCTGCTATGTGTCTCTTGGGTGGGCTCTGCTGTGTTTGTGATTAAAGTGACCCATTTAGGTGAACTTTCTAGTATTTGAGAGCAAGAAAAAATATTTGTCATATTTTCCCAATTCCCCATTACGTCTGACTCTTACATGCAGTTTCCTTAAAACCTATTGACAGAAGATTTTGAATAAATTTCTTGCCACTCTGGCATCTGGTTTGCTGTTGGGCTCTGAGGCTCGGCATCTGGTGTCTGTGGCTGGCACTTTGCCTTCTTCTTCTTCTTCTTCTTCTTCTTCTTCTTCTTCTTCTTCTTCTTCTTCTTCTTCTTCTTCCTCTTCCTCTTCCTCCTCCTTTTCTCCTTTGTATCTCATTGTAAGATATTTGAAAACTGGTCTTGTTATAAAACATTATAAGATAGCAACAGTAATATAAATAAAAAATTCCCCTTGCCATCAACTAATCAGCTAATCAAAGACTTACACTTGCCCATTCTTATGCCTATACAACCCATGTGGATTATTCTGGAGAAACACTGCATTCTGGGCAGCCTTTCTTTTCTGCATTTTCCCACTTCATGAAAGGAGACCTGGGTGTCACCATGGACATTGCACAAGCCCACATTGGCCTTTCCCTCCTTTCCAGACAGGGCACCACCATGTGGATTAGTCACCAATCAGAAGCTCCTATCTACAAACAAGTGGACCCTGGGGACTCCTCTCTGGAACTCTTGCCAGTTCTAGAAAGAAAGTTTTCCAAAGGCAGTGGTTGTCATGATGAAGGCCATGCTCACTATGAATGGGTAGAGCAAGCCATCCTGTGAGACCCCATCTCGGTACCCCTCCCTGCATCTGCTTTTGGAGGTAGAGTCTCAGTATGTGGTCCAGCTTGATCTGGAGTCCATGGTCCTCAGTCCCCTGATTACTTGGCTTATCGATGTGTATCAACATGATGCCCATGTCCAGTAATCATTTATTAAATTGTACTTCAGCTTGAATCAGTCAGGCTGTGCCCTATCTAGCTGGTTATATATTCATAAGATTTATTTTGGAGTATTGTAATTCTTGACAGTATACCGTAAATTTTAATATTATAGCAATGTAGTTTCCAGATTGGCTCAATCCTTAATCTTTATATTATTCAGATAGTCTTAATAATTATCACTATTTGAGCACTCTTATCCTGAGCAGCCCAGTGTTTGCAGTCTTGTGCAAGGTGTTGATGCTGCTCTTCATCTTGTTGTCTGGTCTGGGTAGACTTGTTTGACAGGTGCCTTGCAGCCAACTGGCAATACTAAGTGTAATACTAGGGCAGGAAGACCACAGATGCCAGAGGCAAAAGTGCTAGAGAAAATTTAAGCCTGGTTTTCTCCATTACTAAAGAGGCTGATCCATGAAAGGGGGAGAGATTTAAGCAGGTGACTCACTGAAGGCTTGCAAAGAGAAGGACCAATGGCCTGTGCAGGATGGTGTTTCACGGTGCTCTAACTAGAGTGAGAGAATATTGTGGAGTGTATTGATTGGTACAAAGACCATTGTCCAAAACTATAAAAATAATGGTTAGCTATTCATTTTGTAGATATTATACAGAGACCAGCAAGGCTTCCTACCAGGCACCAGGCTAATCTGTGTTGTGAAAGAAATCTGCCGAACTGTGCATATCTAATGTTGATCCAAAGAGAACCAATATTACAGTGCATATGTTAGTGGCAAATGAGATCATTGATCTAATCTGAAAGCATGTCCTTGATTCTCCCAGATGTATAGACTTAAACCAGTGATGTGAGCAAGTCCTCTCAATAGCTCTTTCTGGGCTGTACAAAGTTCCTCCAAAGAAAGACAATACTTACATAGTTATAGCTACTGTTACAAAATACCTGACAAAAATAACTTCAGGGAGGAAAAGTTGATTTTTGGCTCACAGTCCATCATAGCTAGGAAGGTGTGGCTGAGTTAACTGTGGCTATAGTGTGTGGCAGAGATGCCTCAGATGGCACAGACTAGGAGGAGACAGAGAATGAAAACCACACAACCAGGTACAATCTTCAAGGTTTACTCTTTCTGGGCAAGGCCCTCTGCCACAAATGTACCACAGCCTCGCCAACCAGTGCCACCAGCTAGGGACCAGATATACAAATATCTGGGGGGAATATTCAAGACTCAAAGTACAAGGATGGACTGAGCATGGATGTATATATAGCTCTCCCCTTTAAACATAAGTTTCCATGCTGTTTGTGGTGATGAATGTATGTAATCCCAACACTCAGGAAGCTGAGACGGGAGTATTATGAGTTTGAGGCAAGCTTAGTCTAAAAACTCTAATATCTTGTCTCATAAAGAATAAAAATAGATACAGATATAGTATATCTGCCATGGACTCAGCTTCCTGAAGTTCTTGAAACATGAGGCAGAGAAACACATTCTCTGTATCATGGGGTTTACAGTATGATGGAGGATATAAAGATTAAGGCTTGAACTAAACTGGAAGACACATGTGCTTGCTCCTCCAAGGTTGAAAAGTCAACTTTATCTAATATTATTTAGCAAACATTTATGTGGCAAACATATATATTCTCTATCTCCTGGGGTCCGCAGTATGCTGGAGGAAATGGGGATAAAACCAATCAAATCTTAATCTAAATTTTGTCTGCACAGTGCACATTTCAAGGGCCAAGAGGAGAAAGAATAGCTGCCATGAGGGTGGCAGCAGAGGCCCATTTTAGATGCAGTATCTCAGCAGATGTCCCCGGGTACTGCTTTAAGCAAATGGTCTGTGAGGTTCACACTACAACAGCAGTTCTCACTTATCAGATATCCTGAATATCAGATAGTTAGATTACTATTCATAACAGTAGCATAATTACAATTATGAAGTAGCAATGAATAATTTTATGGTTTGGGGTCACCATGGCATGAGGAACTGTATTAAAGGGTCACAGCATTAGGAAGGTTGAGAACCACTGGTCTAAAGGAAATGCTGACCAGGAAGGAGGCATTCCCTCCAATATGGACTATCTTTGATCCTCTATTGGAGTTGAGAGGTTGAGGTAATCGTGACGAGACTTCAAGGATGGAAGACGGAGGATGTGATGGTTAACATTACCCTAACAGTAACTCTGAAACCCTAACACTAATCAGAGGCAGAATATGGCAGCTGATGGCACTAAGTAAAGCAAGAAACTGCTCAATCTCAATTGCATTGAGAAGCATCTAGGGACTAAAAAAGCCCACCTCTGGATATATCTGTGAGGCCCTTTTCAGGGTTCGGGGGGAATCTACCCTGACTCAGAGCAGCATCATTCTGTTGGCCGACCTTCTCCCCAAATGCAGTAAACTCAGAAAATGCAGGCCTGCTAGCACAGGTGTGCTCCCTTTCTACCTCTTGTTGACTGTGCTATGAGCTTCTCTGCTCCATCACACCCTTCTTGGCATGACAGATACCTCAAGCAACCTTTGAAATAATGAGCCAAAGTAAATCCTTCCTGTGTTAAGTTTATAGTGATGCTGATTGTCACACTGATGAAAAGCTGACTACAGATATCAGTTAGCTATTGTCATACTGCTGAGTAACAACTACTCCAAAACTCAGAGACAAACCCCAAACAAGGCCAGTCATCTTTGCATTCTTCTACAGGTCAGCTGGGAATTAGATGTCAAGGTCAGGGTCAGGTGGATTCAGGCACATCCATTTTCCTGGAAGCAGAGAGGTATCTGGGGAGCACCCTTCTCATGATAGTGTCAGATGTAGGAGCACAAGCCCAATTGTGCAACATAGTATTCACTCCTCTTAGGTCACATCTGGTGATGTCGAAAGCCAAACCCAAAATCAAGGTGAAGGAAGTGTCCTTGCAAGTCATTTTGTCCCTTGGACACTGAGAGAGGCAAAGGATGATGGAATGAAGGGGTGATCACATGATGGGATATTCAATTTCCAAAGGAATTTCTCTCTAAGGATGTTTCCTTGGGGTTAACTCAGTCAGAAACTATTTTAGCGAGACTGACCAGAGTTCTCCTGCATTTAAAAAGAAATGTACTTCTCCCTTAAACTTTGTGTTGAGTACTAAGTACTAAAGTATATTAAAAATAATATAATATGATGTAATGTTATAGAAGGGACCCCTGTGTTCTCAACATTCTAATTGCAGATATTAGTGTTTGCCTTATGCTCATTACTCTTCTTCCACAGGGGAAAAAAGAAAAAAAAAACATTGACTCTATTTTTTACTGGTTAAATTTGTTCTTTGACAATTCTGTACACACACACACACACACACACACACACACACACACACACACACACACACTGTATCCTGGTTATTCTCAAGCCCATTCTCATACCTTCCTCTCATCCTTGTCATCCCTACTCCTCAGTTTCCCACATTCATGTCTTTTTGTTTTATTTTGTGGCCGCCTGATTTTAATCAGGACCTTCTGTGTGGACCATGGGGCCAGAACTCTCCACTGGAGCCTGGTGGGTTCACCTTCAGGTATATACCTCAAGGAAATTGCTGTCTCTCCCCAGAATTCAACAGTAGCCTGTATAGTTTAGTAGGGAGGGGGTGGGCCCCATGAGTGCTTCCCTGGTTCATGATTGACTGTTGACAGGTCCACTCTTCTACAGGCCCAGTTCTGATGTCTGCATGGCTTCTAGCTCTTACATTCATTCTATTCCTTCTTCCATATTGTTCACTAAGCTTTGCGGGAGGGGGAGTGTTTAGCACCCAGCCATTACTTGCTCTGAGCACCTTAAGCAGTCTTGAATCCATCATACTTCATTGCAAAGCTATCTTTTCTGATTAAGGCTAGAGTGGCATTCATCTATGAGTATAAAAGAAACATTGAAAAAGTAGTTTTGGGGCTGGAGAGATGGCTCAGTGATTAAGAACACCAGCTGCTCTCCTAGAAGACCCAAGTTCAATTCCCAGCACCCACATGCAGCTCACAACTGTCCGTAACTCCAGTTCCAGGGGATCTGACACCTTCATACCAATGCACATAAAATAAAGTTAAATTAAAAACAAAGCCAGTTTTATCTGAACATGAGCAGTAAGTTTTCCCTCTGTGGTGTGAGACTTCTCCAGTTATGATATTTTACTGGGTGTACAGTATCAGGCATGCATTCTCTTCTGTAAACTGGGCCTTAAATCTAACTGAGTGGTTGGTCACCTCTGTAACTGTAGTGTCACAACATTCCTGTGCCAATTATGGGATACCTCCTTATAAGGTATTAGTCAAGAAGACCCCAGAATTCTCTGAAACAATCCAGGTTCCTTCCATTCCTCTTGATTTATCCATCAGAACTAGATGATAAGACCCTATTCCTGAAGACACTACATATGTTGCCGGCAAGATATTCAACTGGAACTGAACTGAAAGCTTCTTCCTTGCTAGCTGGCTTTCATGGTATTAGAAAATGCTGTGCTAGATACTGGAGAAGAAAGCACATCAACAGTTTTACAGTTATGAACCATCAGAGCTACAATGCCACCCTTCCAGGCAAAATGTACCTACAGGTGCAATAGTGGCCTGGCCTCATTTTACCCTCTGAATTGTAATACTCTTATCTTTTTAGTTACTTTAAACCTGTTATTTTAAAAGAATAGCATTGGAGATATTCAGCATAGCTGGGTAAGGCAGAATGCTTCCCTTGATATAGAAAACCCACAGCAGTGTATCCTCTCTCTCCATGTGCCCTGGGACCCCTCTGGGACCCCTGGGTATTTCCCTGAATTTGTTTGCAGTGTATATGACTGAGTACAGGTGTGGTCCTGTGTGTTGGACAGTGCTGTCAGCCTGTGAAGGGATGTCTGGGAGTGGAGTGTGGACTAATGTCCATGTTTGCTTGCTGAGTGTGAATGTGTCAGCCTGGGCTGGTATCTCAGCTCGCATTCCTGGACACCGAACCTGAGGGGCAGATGGGGATACCAGGTGATAGATGATCTCATGTGGATTTGAGGACTTAGATCCATGAAGCCTGGAGATGTGATTTAAAAGCAACTTACCCCATGGATAACAGCCAGTCAGTTCTTCTGTAGAAGCGTATGCAGCAGGATTTATCAGCTGGAAGAACTGGAGAATCTCAGGGAAGGATTGCTATCTTTCTCACATCCAGTAAAGACTGTCAAATAGAGTCTTCCAGCTCCAGAATCCTCAATCCTTTCCAGACTTGGGTAGCCTCTTTCACCAGCCATTTGAAAGCTGAACTTCTGGTAATGGACCATGTCTCTGTTAAATGCAGTCCTGTGATCCTCTCGTCATCTCCCTCAACTGTCCTGATGTACGGCTCCAGCAAGATTCTTAAATTTCACCCTCTGAGAAACATCATAAGAAGTGGCTTGATTCCACCTCTGACACTTGTGGCAGTCTTCACATCCTCCCTGGTCACTGTCGGTGTAACAGGGTGTGTGAGTGTGAGTGTGGAGACAAGACCTAGGAGTTGATCAGAGGCAAGAAGCATCCCTTTGCTAGGACTATGGCAGTGTGACACCAAATTCATCATCTCACAACCTGGAGACCAGAAGTTTGCAGTCACGGTGCTGGAAGGTGAGGTCTTTTCTGTGTCATCTTAGATTTCCAGTGGCACACTGGTAGGCATTGGTGTCTATATTGTGTCACATGTATTGTATGTGTTGTGTGTGCTGTGTGTGCTATGGTGTAATTCCAATTGGTGCCCATCCTCATGTGGTGTTCTTCACTTAGCCATTTTCTTGTTAGGATATAGGTCTTATTGAATTAGGGACCCACCCACTTCCAGTATGACTGCAACCCAGGTTCTATTTGTTAATAAATGGTCCTCTTTCCTATTAAGGTCATATGATGAGTACAAGGAGTTAGGACTTCAAAATAACCACAATGCTAATCACTTCCTCATCACCCTCCTATTCTCCATCTCATCTCTGTTATTAGATAAACCCACAGCAGACTACAAGCTTCAGGTCCTTATTTGTTCCTTCTGTGTCCATGCACTCTCTCATTACAACTGATTTCCAACTGAAGTTCAAGTTCCCTGAGTACTCCACATGTCAAACAAACAGTGAGGACCCAGGATGGTCTGTAATAACAGCAGCATTATTACCCATGTTCTCAAGATGCAGCACAAAATCCAACTGCAAGGAGCTCGGAGCAGAGACCACCACATTATTACTGCTACAAGTCACACACAACAAACAGTCTCTTGCCCATTGATGATAGGGCAGACTTAGACTCCATCTCCCTTATCCTTTTACCAACTGTCTGAGGTTTCAAAGACACTGTTAACCTATTGTCTCTCATTTCATTTCCTGTCTTTCCCCCACTAGATCAATGGCTTCCACTGCTAATGCTGTGAACTGTGATGTGTAGCTTTAGATTTGGATTGGGGAAGCATTTATCTTCTCTTTTTTTGGAAGAAGCTTTTGTCCTTTTGTAAAACAGAAAAGTATTTCCTAGCATTGGTTCCATAATAGTGGTGTGTGTGGTGTTGGTTATGTGTCTTGGGTCTTGTTTGTATGTTGTGTGTGCATTGTATATTATGTCTTATATATGTTGTTTATGGTGTGTAGGGTGTGTGTATGTATTATGTTGTATATGTTCTGAGTATGGTGTATGTTGCATGTGTTGTATGTATTCTATGTATTTTGTTAGTTCATTGTGTTGTGTGTGTTCTTTTGGGAAGTGTGGAATATACTGTTGTATGTGTATACTATATATGCTATGTGTTTAGTGTGTTCTGTGTCCTATGTATTATATGTACTGAATATGTCACTTTTTTGTGTTATGTGTGGCATGTGCTATGCAATGTATTATCTGTGCTGATTCTTAAAAGTGATTGTGTACTGTATGTGTATTGTGTTGTGTATTATATGTTTATATGTATTTGTTTAGTGTGTATGGTGAGTGTTGTGTATTCATATATTGCACATGTATTGTATATTTTGTGTGCTATGTGTTGTTTCCATTGTTGTGTGTGTTGTATGTTACATATTGTGTAAGGATGTGCCTGTGGGCTAAACACTGAACTGAACTAGAATCCAGATGCAGAGAAGGAGGAGTGATGAGCAAAGGGGTCCAGACCAGGCTCATGAAACCCACAGAAACAGTTGACCTGAACAAGGAGTAACTCTTGGTCCCCAGACTGGTAGCTAGGAAACCAGCATGGGACTGATCCAGACCCCATGAACGTGGGTGTCAGTGAGGAGATCTTGGAAATCTATGGTGCCTCCTGTAGTAGATCGGTACTTATTCCTAGCATAGGAATGGACTTTGGGAGCCCATCCCACATAGAGGGATACTCCCTGAGTCAAGACACATGAGGGTGGGTCCAGGCCCTATCCCAAAGGATATGATAGACTCTGATGACACCCTATGGAAGGCCTCACCCTCCCTGGAGAGCAGAAAGGTTATGTGATAGGTAGGGTTTTAGTTGGGGGGTGGCAGGGGAGGAGAGGAGGGAGAGAAAACTGGGATTGACATGTAAAACAATCTTGTTTCTAATTCAAATTAAAAAATGGGGGAAAAAATGATGTCTATCAAAGGCATCACATATGTGCACCTTAGGGGCTCAGAGACAGAGCTGGCTTTCAACAGGATCATCAGGGGCCCTGTTGTTTTGAGATTAAGGAGATCTAAACAACTTTGAAAGCTTAAATGACAAAATTTAAAGTATTCAGCTTGGAAGAGGGCAGAGACCTGCACTGTCATAGCTCTTCTCTAATGTGTTGTTTTAATAACTGATTGATTTTTAATTTGAAAGGGAAAGGATGGATAAGCTATAAGGTTGATCTTGTTAGATTACTAACTGAGCACCTTTGGGAACATTGTGCAATCTCTTTGTGATTTGTTTCTTAATAAAATTATTACAGTAATAACATCTATGTTGCTGGAATGTTGAGAATTAAACAAAAACTTGTGATGACATAGCTGAGAAAAGTACCTGGCAATCATGTATGTCCATGCATGTGTGACTGGCACATAACATGTGATTAGCACATAATATGGGAGGTACTATATTAATGAGGGTTTAGAGATATGAACTTATTATTCAGGCAGACAAAACAATGTCAGGATATTGGCTCTTGGAAGAGAAAATCCTTTTTTTTTTTACTAGAAAATACTCTGAAGCTTCTGATGGCCAAGTTTGACGAGGACGTTTGCTTAAGAATAGTGCCAATATAGAGGATACCGGAACTGAGAGGTAAAGAGGTGGTCCAGTCCTGGTGAAATCCTAGGTGAAGCCAACTCCCCTGAGAGCATTCCAGTCTTTGTTAGGGGTGAGTGGGACTCCAATGCATTGCCTTCTTACAGCAGACAGATTCAGGTTATGGTTAAAAAAGGGTTGTTTGACTCAAGAGTAACTTAGTAATCAGGAGCCAAGGAATATCATGAAGTCACACCATGAAAAAAACCTCACACGAGATATTTATTGGGGGAGAAACACAAAATGGCAGCTGCCTCTGAGCAGTAACAGAGACAGCAGTGGGCTGGGTAGAGAGGGTGGGCTTTATAGGGTTTTTGGAGCATGCACAGTGAGTTAGTGGAAAAGTACAGTGTGGCTAAAACTATTGCTTGGCTATTAACCCTGAGTCTTGGGGGTGGGAACTTCCAAATCCTGGGTTCAGTGACAGGCAAGGGACAGCGTGAGTTTCCACTGGCCTGTTAGCCTATACTGACAGTGTAAGGAGCAACAGAGAGCATGATGCTTACAGTTGTAATGATTTAATCAGTGGACAGCACCTTGATGAGGCAGAGCCAAGGAGCCCCACAAAGTCATACCGTACAACACATCTCATTCCTGAGGTTTATTGGGAGGAGGGGTGCAGAGGTTGCCTCTGTGCACTGGTGGAAGGAGAAGGGGGAGGAAAGAAAAGGCACTTATTTTTTATAAGGGGAGATAGCATATGTGGATAGGGAGGATACAAGATTTGGGGCAACAGTGGGAATGTGTCACATCTTGGTGGCTGGTGATGACATGTCCTGTTGTTCCTAGGTTACTGAAGGTGAATTTAAGGGTGGGGTTTCCACCAATAGCTGCTAGTGTAGGTTTCTAGCAAAGGTCTCCAGCAATCCTAGACAGAAACTTTCTTATAGTTTTCTCTATCTCTAAAGAGACAGAGACCTGCAAACTTGACAGAGAACCTTTTAGCAACTTTCAGTAGGCCTAGATTCTTCCCTACCCATCACAGTTTGATAGCTCTTCTCTGATTGGTCCTAGTTTTCATCTTATTTGCATGTCTACATTTAACCAATCAGGGTTCAGGTGGCATGCTGGTGTGTTTTAAATTGGACATCTGGGTGCTGCAGAGCCAGAGCTGCTCCAGAATCTGAAAGAGAATGAACTAGAAGGAAGATTCAAAAGCCTGTTTCCAGCTAGGAGCCCCACCCTCATCCGCCAGATACTCCCTCTTTCTTCAGAAGAAGCCCAAAGGCTTTAGGGTCTGACTCCCAACTCCCACTCACTGAAGAACGAAGACTGACTTCAAGACTCACCAGGGACAGGTTTCTTGTAAGTTTCATGTAGCTAAAGATTCTGCCCTATGCAGCTACTCACTCATTCCTACCTCAGGCCCCCAAGAACTGACTCAACTGCACAGAAGAATTCATTCCTGAAGCTGCTTCCAGCCCTCTAGACATCCTAGAAATGGAACTCTCATCAGTGATCAGTCAGTGGCAGGCACTCCAAAGCCCTTCAAGAGCTCCAGCGCTGTTAACTGTTCTCCACTAGCATCCTGCTCTTACTAGGAATTCAACCATGTTCTGTTGAAACTGTCAAATCCTACAGGGAAATCTGTTCAATGTTATTTCATCCCATTAAACTTGCTAACCCTGAGTTGACAGTAAAGTGCCTCCTATTTGCACTCTTTGCTATCTGCCCACTCCATTCTTGGAGGAGGGTGAAATGAGAACCCCACTGAGACAGAATGTTACCAAGAGTCTTAACAGCCTGCTTCAGAGAGACCCTCATTTTATTTCTGTTAGCTCTACAGTTGCCACCCCATCCATGGAGCAATACTTCCACTCATATCTTCAGCAGAGCCCAACAGAGAACATATGCACAAAATACTGTCTGTTGATTGCCTGGCCTTCCTAAGGCTAGGAGACACAGTCTGCTGGTTTTGTATGGTTTTGTTAGGGTAAAATCTGTTTTTTATATTCCTCCAAGATACTTAGAGGTGGTCTATGATGCCAAAGAGCCTACCTTGTAGATTTGTGCTCTTACTAAGTCTCCCCTGCTGCCCCAGACCATGATGCTGCCTGACCTGCTTTCTTTTAATACATGCATACACACACACACACACACACACACACACACACACACACACACACACACACATGCACAGAGTTTTCCTAGAATCTTCTGTTCTTCCATGTCAATACTGACCAAGAGGTTGCTCAAGATTTGTTATCCAGGAAGAGAAATTATTTAACAGTTAGAATGCTTCTCCTTTGTCCCTCTTCAAGGAACATTTGAGAATTCTGGTGTTTCCTTCTACACTGCTATAGTGGTTATCACCATGTTTCCCCTTTGAGTAAGGAATTATTGTTTCCAATGCAGCAGTTTTCACTGTATCAAACAGTGACTACTTCCTTGCCATTTTCCTGACATGATCCAACTGTGTTAGCTAGGGGTGTTGATGGCTAGGATATATGGGACTTGTGCTGATCTCCTGTGAGAGGCTGTGAGGCCAGGGGGTTCTGCATCAGCCTTTTATGTTACTTATGTTACTTTTATGTTACTGTTCCCATTACAGTAACCAAACACCTGACCAAAGCAACTTAATGAAATAAAGATTTGTTTTACTTATCAGAGTGATCATTGAATTGTGGATGGGGGGAAGTGACAGAGTAGAACAGTTCATGTTATCAGGCTAAGCATAACAATATCTAAGACATTCTTCTAGTGATCTATTTCCTCCAACTCAACTTTCTGCTTAAGGTCATTTCCTAACAGTCTATTCTAACTTTAAACCATCAGTGGATTAAATCTCTAATTATGTCAGAATACTACTGAACCAACTGCCTCTGGAAACACCCTCATAGGCATAGATATCTCACCGTCCGGTACAATCAAATTAATAATCGGGATCAACCATCAAACCCTTCCTGTCAACTCCCCCTCCCCAGACTCGGGTGCTTCACAGTTGACTGAATAAAGGGCTCATGAAGGAATGAGAAACTTTCTCAAATCTAGTCATTTAGCTCCAATGGCACTCAAAGACCAGCATTCTTCCCCATCCTTCTCCCAAGAACATCAAAGGAACCTGAAGTTCACTGTCTTCTTGGACCTACAGTACCTAAAGTTTAGGTATGGCCAAAATCGGGGGAGGGACCTCATCCTTAAGAAAGATGCACAGCCAAGGTGATCTAGAGAATCATTCTTAAAAACAAGAAAGTAAGGGATAAAACAAAAAGGAGAAGGTATAGAAAGAAAAGTCAGAAAGGGAAAATGGTCAAGTGACCCAGAAATCATCCTTGTTCAAGTCACCTTAAAAACAAATCACATGATCTCAACACTATGTCGGAAAAATATTTTCACATAAAAAGTAAAAGACTCTGGAACATTATCCTATGTCTTAGTTAGGGTTTCTATTGCTGTGAAGAGACTCCGTAACCATGATAACTCTTATAAAGGAAACATTTCATTGGAATGACTTACAGTTTCAGAGGTTTAGTCCATTATCATCATGTGATATGGTGATATGAAAGCAGACATGGTGCTGGAGAAGGAGCTTAGAGTTCTACATCTTGATCCAAACATAACAGGAAGTGATCTGAGACACAGAGTGTGGCTTGAGCATATGTGAGACCTCAAAGCCTGCCTCCACAGTGACACACTTCCTCTAACAAGGCCATGCCTACTCCAATCAAGCCACACTGCCTAGTAGTGTCACTCCCTATGAGCTTATGGGGGCCACTTACATTCAAACTACCACACCATGTGTTTCAACAAAGAAGCCACTAGATTTTGAAGCAAGAAAGCCACAAGAAGAACATCTGAGGCTTCAGTTTTATAATAGGAATGATGAATAGATTTGGAAGTCACCTGCTTCACTTCTTATTTCCAACCTATTCATTCAACCAAAATGAAACAATTTATTTCAATATCATTTAGTTGTATTCAAACAAAGAGGAACCTTCTTTTTTGCCAAAATCCATTGGGTCTTACTCGTGAGAAAAAGGCCATGGTCATAAAGATCCTCACATTCCCTCTGCTGCCTATAGCCCAGCCACTTAACATGTCTTAGTAGAGAACAGAGAATGAGGACATGCCAGTCATGTTAAAAGAAAACTAACATATATGAGTAAGGTCAGTGTACTTGCTAGAAAGCATGGGTTAGGGTTAGACAGAGTATTGCCTCAGAACAAGGGGTGGGCCAGACTTACCAGAGTCTTTGCTGTTTAAAACATGTATTTTATGTGGGAAACAACCTACACAGTCCATTGCAGGTATGGATGACAAGTCCTGGGAAGAAGCTATGTCTGTGAAGGATGGTGGACTGGTTAGACTGCAGTGTATAGAGAGGGTAGAATGTGGCAGGCCCAGAGACTAATTGCAGTTTATCTTGGGCTGTACTTAGTCCCCAAAAGAGTCTTTCCTTGCTCACTTCTGTATCAGACCTAACATCCTGTGCCAGCAGATAAAGCTAAACCTGACCTCCTGATAAACAGATTAAAAACCCTTGGAATGCATTAACAAATTCCTATTTTCCACCAATCAAATGGCTAAGAATGATCAGATTACATCTGAGGCCTGTAGCTGAGATTTTTCCAATGTGCTGTAACCGCCTACCTGGTGTTTCCTCCAATGCATTTGAAAAGCGTGTTGATTTATGAGTTTTCTCTGTTTTGTTAACATCATGGAATTGTTTCCACAACCCAGGAACATGGAATTTGTTGTGAATTAAATCTGTGTTTCTGGCCCATGCTCACTCATATTTGACTCTAAAAGAAACTCTCTCATTCCCTTTGAGGTGAAAGCTGTGTGTTAAGACAGGAAAACAACTAACTAAATACAGGCACAGCAAAGGTGAAGAGACAATGCTGTGACCACAGGAAAAAAACAGTGCTTTGCTTCTATCCAGGGCACTCTGCACTCAGGATTTCTGCCTCAGCACAGAACATAGGCCACCAACTGAGGCAACAGGTGTCCTCATGTAGCTGGATCCCCTACACTTTGGAAAATATGTAGCTTGGTCCCCCTACACTTCAGAGAATATTTTTATAGGATATTTTACTTAACCTATTTTGCTTTCAGCTATTCTGTATACATAGTGTATGTCCCTGTTTTGTTATTTTTATTGTATGTAGTGTACTAACATTGTCAATATGACCTTGGTGCCTTATATCTATCTAGGTTTTTTTTTCAGATTACAAGTGTGAGCCATTATAAAATTAAATGGGGGTAGTCAGGTATGGTGGCACAGGCCTATTACCCTAGAACTGTGGAGGCTGAGGCAGGACAATTATACATTCCAGGGTATCCTGAGCTACACAGTAGTTACAGGATAATCTACACCATATAGCAAGAATCTGTCTCAACACTAAATCAATAAGTGAACAAAACAAATGGAAACCTCAATTAATCACTCAAAATGGGGGTGGGTAACCTTCTGGGTACCCTCCCTACCCCACTCTCAGCCCCCAACTCACTGTTACTTATGTGATGCACATTTCTAAGCTATATAAAGAAGGCATTTTTCCATGAACATAGAGTAATAAAAAGAAGGAATGTAATAGCTCTGCCCATTGCTGTGAATAAAAAATATCAAGCTATTTCAAATTCATGGACTCCTGAAGAGAAGGTAATCACAACATTCATGAAGGACTTAACCCTCAGGCCTAGCAGCCTCTCTGCCTGCTTACTGTGGATGCACTGCTTCCTCGCTGAGAGAATTTAAGGAACACTAAGAGGGCCCAGTGTCTTCCATGAGTTCCAAACCTTCTACCCTCAGAGTTACTCATTAGGATTACCTGGAAAATATTTCCCTGCTGCCATGCTTTATAATGCAAATGTTTCTAAGAGCTCCCACATACTTCGAGGCAGCTCCTTTCAGAGGGAGACCATGCCTGTAATGAAGTCTGACCTGCTATCTTTAGGGCAGCTGGACAGGCTTAGCAGAAGGAAAGAAAGTAAATTACTACTTAAAGCCTTTGGAGAACTGTGTATCACAGCAGGAAATCAAGCGACTTCTCAGGAGTCAGACTTAAGAGCTCATAACAGCATCAATCCAGATGACCACCAACTGTCCTCCGCTTCATCCCAATACCATCCTGTGTTTTGCAAAACTGCTTGTTTCCATTGTGCATCTGACACCATATCATTCATGAATACCCCACAGAAGGCAAAACAGAGAAGGTTCAAGGAGATGTCTCCTGTAATTTCGGGCATTTGAATACTCGGTTCCCAGTTGGTGATGCTGTTTGAGTAAATTTAATAGGTGTGGCCTTGCTGGAGGAACTGTGTTTCTGAGGGTGAGCTTTGAGGTTTCAAAAGCCACATGCCCAGTCCAATCTTGGGGCTCAAGAGCTCTCGGCTGCCCTGATAGTGATGAACTCAGCCTTCAGGAACCATACTTCAAAATAAACATTTCCTTCTATAAATTGATTTGGTCATGGTGTTTTAATCACAGCAACAGAAAAGCAACCGCTAGAGAGAGAGAGGCCTATTTTGTGAACACTCCACACATTCTTGGACTTTGATGCCCTTTTCCCTCACCTTAAGCTCACTAACACTCTTCCCCAGTATGCAAGTTTACCATAAAACTATCAAACTCCCACTATCTAGCTCTCACTCGAGAAGCATTGAATGTGTGCTTACGCCTTTAATATGGTTCTCATTCTCAATTCCTTACTTCAAGAATGGTTGAAGAAGCTGGAGAGGTCGACCATCGAGAACAATGATTCTCCCCTGAGTTCTCTTTAGTCCTTTACCTTCAGTTCTCTCTTTGACTTAACTGGTTTAGTTTTTAGCAATACTCCTATTGATTCACCATGGAGATAACCTTCCAATCTTGCATTTCCCACTCCCAATATCCTATTAACCCAGCCTGCCTGCAGCAAAATTCCTGTCAAGTCAGTTTAGTTAGCCCTCTGTCCACACCCACACCATATCCCCACTCCTCCCCTGTCCTGATTTAGTCTTTTGCCATTCTCTGTCCCCACCCTGTTCTGTGCCTATAAACTTACCTCCACTTGCTTTTGTTGTCTCTTGAGTTAAGACATGAAATCCTGGCACAAAGGAGGGTAAACTCAGCAGGAAGACCATGGATTCAAGATCAACCTGGGCTACATTAGGAGACATCTGAACAAACAAAGCCTTATGGATGTTGTTTTTCTTTTAATATGGAAAAGCAATGTCATAATAAATATAACTTAAAACTTTTTCTCAAACCAAAAGAAGTACCCCCAATGTTTTAGTTACTGTTCTATTGCTGTGAAGAGACAATGTGATGAAAGCAACTTTTATAAAAGAAAGGCTTGTTTACAGTTTCAGAGGATTAGTCCATCATGGGGGGAGTGTGGCAGCACACAGACAGACCTGGTGCTGGAGAAGTAACAGCTTTGTGTCCTGATCCTCAGACAGCAGGCAGAGACACACTGGGCCTGGTGTGAACTTTTGAAACCTC
Organism: Cricetulus griseus; assembly: GCF_003668045.3. Taxonomy (NCBI): domain Eukaryota; kingdom Metazoa; phylum Chordata; class Mammalia; order Rodentia; family Cricetidae; genus Cricetulus; species Cricetulus griseus. The sequence goes on along the minus strand of NC_048599.1, from coordinate 150,903,240 downwards.
AAAGCCCACCTCCATAATACACCTCCTCCACCTAGGTCATACCTCCTCCAAAAGCCCATACCTCCTAATTCTTCCCAAGCAGTTCCACTAACTGGGGACCAAGCATTCAAACATAAGTGCCTATGGGACCATGCTCATTCAAGCCACCACACTCAGGAAGAGGGGCCTGTGTACCTTGATAGAGCAAGTTCCTAGGCTAGAGAAATGGCTGATGATAAAGGAGCCAGGCTTCTCTGTGAATTAGTTCCAAAGCCAGGATTCAGGCCAGGATGAACTGAACTAACATGTTGAGCTAAGCTAGCCAGAAGAGTAACGTACTGGATAGGGAACTCAAAAGGAATTTTCCTGCACTGTGAAACTGGTATGTAAGAGTATACATTGAATGGTTGGTTAAGATTTCATTAGGTAACCATATTGTTGAGATTTCATAGGTACGGCTTCACAATCTCTCAGCAGATGTCCTGGTCGTATGACTCTTCTGTAATGTTTCCTGAGCCTCAGGTTTGTATTCTAATGCCAGTGGTCAGACCTAAAAACATATACATTAAATTGACTCAACAGACTGGGGTGTGGGGGGAGGAGATGGGAAATGTCCTTCTGTATATATGTTTTCTCTTACTGGTTGATGAATAAAACACTGCTTGCCCAATAGAGGCAAGAAGATAGGCAGGATAGGAGATGAGGAGAATTCTGAGAAAGGTAGGCAGAGAGAGACCTGGAGAATGCCATGTAGAGACCAGGAAGACAAGACATGCCAGGTGTTCTCTGGTAAGATAAGGTAGAAATACATAGATTAGTAATTATGGGTTAATAGTTAGGAGAGAGCTATCCAATAAGAAGCCCTAGCCATCAGCCAATAGTTTAATAATTAATAGAGCATCTGTGTGCTTATTTGGGGCTGAAGCGGCAGTGGGACCTAGTGGGAAAAGAAAAAACTCCAGCTACGTGTGTGTGTGTGTGTGTGTGTGTGTGTGTGTGTGTGTGTGTGTGTGTAAAACAATAATAATTAAAGAAAAGAGGCCATGAATTTGAAAAGGAATGAAATTGGAAGGAGAAGAGGAAGGGGAGAATTGATGTAAATATAATAAATATATATGAAATTTTAAAATAAATCAAGATATGTAACAAAAGTTTTTTTTTCAAAACTTCATTAAGTGATAGTGAGGGCTTATGAATGGTCCAGGTATGAATACTATGATTGGAATCCTCCAGGTTTCCAAGAAGGTTTCAGAATTGACTAGTGTTCTGTGTAATCAGGGGGGGAAATGGGGTGAGACAAGGCAGGCTGTAGGAGTCTGCTTTGCAGGTACCTCAAGGACACAGGTGAAGATTGTCCAAGGGAAGCCAAGAATCTATAATCACATATACTCTCCTGACAGTTCTATATGAATGTCTACAAACCGGGAGAGCAGAAGCTGATACAGTCACAAACAATTCTAAAGACCCTGTCTTGGAACAGGTATAATATTGGCATCTAGGAGGTAAGAAGGACTCTCATCCAGCAGCTGGTGGAAGTAGAAGCAGACACCCACAACTAATCACCAAATTGAACTGGAACCCAGACGCAGAGAAGAGCAAGTGAAGAGCAAAGGGGTCCAGACCAGGCTGGTGAAACCCACAGAAACAGCTGACCTGAATATCAGGGAACTCTTGCTCCCCAGACTGACAGCTGGGATACCAGCATGGGACTGATCCAGACACCAGGAACATGGGTTTCATTGAGGAAACCTCAGAAATCTACAGGACCTGCTGTAGTAGTTCAGTACTTATCCCTAGCATAGGTGTGGACTTTGGGAGCCCATTCCACATAGAGGGATACTCCCTAAGCCAAGACACACAGGGGTGGGCCTAGGCCCTATCCCAAAGGATATGATAGACTCTGATGACACCCTATGGAAGGCCTCACCATTCAGGGGGAACAGAAAGGATATGTGATAGGTAGGGTTTTAGTTGGGGTGGTGGTGGTAGGGGAGGATGGGATGGAGAAGGGAACTGGGATTGTCATGTAAAACAATCTTGTTTCTAATTCAAATAAAAAAAATTTAAAAAAAGGAGGTAAGAAGGGTAAAAATAAAACTCTTGGGAAGGTTTGTGAGTGAGACAGATGCAGGGGCACCTTAGTTCAGATGAGTTCATTTTAATCTGTTTCCACAATTGTCTCTATCAATGAATAACACCAAGATAGGGAACTGACAAGATCAAGTCTGTATGACAGACTGTCCTAGAAATCATGCTATGGCTTGCTACACAAGCAGTCATTCAGTGGCTTGGCTAGGGATTGTAACAGAATTAACAACTATGAGCAGTTATACATCAATCTATAACTGATTTTAAGTGCTGGAGATCATGCCTACGAGGTAGAAATTTTTATGTTCACCACTCTATAGGCAAGGTTATCTAACTGTGGAGTCAGATTGTGAATCAGGGAATCTGACTCAAGATCCAAAGCCCTCCCCACTCTAACACTAAATTGAATGTTAGTCTGGAGCTTGAGTACTGCCTGGCATGTAACAAGGCTAGATCTTCTGACAGTCTTATCTAAGCCAGAAATGAAATCCCAACAGACAGAAAATACACAGGTACCATAGCATCCTGGTATGAGGAGCCAGAAGCCTTCCCAGAATGTCCCCAGGCTTGTTCTCTAATTCACTAGGACCCAGGTCTCCTTTTCGAATAACCTACACCAAGTCATAGCTAGCTTTCAAAATCATGAAGGTATAACTAATAGACCAGCATTCCCGAGAACAACACACTATCTGTGCTCAATGGAGCCAATAAAGAAGAAAGCAGTTGTTCACTCTGCAGGACAAAGAAATAGGCTCAGTAGAGGCAAGAGTTATGTCCAGCCATTCTTGAGTCACACTTTCACTGGATGTTTTGGGTTAGATGTGGTAAAGAGGCCTGTCAATCATCAAGTGTCCCACCATAGAAAGAAGGAAGCCATCTCTCAAATTGATGGACAAAAGGAACAAGATGGCTTCAGAAATTTCATAGAAAGATGAGCAGCAGTCTATGGTAAAAGGGAACAGTGGTGGTAGAGGAGTCTTCAGTGAACAAATAGCCACCTATTCCAGTAACAGAGTTATAAGAACAAACGATATAAGAATAAATGTAAGGATATGAGAGAAGACATCAAGGCAGCCACAGTCGGAAGCATGGAAACCATCTCCTCCTGGGATGACCATGGAGTATCACTATCAGAGTGAGGCTGGGATGCTGCTCTTAAATAAAGGAGTGCTGAAAGCCAGACTGGTAGTAAAAGTGTTGATACATTCATCCTGAGGAGAAGCCAGATACTACTGATTTCCCCCACTCTCCTATGATTTTCTTAGACCCTATTTGCAAATACAGTTATTAGAAGCCATTATAAATGAGGCAACTGAGGCACCTAACAGATAAGTGAATATGTCAAGATTACACAGCTACCTAAGAGGAAGACTAGCAATTACACATAGGTTGGCAGTCATTTTCTGGGTGACAGATGTTGCTCAACTGTAAGGCATTTGCCCAATATGGGCAAAGTCCTGGGTATATGATCCCTAGGACCACAAAAAACAATATGAAAATCCTGTTCTCTCTGAGAAGCTGAGCTGGAGAACTCTAGGGGATGCTCCACTTGGACCATACATTCCAGATAGCCATTGATATTGAGTGCAGAACAACAGCAAATGCCACCAGAGTCCTATGAGATTCTTAGTATTATTGGTACTCTGCTTGTGTAAATTCAAATGAGGGAAGTAATCAACATTTATACTCAAGACTCACTAGCCCTCCTCTACTCCCTGTCCCAGAAGGAGCAAAATTCTCCACCCCTTAGAATTTAGGAACTGCCCCGTGGCTGATAGCAGTCATTGAGAGAAGAGCCTATGTCTATCAAAATCCACCATCAGGAGAATCCAAGCCAAGAATTCAAGCAGGTCAGGAACCTGGAGGCAGGAATTGAAGCAGAAACCATGGAGAACCACTGCCTACTGGCTTGCTCCATGTAGCTTATTCAGCCTGCATTCATATACAATCCAGGACCACCAGCCCAGGGATGGCACTACCTACAGTGGACATTAATTCATTATTAATGCAGAAAGTAATCCACAAACTAGCCTACAAGCCAATCTGATGGAGGTGATTTTTCTAGTGAAGCCCCTCTTTGTAGATGACCCTGGTTTATATCAAGTTGATGAAAATTAACCAGCACAAACAGCAATCAGGTACTTCACTAGTACTCTGTTTGCTCTTTGCTATGGTAAATTCTTCTATCAACCTGTGTTTCTGGTGTGACCCAACAAGCACATTCAATTCCAAACTGAAAGTATGGCTATTGTAGATCATTCTCCAAACCATATAGACCACCATTACTGGAACCAGTAAGATGGTTCATCAGGTAAAAGCTCTTACTGCTAAGCTGAAAACCTGAGTTTCAAACCCAGGACCCACACATGGAAGGAGAGAAATAGCTTCTACAACTTGCTTCTTATGTATATACATACACATATTCTGTGACACACATACACAAAGTTAAATATAATTTTAATAACCATGCTCCTGTAAGTAACCCTTCACCATGTCCTGTAAGTGACCCTTCTTCACCATGTCCTGTAAGTGACCCCAATACATTCATTGACTCACATAATTGGGCTTAGACAGCATCCTTACTTTTGTCTGTTTTCAGTTCCCTATTTTAAATCACTATACATTTGTTCACATCACCCTAGAGACAGTGCCACAAAAAAAGCTCTCACTAGCAATGCTGCATTGGTATTCTGTGTGTAAACTCTCAATTCTTCTAAATAAAAGGCTTGCTTTCTGCCCTGCACTCTCTGCCTATCAGTTCTTCAACCAATAAGACCAAAAATACAGATAGCATCATCACAAAAGGAAATGGATTTAGTAGACAGAGAGGGGTTGAAACAAGCAGAGATAAAAACAAAAGGCCGGGCGTTGGTGGTGCACGCCTTTAATCCCAGCACTCGGGAGGCAGAGGCAGGCAGATATCTGTGAGTTCGAAGCCAGCCTGGTCTCCAGAGCGAGTGCCAGGATCGGCCCCAAAAGCTACACAGAGAAAACCCTGTCTCAAAAAACAAAAAAAAAAAAAAAAAAAAAAAAAAACCACAACAACAACAAAAAAAAACATTGGTCATTTCAAAGTTAGTTTCCTTATAAGGCAAACCACTGATTTGGTAGTATTGGGTTACTTGGGGAATTTCATATCATGCCAATGAAACAGGCTGGTGACCTGATTTGTTTATTTGTTTATTATTTGGGGGGTATCCTTGTGCCATAGGGTACACAGACAACATGTGGGGGTTGGCTCCCCCTTCTATCCTTGCAGGTTCCAGCAATCAAAGTCATCCAGTCTGGCAGCAAGCAGCTTTAGCTGCTGAGCCATCTTGCCAGAGCCTAAAGTTCTGATGATTTCTTACTGCAGATTCTTAGTACAGGCGAATCTGTTTCATTTTTAATACCACCCATGTAAGAGCTTTCCTGTCACTGTTATTTGACAGAAGGGAAGGAACAAGATAGGCATCATAAAAGGAAACTCCACTTATTTCTCTAGTCCACCCTTTATCAGGAGAACAAGATATTGTTTGCATGATCATCATCAATTTCATAGATGTCCACAACAACACTGCAAATTATAAAGCTGTTTGGAGAATTTTCTGACTGACCCAACGATGTCAGCTGACAATGAATGACTCCAGCTAGCTACACAATGGAAGGCTATGGATAAGGAGGAGTAGCAGGTAGCTGCCACTTGGTTAGCACCAGAGTCTCTAGGCCCTGCCTTTCAGCCACTATTTTCTTGACCCTCAGGCACACCTGCATAGAGGGTACAGGAACCGAAGTCTCAGAATGAGCTTATACTGTAACTGCTGCCTGTGCTTGTCTTTCTATGATACCTAGGATAATACTCCCTCCCCGAGCCCCGCACCCACCCACCCACCCACCACACCCTACCCCCTTTTCTTTTCTTTTTTTTTTTTTTTTTTTTTTTTTTTGGTGCTAGTGATCAAGCCCAGAGTCTCATTCATACAATGCATCCCAGCCCAGCCCTTTGTTACTGAACCAGACAAAAGGCTTAGAACTCAAAGCTGCCCCATGGAAAATGAAGCAGGAGATTGAAAGTCACACCTCTGGGAGAGAAAGCAGCCAGGGCCTTCAATAAGAGTCCAGCCATCGCCAGATTCCCTCGCCTCCTCTTTGGTTCCAACTGCCTGTGGCTAAGGTGTCTTTTAAGTCTCCTTGATGGGTCAGTAAAAGGGGGAGGGTGGCTGTGTATAGTCACAACTGGCCAGCCTGAGGGCCTCCACAAAACAGCCTCAAGCAACAATCAATCCTGTTCTGTAACTCTTTAAAAGCTACACCAAAGCTTTCAGAGAGCCCTGCAGGGCTGGGAATATAGCTCTGTAGAAAAGCATTCACCTAATGTGTGCAAGCCTCTAGGTTCCTTCACCCACACAAAAATAGGACAGAGAGCCTTGCAGACACAGGGGTTGAGCAAAAGGTCTGGGGTGTGGTACTTGGGGACACTGTTGTGGAAATGGAGTTTATTAGCAGAATTATCAATGTCATGGGTAGACAGACAGACAGACAACAGCATGGTGGGGCCTCTGAGGAGAGCTCAGGTCCTGAAGGGACCAGCTCCCCATTTTGGCAGCCATGACAGTCTAATATGTACTTGCCTGACCTTGCCTTGGTCACTAGGAGGTCAGATGCCAGCCTTTTGTGGCAAGGAACCAATTAGAAGTTAGCTGGTGGTGCTATGCTTTACGGCTCTGGGTGTGCTTTACAGACAAGTGCACAACAATGACTTGCAGAGCATAGCAATCGCCCTGGGAGGGCCTATAGACCATAACAACCAGTTGACCAATCAACACAGGGCAAACTTGAAGGCACACCAATCCTGAGTCTGTGCATACCCCTAGACACTCCCCTTATGCTGCCCTATAAGATTTCTATGCCTTGGTTTCTCGGTGTCTTTCCCAGCCATCCGCCATGGTGGATGGATGAAATTCCTGAGCTAACATGGGGTTAGCTCATTAAATAACTGCAATAAAACCTCTTGCTGTTTGCATCAAGCTTTCACCTTCACCTGGTGATGGGGTTGCCTCGGTCCTGGGCTGAGATCCTGGGGGCCTGAGCCTCCAGGGGTCTTTCAGTCCCACATTTTATATATGGGTGTCTCATATCTTTGAGAGGGTGGGGGAGGTTTTACAGCACAAGCCTGCAGCCAGATTCTCTGATTCCCAGGCAGGAAGCAAGGAAGGGATGGGAAGGAGACTGTGTGGCCATCCACACCCACTTAGATGTAAACTCACTTTCCCTGGATATCTGTTAGCTAGAGTCTCACAGACAATGTCTCAGCGGGGTGTCGATTAGAATCTATGTGAGAGGAGGGGCTGCTGCAAGGTGGTAAGGCCTGAACATCAACTGGGTTCTGGCATATTTTACACTAAGGTGTTCCTCAAATTCAGATCCCTCATTGTCACTGCTTTGGTGACCTTGCCATATTATCCAGGGCTACTTCCTCTACAACTAGTGCATCCCAAAGGCAAGCCTTTCAGAATATACCTCTATAGCCCTGTGAGAACATTCTGCTTTTAGAAATGGAAATTCAAAGGTGGCACCGTCATCCAGACAATCCAAGATAGGGGTCTTTGGAGAAGAAAACAAGCACCTGCCATCCTTTCCCTTCAGTCGGTTGCGTACAATAAGTCTTCCTGGATTTCCCAGTCAAGGGAACCCACTTCCTGACATTCTTTTCAGGAAGCTCTTATTTTCTCATCTAGACGTTTAGGACGCTGGGGGCTCATGACTATGGTGTTTGGTTGTAATGGCATTCACTCCACCCATGACTTGGGCTATCTGGCCCCATAGAGGCTGTGCTTCTGGTCTGCCTAGCCTACATGATATCTTAAAAGGAAGGAAGAAGGGTAGCCACACTCTCTTGGGTGGTAAAGACCAGGTCAGGTGGTGCAAAGCATCATGTGATCAGTCCACAGCCTTCCAAGGACTCTGCAACTGAATTTATCATATCCTGTATTTGTGAGTGTATTTTCCTCTTTTCATATCTTAATACATCTTGATGCCCCTTAAACAGATGCACATGGATCTATCATTACAAGTGTCAGCCAACATGGGGTATGAACCCATAACTCTGGGATTAAGAGTCTCATGCTATACTGACTGAGCTAGCCATGCTCCTGGGACTCAATTGTTTTTCTTAGTCATTAACCTAAAACATAGTCTATGTAGCTCCTCAAGTTAAACTCATGAATACTAGTTGTGTGACACTTCCTTGTTCCTTTGCAGCCCCTGACTTATCTGGGGCAGGGCCAGCACTACATCGTACTTTCATCTATATTAATTTTCCCACTAAACTAACCTCTATCATAATCCCTTACTATGTCAGAAACTCTTAATCATCAATATCCTATTTAACTAAAACTATTATAGTATAAAGTCATTGCTCAAGTTAAACAGTTCAGCTTAAGCAGAAGTCATCTTCAAATTAATCCACAGATAAAAAAGCCCAGTAGAATGGAATACTTCCAATCACACAATACGAAAGACAAAGACATAGCTCTTGTGGCCTTGCGCCTTTCGTATCTAAGACTCAGTCAGAAGCCTTCCTTCCTAGTGGGCTAATCTGCCAAAACTCAATTGCCACCTGCTGCTCCTCTCACATGGACACCAAGCACGTGAGCAAGGCTCCCCACTTCGTCAGCCATGACAGTAACACATGCTTGCCATGACCTTTCCTAGTCACTAAAAAGTCAGATGCCTGCCTCGGGAAAGGAACCAATCAGAAGTTAGCTGGTGGTGCTATGCTTTACGGCTCTGGGTGTGCTTTACGGACAAGTGCACAGCACTTGGACTGGATTTGACGCACAGAGCATAGCAACTGCCCTGGGAGGGCCTATGGGCCATAACAATCAGTTGGCCAATCAACACAGGGCAAGCCCTCCAAGCCTGGAGGCACACCAGTCCTGAGCCTGTGCGTACCCCTAGACACTCCCCTTACACTGCCCTATAAGATCTCTATGCAGCCGGTTCGAGCTGTCTTTCCTAGCCATCCGCCATGGTGGGTGGGTGAAAGACCGTAGCTAACATGGGGTTAGCTCGTTAAACAACAATAAAGCCTCATGCAGTTTGCATCAAGCTTCCGAATCCGCCTGGTGATTGAGGTGACCGAGGTCCTGGGCTGAGACCCCGGAGGCCTGAGCTTTCCAGAGGGGGGGGTGTCTTACACATCCACAGACAAGCACTAGGCAGAAACCCCAAATTAGATTCCTCCATTGAGACCCTCCTGTTGGAGCTCAGGAGGAGAGCCCAAAGAACAGGGAGAGGAAGAAGTGTAGCAACCAGATGGGCTGAGAACACCAGGAGGAAAACATGGCCCTCAGAATCACCTAAACATGGCTCATAGAGGCTCACAGAGCCTGAAGCAGCAAGCATGGGGCTTGCATGGCTCTGCATTAGGTCCTCTGCATATTAGTCTTGGTTGTTAGCTTGGCCTTTTGTTTTTTGTTTTGTTTTGTTTGTTTGTTTGTTTTGTGAGACTCAACACAGGGAGTGGGATTGTCTTTGACTCTATTGTCTGCTCTTGGAACATTTTTCCTTTTACTGGGTCACTAACCCACAACCCTGAGATTAAGGGATTATGTAATTGTCAATATTCGTTATCACACAGAGGGGGCAGAGCAAAAACTATGGCCTGAATAACCAGCAGGCATAAAATGAATAAATACCATTCAGTGCATTGTTCCAAGCTGGACTGGATTTGTCCAACTTGACACAAACTAGAGTCATCTGGGAAGAAGAACCTCAAGTAGGAAAATGCCTCCATCAGATTGTCTGTAGGCAAGTCTGTGGGGGCATTTTCTTGATTAATAATTGATGCAGAAGGGTCCAGCACACTGTGGGCAGTGCCACACCTGGGAAGGCAGTTCTTGGTTGTATAAAAAAAGCAGACCTAGTAATCAGTGAGAAGCAAAGCAGTAACTAGTGGTCCTCCATGATCTTGGCTGAAGACTCCTGCCTCCAGGTCCCTGCCTTGATTTCCTGCTTTGGCTTCCCTCAATGATGGATTATAGTCTATAAATTAAAATAAAACCTTTCTGCATCCCAGTTTGGTTTTGGTCAGTGTTTTGTCCTAGAAACATGCTTTCCTCCCCATGCTTTCTGGAATTCTATTTCTAGATTCTAATGAACCATCCTACCCCGTCTTAGGCCTAAAAGCTATTTTGTAGTAAAGACAAACTAGGTTTATTCCTGTGCATGATTGAACATTTATTTCTCAAGGATTGGGCCACCTGTGACCTGTAACAACTGGTTCTGAACTTCCTGTTCCAGGAATGGCATTCATGTCTTTGTTTCAAAACAGCTAATAATCATCTTGCAACCCTACCTTTGTTTCAAAAAGGAAACGGGACTTACCAACTTACCCTAGCACAGACTTCCCCTGCCCTCTTTAAAAACCCACTTCTTTAGAGACACCTGCTGTCTTTGTTGAATCCGGAAGCAGTGCCTCCATCCCCTAGTTACTTGCCCCTCCTGGGTAATAAATCTCCTTTGTACTGAGAATTTGGTGTCTGGGTGTATTTTGTACTGACTCCAAGACACCCTTCAACAGCCAACCATGTACGTCCAAACCAAACTCCATTTGGATACCAGGTCTGGTCTTATGTGAATGTCAGTATGTAACTGCTACAACTGAAGAAGGGATGCATCATGCCCTGCATTAGCCTTTATGATGGGGACTATTAGCACAAGAATTCCTGGGCTAGTCCCTGGGAACAGACTGTGAAATTAAAGGGTGATGGATTACATCTGACACACGCCGAGTTTCCAGCTGTAAACACCAATACTTTGTCAAAATCCGTTTGTTACTTCTCCATCCCTCCATCACTCTCCCTAATGACAAAAATAATTAACACATTCATATAAAAGCACAGAATGAGAGAGAGCTTTAATTTATCCACCTATTTCAGGGTCATCCCTGTTATCAATATATGACAAGTTAATGGGTCTTAATTAAGATAGCAGCAGTAAAGTAATTTAGGAAACTGAAGGATGATCATGAGACCTGGCAGTGACAGCATGTTTTGTGCACTGCCGAAGATAACAGATTTGTTTCCTATGGAATCTGAAATCCATCACCTTGAAACCACCTGCTCTTGGTGGTCCAGACACATCATCCTGTCTTTGCAAAAAGTGCCTGGGTTTGGTGGATGCTTCCAAAATGAAAGCAGGAATGCATTATGGGAACAAAGCAAGAGTATGAGAGAACTAGACCCAGGATAGAGGGTATTCACAGGCCTGACTTCTTCAGACATTATTCTTGACCAGGAAGCATACATAAGCCAAAAGTCAAGTGTGAAGCATACACCAAGGCATACACCTGTTACCTTCTTTGCCCTTCCTCCAAACCCAGGAAGTTTCTAAGGGCTGGCTGCCAAGCCAAACTCCAAATCATCAAACGTCCTGTATCAGTTGCTTTTTCTTGTTATTGTGACCAAATACCTGACAGAACAAGATAAGAGAGGGAAAACTGATTTTTACTCAATGTCTTAAAGGGTTAAGTCCGTAGGTAAACTTGGAGGGAACATCAAGGTGGGAAGAGAATATGGCAGAGGAAACTAATGCCAGACATAACAGGAAGGACAAGGGCAGAGGCCATAACAGGAAGAGGCCAGAGATGAGGAACACCAGTCAGGGGCCTATCTCCTCTGACTGAGTACACTCATTAAAGTTTCCCCCCTGTGCCAAAACATCATCATGTGGTGAGCACGTGTACAGCACATGAGCCTACAGGGGAGTATTTTTGCATTCAAACCATAACTGGTATCTTCCTGATTTTTGTCATTTCTCATTTCCTGGCTCAGCTGAGCCTAGCCTTACTTCCTCCCTACTCTCTCACTCTCTCATGAGGGTACCCAGTCACATCTGCAGATCCTAACCAGCACAGCTCAGGTTGGGCTTTTCCTCATTACTGATCAAAATCTCTCCTTATTACATCACTAGTGTCTTGCTCTGTTTATCTCTAACAGGACTAAAGAGTCTATCTCAGACATATTTTCCATTACCAGGTCCTTTCTTTCATTGTTTTCAACCCATTTATGTCTCCTTCCTGGAACAGTGCCTGTCTAGATCACTGTAGAACAATTCCCCCACCACTTCATCTTCTCTACATTCCTTTGGATCATGTCTCTCCCTTGAACTACTCCAAAGTCTACAACAGAAACTGGAAGCTGAAAATCTGACAAAATCATCTTTGTTTTGCTTAATCTGGCACCCATCTAATGTTGAATTCATTTTATTGAGAAGACTCACATAAAGATCTATTCATTGCTAGCTGGAGCCCATGCTCCTGGCTGGCCACACAGAGATGAGACTAGTCCAGTCAGGTAATGTATGTGACTCATCAAGGGCCCAGTCCCTGCCACTCACAGTTACCCCAGTTTTACTTGTTCACTTGGCACTGGAGTTTGCAAGTGACAGAGGATTAGAGACCTGAGATTGAAAAGTGGAAAGTGGGAATCCAGGTCACAGAATGATTTTAATAAAAATGTATAGACTGGAAGGAAAACATCCTGGGACTGACTAGAGCTGAGCAGGTCCCGAGTCAGCATGACAAGTTCATCTAGAGAGAAGGCCAAAGGCAGAGGATGCAGGCTGATAGACCTCATAGCTCTGCGTTTTGTCATAAGAAACCAAGGCTTCCTACAAAAGAAGGCATCATAGTGAGAACTGGGACATTCTTTATACTTGATCTACCCAACTTCAGCTCAGTGTGGCCCTGGAAGGTCTCTGCAAGCCAAAAGAGAGGAGCAAGGAAGAAGATGCTGAAGAACCTGCTTAGGCTGTGAGAACCTGAACTTATGACCCTTCCCGGAAAAGAACCGTTGGTGTTGGGAAATTCCATCCTGATAAACAGTTCCCAGAAATAGAAGTGTAGCCGCCCTGAACGTTCAATGATCCCGGGGATTGTGGTTTGGCAGATGTAGGCAGCCAATCAGAAACGTAACTGTTGGTCCCCACCTGCTTTGCGGTTTTTCTCTTTAAAAGAACTCCCAATTCTGAGCTTGGGGTCTGACTCTTTAACTCCTGCGTGAGCTTGAGTTCAGACACCAGCGCGCTGGTAGCTGAATAAAGCCTCTTGCTGTTTGCATCAAGCTTTCGCCTCTGCCTGGTGATTGGTGTCTCTGCAGTCCTGGGCCGAAATCCTGGGGACCTGAGCCACTGGGGGTCTTTCAGTTTGATATGTGGGCTTCCGTGCCATGCATCGAGCATTATCATGTCTGCATGTCTGTGCTTGAGCCCTTGAAGACATTAAACCAGAGTAGATTTCCAAACTAAGTTTACTCTTAAATACTCTTAGTTCAATCCTTACGCTGAAGCTAAGCAATCTATATAACATAAACTGTAGGCCAAAGAGTGCTTTAGTCTCTGACCATTCAGAACTGCTCTGAGGTCTCCCAGCTGTGACTGTTAAGTCCCTACTGGCCAGCTGATTTGGCCTCGGGAACACATGTGCTTAATCTCCAAGATGGGGGCTGTTCTGCCTAATGTAACCCCAATCTATCTATCTAGTGACTTCAAGCCCCTCTGGCCATGTACATAAAATCAGAAAGCAAATAAACTGGGGCCCAAATACAACAGCTGTGTATGGTGAGAAGTCCAGTGGCCTAATCTCCTTCAGGTGCCTCTTGCTTCAAGTACCTCTTAGGACTCAGGTTGCCAAGGCTCAGAGTGGAAGTCTGGAGCTGTCATGACACAGAACAACTGTGAGCCTGCCCTGATTTCAAGAAACAGAAAGTCCTTTATGTTCTTTTTCGCTGCAGCTGTGGTTGTAAAGAAAGGAAGCTACGGATGAACAACCCATGTGGATTTTATTTACCAGAAGAGGGGAGAGGATGGAGTTGGTTGTCAGCCAACCCAAGAAGAGCCAAAGAGAAAGAAAGGGGAAGGCTGGACCTTTTAAAGGGAAGGCTGCGCATGCACACTGGGGTTTTGCGCATGCACAGAGTTCTCACGCAGGCCGTAATGCATGGCAGGTGATGTGGTGATGACTTAGCACTTTTTCCTGTGGGTGCCCTGCCTGTCGTTGGGGTGGGGCAGGATCATCCAGGTGTATGTTCTTACAATCCCTGCTGTTGTTTATTATAAAATGTGGGGAATTGGGCGTGACAGGTTAGGGAAGTAGGGACGAAGAAATCTCAAGGCTGCTTACTGCTGACCTGGGGGTGTTGACCATCTTCAGGGTGATCTGAGAAGGTTGGGGTGCTGCCACGTCCTGGGGTAGATGGTTGTTTCATTGCAGTCTGGGTTGTATGGAACTCCCTGCAAAGGATGAGGTTAAGTTTAGAAAAAAAAATTTTTTCTTAGGTCCTGTCACTTGAGGAGAAGATTGTAAGATGAGGGAGGGGTTCCCAAGGAGTCCCAACATGAGAGAAGGGAGTCCTGGGACCAGGGAAAGATTGAATAACTGGAGTGAATCTGACCTGTTTGTTTGGATCCAATTCAGCTCCCTGGAACTTACAAGAATCCTTAGAGTTTATGGAAACATAAGTATTAGACACATTAGCAGCATATTCATGTTAGAAGCAACTTGGCTAAAAGCACTAGCATTTTAAAATTGACATCTTTTTTTAGGACAATGAAAAGCATCTTAAACTTGACCTTGTAGTTATGATCATATAGTGATATTGTAGAACTTTACTGACTATAAACAGTAGCATGAGAAATAGAGAAGTCCAGAACATATTTCATTCTTTTTAATGTCTCAACTCACTTTATCATCACTTAAGCCTTTTTATCCTCAGACCATATGGCCAAGATGGTGGCGACCATAAGCTGCTTTTTTATCTGTTTACCTGCCTGTTGGCTGCAACCAGAAAGGTTCCTCTATGCAATTCCCATGGGTGAGGCAAGTGGAAAAACCAGCAAAATCTCCTCTCCTGATGCCCATTGCCCCGTGGGAGTTGCCAAGGGCCTGGCTCCAAAGGGGACACAGCTGTTCCTAAACTGATAAGGACCCAGGGTCCGAACTGAAAAAGCAAAAAAGCACCACTCCTGGAGTGGGATTGCAAGCCTGACCCTTGGGAAATTCAAGGGATATCTTACCAGATTGTAGCGAACAGGCAGATGAGTGGGTTCCAAAGATGCTTAGTTGGAAAAGCAACGAGTGGAAGTGTACAGAGTTCCAGCATCTTAGGCCACTTAGTGCCAAGAAAGTCAGAGATGGAAGTGGGTTATGAGTTCAGATTTTAGGATCCCCGAAATTTCCTGTGCCTCTGGCAGGAGAGATAACAGAGAAAGCCTATCCCACCAGCAAGCTGCGAGAGAGCTTATGGAGAGAGCAATTTTTGCTTAAATTAGAAATAAAGAAAAAAAGAGGCGGATGAGACATGTTAACCAGTTTATTATTAGGCCCGGCAGAGTAGGGAGACTAAAGAGAGAAGAGGAACAGGGGTAATGGCTGACCACCATGGCCAGTCGCCATAGAGTGGGAGAAGAGAAGAGCAGAAGCAGAGAGAAGAGTAGAGAGTAGAGAGAAAGAGAGAGTTTAACAGATAGAAAAAGGCCTGTACATAGGGTAACTTCTTCCATCTTCTGGTTTGCTGACAGAAGTTAGATAAATCCCACAAAACTTCAGAGTCTAGAGCTCCATTTGGGGACCAGTGAGACTGGTTCTCTAAGGTGTACCTAGGCCTTTTTTTTCATACTGAGATACGTGAGTCTGGATGTCTTAACGAATGGCATGAGGTCTAAGGGTTTTAAGTTCTCTAAAAGACATCCCAGTAGAGTGGATGGGCTTTATCTCCTTTTTTTGGTTTATTTCCCATGGATGAAGAAGTTAAAAACCAGTAAAAGCCCCTCTCCGAATGCTCGTCAGCTCGTGGGGGCACCAAAGGGGCTTAGCCTGTTAGACCCCAGGTCTGAATAGGGACTCGGCTGTCCCGAAGAACGAAAAGAAAACAGAAGAACCCAACAGTCCCACAGCGGCTAGCCACCAAGGGTACTGATAGGGCCACCTATAGGAAATAAGCCAGGAGCGATTGTAGGCAAAGGGGGTCAACCGTGACCGTGAAGATCGTGGCTGGGTGCTCACCCACCTCCATGAACACCAGAAGGATGCCAGACGCTCAACAGTCAATCCTTTGGGTTCAGGGAGACGTTTATGCCGACTGAAAGGGGGTAGCCTTATCAAATAGGGTCCGGTGTTGGATGCAGAGTCCCAGCAAACTGGTGAGATGGAGTGTGGGTTGTTGATCCTAGTGTAAAGGTCCCCTTGCCTTACCATGTGCCTGCCAGCAGGCCTCGGGAGAAAGGACAGGAAGAGAGCCTTTCCACGTCCTAGGCACCAAATGTTATTCTTTTTTGCTGCAGCTGCAGTTGTAAAGAAAGGAAACTACGGATGAACAACACACGTGGAGTTAATTTACCAGAAGAGGGGGAGATGATGGAGTTGGGTTGTCAGCCAACCTAAGAGGAGCCAAAGAGGAAGAAGGGGGAAAGGCTGGACCTTTTAAAGGGAAGGCTGTGCATGCGCACTGGGGTTTTGCACATTTGCAGAGTCCTCATGCAGGCTGTATTGCGTGGCGGATGACATGGTGATGACTTAGCACGTTTTCCTGTGCATGCCTCACCTGTTATTGGGGGGGGGGTCATCCAGGTGTATGTTCTTACACTTTACACATGATTTCCTGAGCTCAGCCCAACCATTCCCTCCCAGAGTCCCTTGGTAGTCTGACAAACCGTTAGAGTAACAAGTGAAAGTGTAGATTTGAAAAACACAGCAAAATCATTTGAAACTACAGCAAGACACATTCCAGGTAGACATCACTGCTATAAAATCCTCCTGATGTTCCCGGCCTTTGTCTTAGGTGCCCATTGCAACAAACACTACCTCTGCTCTGACTAGATGTGATTTCAGATCAATAGTTTTCTCTGCTCTGGCACTTTTAACTTACACAATGTGCTCTGTGACAGTGCTTTAAACTTGTTTGTTTAAGATCACCAATGACCACCATCTGCATTTTTCTTCCCAGTTAGTAATTTGATGCCCTCACTAAAAGAAATGGCAGTAATTTGAGGTTCTCATAGAAAAGTGCCTTGACTCCTTCCAGATATCAGGGAGTAGAGGGTGCTTTATTGCTCTGAGCCAATGGGCTACTCACTTATATACCAGAGGCTGGGGATGCGTCACTGCCCATCCAAAGCACAGATACAGCAGGTGTTGGTTATAATTGCCTCTAGACTTCCTGCCATGGTCAGTTGAAAGTCAAACCCATAAATGGTGCCTGACTACAATAAAATTGGAGTGCACAGACAGTTTTGCATCATTGCCTGGTGAAGATATACTGACTGGGTAGATGAAATGAGGCGAATGCATGAGGAGGGGAACGTTGCTGGAATAGCAACGAACAAACTGTCACTAAATGTTGCTCTTTTTTGTTCTTTCTAAAGCTGATGTTATATTTTCATCCTAAGACTAGAGGAGGTGACAAAATTGTGAGGAAGGTGATCTGTCTACTCACAGAAGTATATTTTACTTTGATCTTTCTGAATGAAAGCCAGTAGAAGCCATGTTTTGGCTTTTATGCTGTTTTTACCTGAACCCTCATTGTGGACATTTCCTCAGCTTCTATAGGTCAGTTCCATGCTTTAAAGTTCCTGAGGCACGTACACATGAGGCATCCATTTATGAGCTTGGAAAGATAGTCATTTTCTCCACAGGACCTTGGATATAGCTAAGTAAGTACCATTATTGCTAGTGGATGCTATAGAATTCAAGGAGAGACACTGATGACAAATGGCTGCCAAATTGCCACCACAGTATGGGCAGAGAGATGACCGTAGTAATGGCATGGTGATATTTAAAGGCAATATGTAGCAATCCCAATCCAAAGTAGTTTGAACATAGTAATCCGTTTATTGTCCTCAGCAACTTCAAGGGTGGATACCTTGCAGATGAGAAGTCTATGAAACAGAAAGGCTAAGTCATTAGCGTAAGTCAGACAGCAGAGGTTAGAACCAAGGCAGCCTGGCTGCTAAACCTGCACTGTTGCAATTCTGCTTTGCCTCCACAATAACGTCCAGAAGGAAGCCAGCATGCACAGATTGTGAGGTGTAAGATGATGGTGCATTATGGAGACTCTAGCCAACAGACAGTCATGTGATTGGACTTGAGGAAGCAACTGTACTCTGAGTTGGAAGACAAGTCAGACCTGGGGTCACCATCTTCCTTAAGTCACAGGAAACTGGATATTATATGAAGACCTCCAGCTTCTAAGTTGACAATTTTAGTCAAAGAGTCACAATGTGTGACCCAAACCAGGCCCAGCTGGGATTGTTTGTGGGTAACTAGTTTTATCACCATCACCACTGGCCAAATCTCAGTTCCTTCCCACTTCTCTGGGACCAGAAGTGCCAGTCACTGCTATGACCCACATTGGTGTCACCAATGCCTGCTTCACAGTGGGGGATTGCAGGTAACTGGACTTAGCACCCTCAAGTCAATAAATGAGCAGGAAGAGAATGGTGGTGGTGGCAACTATCACCTGACTTTTGAGAGCCATGTTAATGTCCATCCTCATACACACTTGGTAGCATTCTGAGAGGTCCTCAAGGGTGTCCTCCAACCCTTCTGCCAGCTCTCCTCTGACACCAAACATATGCACTGGAGTGGGGGGGGGACTTATTTTTCTCGGTTTATAGAAGATTCTGACAAGCTATCTCCCTTTATTTCCAGAGACAAGCTCTCCCTCCATAACTCAGGCTGACCTCCAACTCGCCATCAGCCTTCTTTAGCCTCCAGAGTTCTGGGACTGTAGACATGCCCAGCAGATCCAGATTGGGCTTCAACAGAGATTTGTTGATGTTTATTTGCTGGGCAGAGAGGTGTGTGCCTTATACTCCAATTACCCAGAGCCTGTGAACATCACAGGGCCATGCACGCTCTTCAGGACAGGACACTGTAGACAGAGATATGACCAGAAGATGGAATGTGGGTAAAAGGGTCTAGGAACAGTCAAAGTGGATCCAGGCAGGTGGGACATCCTAGTGAGCCACTTTAGGTTCCATGTGTTTTAAGTAAATATCAAGAAAGGATAAAAAGAGATACATTCACTTTGATTTCTGCGTCACCTAAGTTCTCACTCTCCCAGAGGCTCTTCAGCTCCACAGGAGGATCATTTAAGTGGCTTTTATCTGCCCCTGTCTTAGAACTCAGCCTCTTTGATCTGGAACATATTCTAATTTGGATTGTCTTAATTTATAATAAAGTGCCTGAGATTTTTATAACTAACATTGCCAGGGCAAGGAGCATAATCCCCAAGAGCATTGTTTTTGGCATTGAGAAGCCCAAAGGCAAGTCAGCAGAGGGATACAGTGTGTCTAACAGAAGCAGAAAAGCACAGAAGCTGGAGATTGCTCACTGGAGCTAGGAAGGATGTGGGCACCAGACCAATCCACTTCAGAGCCGTGTTCATGGTGCAGTCTCCAGGCAGCTGCACTCTAGCCTCTACAGAGGCAGAAACCAGTCTTTGCTCCACCAGACTCCACCAGCGACTAACAGAGTCGGGAATAAAGAGACGCATGGTTTTTTCATGGGTGTATTAATTGCTTATCTAATTGCTGCAAAATTCCTGACAAAAGCAACTTAAGGAAGGGAAGGTTTGTTTGGGTTCCCAGTCTGAAGGTTCTATCCACCATGGCGGGAAGTCACAATAGAAAGAGCTTGAGATGGCTGATCACATTGTATGTGCAGTCAGGAAGCAGAGTGAGGTGGTCACTGCTGCAAAGCTGGATTTCTTCTTTGTGTTAAATCTGGGACTCCAGTCCAGGGTACGGTGCTGCCTCACTCAAGTGAGTCTTCCCACTTGAGTTAATCTACTCTAGATGACCTCTCATGTGCATCTGTTTCGATAGTGATTCTAAATCCCATCAAGTCGATAATCAAACTTAAATACTATAATAAGTATGATAGCAAATGAAATAGTCACATAAAAGTAAAGACCAGTCTGCAGGATTTGGAC
Organism: Cricetulus griseus; assembly: GCF_003668045.3. Taxonomy (NCBI): domain Eukaryota; kingdom Metazoa; phylum Chordata; class Mammalia; order Rodentia; family Cricetidae; genus Cricetulus; species Cricetulus griseus. Next base: position 150,883,201 of record NC_048599.1, on the reverse strand, counting down.
CCAGGCAGTCTACATCCTGAATTTATACCCTTGAACATGTGCTATTAAACTGTAGAGAGCCTGGCCAGGTGTGGTGGCTCACACCTTTAATCCCGGCACTTAGGAGGCTGAGGCAGATGGATCTTTGTGAGTTCAAGACCAGCCTGGTCCACATAGCAAGTTCTGGGACATCCATGACTACATAGAGAAGTCCTGTCTCAACCCTCCCAAAAGTAAAAAATAAAAGATAAATAAAGTGGTTGAGATCTTGAGACACCTGACAGGCCCAGGTCCATGTGCCCATTTATCTCAATAGACTAGCATAGTGTCTCTGGATTGTCACTTTTCTACCTTTATTTTATTTTTACTGCTGTGTTAGAAACATAGGCCTGCCACTGTATTGCTATGCCACTTCCACATGCTTAGAATGTATTTTTTAAAAAATATACCTACATCTGTGGAAGAAATGACTAGCAGGTGCCAAGGATGCAGCAGATCCTCCATAATCTCAGCAGTCACTGTGAAAAATGCTTAGTAAAAATGACTACTTGGCAATCTTTGATAAAGAAAACTCTCTGTCCCCAGTAACTCTCAGTGGCAGATATGCAAGCACAGAAAATATAACACGCCCCCTCCCTCCCCCCCCCCCCGTGCATTAATATGGCATTACCCAGACAAGAAGCTCACTCACTTAGGGGATGTCTCAGAGGCTGTTGGAGGGAGGAGTGCCCTTGGCATCTAGTGTGCAGAGGCCAAGGATGGTGGTAACCACCCTGAAATGTACATTATCTGCCTGAAATGTTGATCACCCATGCCCTAACCTTCAGAGATGTGGTAAAGGAAGCATGATACAGTCATTGATCCTGAGTCGCATGGCCCAACTGCAGGCTTAGTCTCTCACACAAAAACTTCTTGCTGTCTAACAGTAACATCCACTTGGAGGCCTCACGTGTCTATTTGAGCATAAAGTAACAGTAAAAGTATAAAGCCCTTTTAAAGTTTAAGGTCTCGTAAATGCAGATTTATTGTACAGATTCTTTACTGTTTATAAATAGCACTTGTGTTAAGTCAGTTAGTTTCCCAGTGGCTCTATGGAAACTCAGCAGTGGCCTCCTCACAGCAGGAAGGAGATCTCACACAATGGCTGAGTGTGTGGGAAATGTCATACCTGGCTATCCCACCTTTCAGATCACCCCCATGTGACCAATAAAGTACCATGTGGTTTTCCCTCCCATCAAACAGATGCTACCAGTTCAAACCCATCACATCATTAATGCCCATAGAGTGACAGGGTTTAGCACACAAGACAAGGCATGCCTATCTCATTCCCAACACCACTTAGCAGGCAATCCCAGTCTGATTTCCACCACTTCCTACTATCACAAAGGTACACAAGGTTACTTGTCTCTGAAAATTACCTTGCAGCCTTGAAATAGGATGTGAACTTGTGGGCTCTGGAGAAACAGCCCAGCTGCAGGTCCAGACAGAAACCCCAATAAAAACAATCAACCCACCCCTCATTTGCACCCCTCCCCAGAAACACTTGGAAGTAACTAGAAGTGAGAAGATCTGTAAGGTTCCCTGCCAAGTGTGGATCTCAACTTCTTGCTTCATGAAAGTGTCAAGGCAGCTGACAAGGAAGAAAGCATCTGTCTGCCCCATCTCCAAGGGCTCTGGGAAAATGAAGCTTAGTAGCAATGGCCTGCAGGATCGTGCTGTGATAACTATCAGTATGCCAACTTCTCACCACCCAGCTCATCTAAATGCACAGGAAAGACTGTCTTCTTTCTTGGCCTTTCTGCCCAGTTGCTGCTGAGCAGAGATCCTTACACCAGCAGTAGCCTTTAGACACCGCACAGGCAGGCCGCATCCTCCTGGACCACACTTTTGTGTATGTGTGTGCACACTCATACCACAAGCCAGAAGAGTGCTTCTTCTTCTTCTTCTTCTTCTTTTTTTTTTTTTTTTGTTTTTTGTTTTGTTTTGTTTTTTTCTTGTCAACTTGACATAAGGTAGAGTTACCTGGGAAGACAGAACCTCTGTTGAGAAAATTACTCCATCTGGTTGGCCTGTGGGGCATTTTCTTGATTAACCATTGATGTGAGAAGGCCCAGCTCCCTTTGACCAGCACCACTCCTGGGCAGGTAGTTCTGGTTCTGAGTTGTATAAAAAAGCACGATGAGCAAGCTGTGAGGGGCACGACAATAAACTGTGTTCCTCTATGATGTCTGCATCAGCTCCTGCCTCCAGGTTCCTCCCTTGCATTCCTTCCCTTTCCTATAAGCCATAAGCTGAAGTATTTCTTCCCTTCCCACCCCAAGTTGCTTTAGGCCATGGTGTTTATCACAGCAATTGAATCCTAACTAAGACTGGGGTTGGGGGGACCTCACACTTTTGCTTTGGTCCTGAGGTTAAGATATGAGGAATAATGACAGACCACTAGAGGCAGGAAACTTTTAATTTACCTCTTTTCCCTACAACTCATCACAAACTCTTTGTACTCATCTTTCTGAAATATAATGATAAAAGCAGCCTTCTTTGTGTATATTCAAGATGCACTTCTGAGTACATTATGGACGTGGTCTCTGAATGCCACTTGTGTCCCTAGCTTTCATCTATAGTGAGGCAAGAGGGCCTCAAAGAACACAAGTAATTTGGCCAAGATCATATAGTAAATGAGAAAGCCTGTATTGAACCCTCTTCTTCCATGCTTGGATTTGTTACTTTTGTGACAGGATTCCTGACATAAACAACTTAAAGGAAGAAAGTTTTGTTTGCTTTCTCTTGTTCCTCATTGCTCAGCTCCTAGTATGGGAATAGCGTCACAGCGGTGGGAGTGAGTGAGAAGAGTATGTGGAGGAGGCCATAATCATTGCTTGGGACACAGGAAGCAGAGACAGCAGAGGCACGGAAGGGATATCACCAAAATCCTACTTCCAGGCACCAACTTCCTCCAGTTTAAGTCTGCCTTCTAGAGTTCTACAACCTCCCAAAACCACTACCATCAGGAGACCAAAAGCTGAGCCCAGAAAGAATACTTCGTATCCAGGCTGTAATAAGAGCTTCTGCAGACACTGCTGGCTTACTTTCTCACACTAAGAAAAGCACAGATTACTGTATGAAGAGTCTTTGGGGCCGTATCAACCTTCTCTCAATGCTGTTGCAATAAGATTATTAATTAGGGGTTGGTGAGATGGCTCAGTGGTTAAGAGCCTGACCTGAGTTCAGATCCTAGCATATATGTCAGATGGTTGACAGCCACCTGTAATTCTAGTTTCACGGTATCTGATGCCCTCTCCTGACCTCCTGGGTTACTTACGCTCATCTGCACACATCCACATAGTGAAAAAAACAAAACAAATCTTTGTTATTGTTATTATTATTATTATTATTATTATTATATTCAGGGTAGCTTAAGCTACTCTGGGATAATAATTTAAGTATGAAATGTCCAAAAATTTAAGTTTCTGGGCCTAGTGGAAAAGGTCCGAGGCCAGAGGATCCTGAGTTCAAAGCCAACTTGGACTATACAGCAAGACTCTGTCTCCAGCAAAACTAACAGTCCAAAGGTTGATTTCCTGTTCATACAAATGGCGAGGCCATTCTGCAGGGGAACATTCCACACAGTACTCACATCCCTTACTCCTTCACACTTTTGTTCCTACAATAGCCACTCAGGGTACGACAGTGAAAAAGCTGAGACATTCAAACCATGGATCTGAATGCAAATGTTTTGGCATTTCTGCCTGCTACTCAGTGGTCAAGATTGTCACCCAGGAAATACCTCAGCTGTGTGTGACCTGTGTCAGTTACCTTTTCACACCAGTTCAAAACTCACATTGAGAAATCAGTGCTGTAATTCCATGAAACCACACCTCTTCCAATCCCATTTTGCCATTGTTACTCTAACATCAAGTTTAAGATAAGAAACATACTTAAGCTACATACCTATAAGAAATAATATCACTAAACATCTTTGGGGCACTATTACTTGATTATTTCCAAAGAGAAATCTTCCCTAGAGCCTACAGATAAGCATTTAATTGCTGTTGCCTTTTTGTACTGTTAAATCTTTTGGAGCTTATAATAATTTTAAATAATGCTTCTCAAAGGCCCAGGGCATTCTGCACATAATAACATCTGCAAGATCTCTTGACTGTGGTGTTATCAAAAGAATAAAGCGGCTATCCATCATACCAGTCATCTCAGTAGTACAGCAATGAATTTGCCCATTAAGTGGCACAAGTCAAATTGTTTCACCTAACTACTAATTTTAGCAAAAATTCCATCTTTGTGTTCTGCAATGGACATGCAGCTCAAAGTCAGTAACTGTACACTTTCCTTTAACCTGAATATCTTATACATCTTTTTAAAAAGTGTCCTTCATGCCAGGTAGTGGTGGCCCACACATTTAGTCCCAGCATTCGGGAGGTGGATCTCTGTGAGTTCCAGGCCAGCCTGGTCTTCAGAGTTCCAGGACAGCCAGGTCTGCTACACAGAGAAACCCTGTCTTGAAAAACAAAAACAAAGAAACAAAAAAGTGTCCTGTGCCTTCCCCTAAGGAAACTAAATACAATGCTTTGTTGTTATTGCTGTTGTAAATGTGGTGGCTTTGAGAGATCTTATGGTGTTGTAGCTAAGGTCCTACTATGGAAGACATGCACATAAAAAAAAAAAAGGCCAGATATTTTGAAAAAGAGTCTGCAAAATGGTGAGGCTAAGTGGTTTATTTAACAGTAAAATGTGAAGTGTTCATGTTCTGGCTTGTTTGAAATTTCCCTGAGGCCAATTGGAATGAAGTTTACCATTAAAACCAATGTCTAGTCTACTAGGACTAGTAGACTACTGGGAACATGGCCAGTCTTGGTGTGGAGAAGGTGGGGACACTTTATTTCCGTTTTCTGGTTCTAATCCAACCCTCCTAGCCATAGGTTAGAAGAACGGATACCGTTGAGGTGATGGGGTGGAACAGAGAGGAGACCTTCTAGATCATTTTAGTTTCTATAAAGAATGCAAAATGTAGTCAGAATGAGATAGCTGGAGATTCAATCCTTTAGAGAGATTCAAATTCATTTGGCTCTTACAGAAGTGGGGGGCAAATTAATTATTAATTTAGGCAATTAAAGAACTTTGAAGGTAATATGTATTACTTTTTTTTATATTAAAGCTTGTCCCACGTGTGCAGCCCACAGCCTAGGAAAGTGATATTTCTATAGCATTCACAATGAAGAAAGGGAGGTTTTTAGATGTGCTTGATGAAAGATTGTCATTTTCAACAAGTCATTTTAATGAGAAGTGAAGCTTTTATAAAAAAGCAGTGAACACTTGAGTGCATTTGAAATGAGTTTAGAAAGAGCCTGCTCTGCCCCTTGTGTCATTCCCAGGTCCCTCTGTTGCCTCCCAGGGAGACTCCAAAGCTCCCAGGAATGGAGCCTGCTCCTCCTGTTTCTCATCCCCTAAAATGTCCAATCCATGGGCTGTTTCTCTTCTCTGGCTGATACAGAGTGCACAGCTTGGGGGCCTCTCCCCCACTCAGAGTGAATGGGGTGACAAGTTGAGGAGTACAGTGTGAGGTGGTACTGAACCCCAAAGAGTGTTGCCCCTTCCACCTTCCATGGTTGTAGCAACCCATAACAGATTACTTAAGGCACTTTGGAGCATGTGTTAACCATATCCGACTTCCCCACCTTGAGAGAATGATTTCACTGACCTGGGCACCATTTATTTGAACACAGAATTTATTTATTTACTTATTTATTTATTCCCATGGAATTTATTTTAAGCTCACCAATTACTCCTACACCAGCCAGAGCTATGCATTAGTGTTACCTTACAGAAGAGAAGGAAGGATTATTAGCAAGGAGACAGAGAGAAGGAGGCTGAAGATATGTAAATTATCGAGAAAGAGGTTGCAGGATGGGGGAGATGAAGTCTTGGGGGCCTTGCTGCTGGCTTTAGGTAGCGCTAACTCCTTGAGAGTCATGGAAAGTCAAAGAAGGGTTGAAGCGCTGGGCAAGGCGGCTAGTCTCTGTTACCACATTTAAGACGGTAAAACAAAGCATACGGAAGAGCTTGGAGAGTGCCTCAGTGATAGTTTGATTCCCTGGCTTGTGCCAGCCTTTAAGGCCCAATCCCCAGTAGTGAAAAAAAATACAACTAAGCAGCCAACAAAACCTCACAGAAGCTTATGAACCATGTGTGTTCCAGGGAGAATGTCAGAGGCTCCAAAAAAAGATAATGTCACCTAGAAAAAAGCTTGTCTATCCAAACTCCTTGAGTCTTTCTTCAGGTGACTGAGGGCTAAGACTCATACCTCTGTCTGGGAACCACCTGCTACAGTTCATAATCTGCCACTCCCAGGTCTCATTCCCTCAGTGTCTACCTTTCCCCAAAGAGCAAGTCATTTTGGAGTGTTGTGTTTCACTTACACAGTCACAAACACCTTCTGCCTCCAGTCTGACACTCTCAAAGCTTATCCAGTATTCTAACATGTATTGCCTGTTTCCCTAAATGTGGGCATGGCACAATGGGATGGTGATTGGAGGAAATGGTTAACAGCCTACCACCAGCATACCTGTGATGATGCTAGATCTGTTGTACTAGATGCTATGTCTTCTCTCATTTCCTTCGTGGATGATAAACAGGGAAAAGCATCACAAGATCCCCCATCACAGTGATTGACATGCACTTGTCTGTAGATGCTGTGTTCATCTGGCAAACGTCGAGTGGATTCATGTAAGTGATACAGCAAGGCTGGTGGAGAACATCAAATGCCTTTGGGAGAGCACAGCACAGCCAGTTAGCTAACAGTTCACAGGAGAAACAAGAAGACAACTTGCAAGCTGGACCTGCTGGTGCTCACCAGGACAGCCTGGACTGGCTGATGAAAACCTGTCCCCAGAAGATGGGGAGGAGGAAAAGAAGGAGGGGGAAGGAAGAGAGGAATGCATATGATGGGAGGGAAGAAGAGAAGGACCTGAACCCCTTCTCCCATATATCCATCACCCATAAAATCCATACTGCACCCTCGGTATCTAACATCTAATACCCCATCCCGTTCCTTCATCCCTCCCCATTTTTCCAGCATTTCTCCTGGCATTCCCCTACCTCTGCCCCACAGTCTCCAAACCTCCTCATACACATGCCTCACACCCATACCACACATACACACCCCACATCCTATACCTCTGAACCAAATGCTCACCCCATCCTACCACTCCTCTGCCCTCACCTTGCAGTCCTAAAATTCCCACACCCACACAAGCCCCACCCCAACACCCTGTAATTCCACACCCAACATCCCCACATCCCTTAGTACCCCATTTCCCCAATCCCTATCTTGTCATTTGTTTACCCCACTCACAATCCCTAAATCCTCTACTCACATATACCACATTCTTATACTCCCTATCCCTCCATCCCAATCACACCTGCTCAACAGTCAACCCCCAACAACTTTCTGACCCCTATCCCTATGGCATCCCACACCCTGTACTCCTAATCCACACTCAAGCTTCCTTAAACTCCCACACCCTACATACCCATAATTCCCTTCACCACAATACCCCTTTACCGCATATACCCCTTCACCAGAGACTTACACGTCACACCTCACATCCACAATCCATCTGTCTTAGTTAGAGTTTCTATTGCTGTGAAGAGACATCAGGACCACAGCAACTCTTATAATGGGAAGACATTTAATTGATGTGGCTTGCATTTTCAGAGGTTTAGTTCATTATCATCATGGTGTGACATGGTGGCATGCAGGCAGACATGGCACTGGAAAAGTAGATGAGAGTCCTATTTCTTTACTTGCAAGTAACCGAAAGTGGTCTGGGCATGGCTTGAGCATATTTGAGACCTCAAAGCCTGCCTCCACAGTGACACACTCCCTTTAACAAGACAACACCATCCTCTTACCTCTAGCCCCACCCTCACATCCACACATTCCACTCCCAGATATACCCACAATCCCAGGCCCCTACACCTCACCATCCATCTCCCACCTCCTGTGAAGAAAAAGTTTCACTTGTATCAACCAGAAGAAGCCACCTCTGTTCATTCCTTCCATTAGCCCTGGCCTATAGAAACCAAGTATTTCCACAGATGTTTTTCAGTTCTGGGGTAATTTTATTGGAGAGATACAGTTAAGTATCCCTGTTAGTTCTGAGTCAGTAGTTCAGTCTTCCAGAGAACAATCTAGTATGTCACTACGCTGGAGGCAGCAGACTTTAGGAAGACCCAGATCTTACAGATCTGTTTCCTTCCACTTGGTTGTTCACTGGGTCAGCCCTTCAACAGATCATTACTCAGCAGTGTCAATCTAACAACAAGAATTGAATAAGAGATATTGAAGAGCAGAGATGTGTATCAGAATGCCTCAGAGGCAGATGAGAGAAGTTTGTAGTTGTACATACCTTTGTCATGGCTAGAGCATACCTAGGTGTAGTGGCTGCTAGAGCAGAGTTTCACTCTGTAATTAGCCTGATAACATGCCCTGCTCTAGCTCCACGCCTGGCTGACTGTGGCCCCACTATGTGTGTGTTGGGAAGGATGACTCCAGGCTGGGTGACAACTGTGTCTCAAGGAAAGTGGAAGGACACTTGGGGGGCTAGTCCAGCCTCGTGCCTCTTCCTGCAGCGTGTCTACTCAGTCATTCACTCATTCCCACAGAAATAGCTCACTACATTGTCTTAAACTGCGTTATGGGCCTGAACATTTAGAGATCTTATTTTTCCACCCACTCTCTCTGGGAAAATATTGGACATAAAGATTGTCACTGTTAACTGTTGTCCTCAAGTAAGTCCCACATTTCCCAGAAAGATAAATTTCATGTTATTGCTACAAATGGACCACATAATGCTTTCAAAGCTCCAAGGAGAAGTCCATGAGAAGATGGTCACACCTCCCTGCAATGTGCTATCACTAAGGGCTGGGGAGGGAACTAGGGGCAGGGTGGCTGGGAAATGCACAGGAGTTAAAGTGGGCAGTTCCTTCCATCTTGCTCATCTGAGAAGGTTGTGGGTGTCTGACAAATAAATCTTTCTCTTTTTAGTCCTCTGAAGCTCTATTCCTCTATTCTACCATTCCCCAATGTAGGCTCCTTCTAGAACAGTAAAATACTTCCAAGACCAGTAAGTGCTAACTCCACAGAGTTGACAGACAAGGTGGCAGTCACCCTGTCCTGGAGGCATGCAAGCAGAAGATAGAGAAGCAACAGTTGAAAAGCTGTTGAAGGAAGCTTTTGTCATTTTGACAAAAGAATGACTCTAAAGGAAATAAGAAAAATAAGATTGGCAGACTATCAATTGCGGTTGGGCATTCTGATTAGACTTTACAAACTATAACATCAATACTCACAACAAGGAAATATGTTGTTTTCTGGACTTTGTAACCACAATTCAGAGAGATATGTAACCTATTCTAAAGCCACAAACCAGTACCTGATTCTGACTCATTCAAAAGCCGTTCTTTTCCACATGGCATGCAATAGCTGGAGCCCTCAGCTCATTCAGCATCCATTTGCTGGGAGCTAAGCTACTGTGGGGTGACCTTGAACTGCTACCCAGGATTCCAAAGTTCTGAAGCACAACCTCACACCTGTTCAGCTCAGTGCATGTGCAAAGAACCTGAGGCAACAGGCTGGCAGTCCTACTCTCCTGCCCCTCCTAGCTAGCCATCTGCTTTCCTTGAGGGCCTCTGTCACCAGAGGATCACCTGGAGGCAATGTCTGTCTTTCCTTTCCATCTCAGTCCTCTACCACAATTGTAGTCTTCAGACAGACTTCCTATAATAGGCGACTCTTCTGGTGTTTGGAAGTTGACAGAATGAAGCATTTTTACAGCATGTTCTGGTTTGAATGTGAAATAATCAGCACATGGCTCACTACCGAGGTGCTATTTGGGAGGTTGTATCCTCCAGCAGGAGGCCTGGATATAGAGGTGGACCACTGGATGCAGGACTCTGATGGTACTGGCGCAGCCCCACTTCTGGCCTGATGTCTCTCTGCTTCCTCCTCATACTATAACATACTGGGCTGCAAATGCCTACAATCATGCCTTCCCTTCCATAGCAGACAGTACACTCTGAAGCAGAAGCAAAAATAGATCTTTCCTCCTTTAAGTTGTTTGTTGTAACTTATTTGATGACAGCAACAAGAAAAATAACTTAAACAAAAGATAGTGAACATTAGATGATACAATGCAGGAGTTGATCACTAACATGGATCTTTAGGAACTGCTCTCTACAGATCAGCAGCTCTGAAATTCTTGGAACTCTGACCCACAGTAGTAAATGCATGCATGCTACATTGCAATGCTATATAAATGTCACTCCCACACACAAACACATAGACACTCACATACACACACACACACACACACACACACACACACACACACACAGATGCATACATACACACACATACACACAGACACATAGACACCCACTCACATATGCACATACAGAGACACACACGCATAGAGACACGCGCACACACACACACACACACACACACACACACACACACACACACACACACGCAGACACATGCAGACACAGACATACAGACAAACATAACACATAGAGACACACACCATAGAGATACACTTAAATACTCAGACATACACACACAGAGACTCATACAGATGTTCACATGTACACACACAAAGACAACTAAAGACAAACTTTAGAGAAACAACAACCAACCATACCATATGTGATGCTCTCCAATCATTTCTGTTCCATTTCCCTCTCAGTGCTGGGTCGTGACACTTTAAATCAGTTCCACAGCTCTACAGTTTAGAAAATACCAGTCTAGAACACAAGAAGCCACTGGAGCTGATTGCTACACAAACTAGTTCCACTTTAATCAGACAGTCAAAGAAAACACCATTGAACTAGAAACCAGGAAACCTGAGCCCAGAAACTTCTCCCTGAGCTGATGTGACTCCTCATGCGGCTAACCACACTGAGAGGGACTAGAAACATCCTGCAGATAGACGGCTCTCAAATGGTCCCACACTCAGCGGAGTGTGCAGGGTTCACACTAAGAGAAAGGGGGTGGACATTCTCTAGAACCCAGAGAGAAAACATCTCACAGAGAAGCCACAGCCATGGACCACTTCTATTTTCAGCATCTATATCCCTTGTTCTTCCTCCTCCTACGTGTACTGATGTGTTTCCCATTGGCCAAAGACATCACAGGGCTGGAGAGGCCAGTGTTAACAAGCTCATGAATTAGACACTGAAAAGCAAGTAGCAGATGTGTGACAAGCAGAGACCCCACTCACATCAACAATAAGCAATGTGGGACTACTGTGCTCAACTCCCATAGCCACAGGCAGTTTAGAGAAGTTAGGATCCCTAAAGTCTTGGAAAGTGTTTCTCATCCATCTCCAGGCTTCATTGTACAATTATATCTCCATTGTTTTGGTTTGGCTTTGGTTTCTCAAGACAGAGTTTCTCTGGGTAGCTCTGGCTGTCCTGGAACTTTCTCTGTAGACGAGGATGGCCTCGAACTCAGAAATCTACCTGTCTCTACCTCATGAGTACTGGAATTAAAGCTGTGTGCCACCATGCCTGCCTGATTTGTTTTTAAGACATGGTCTCACTTTGAGGGTCAAGCTGGCCCTAACCCTGCACATTCCTTGTCTCAGTGCCCTGAGTGCTGGGGTTACAAGTGTGCATCACTAGATTGTGTCTGTGTTTTAAAAAGGGGGAGGTTTAGGCATGGATCAGGCTGAGCCTGGTGTGCCCACTAGTTCTTATCAAGTTGGCACAAGCTAGAGTCATGTGGGAAGAGAGAACTTCGACTGAGAAAATGCCCCTATCAGAGTGGCCTGTAGTCAAGCCTGTGGAGCACTTTCTAGATCGATGATTAGCAACCACAGAGAGCAAACCAGTACTCCATGGCCTCTGCTTCAGTTAATGCCTCCAGATTGGTGCCTTGTGCTCCTGCCCTCATTTCCTTCACTGCTTATGATGTGGAGGTGTTCAATGAAGTAAACTCGTTCCTCCCTGAGCTGTTTAGATCATGATGTTTATCACATCGATAGAAAGCAAACTAATATACCATGGCTTTGGATACCTGGTAGAACTCAGGGGAGGGAAAATGTGGCATAAAGGACTGTGGCGTAAAACATGAGGTGTGTGCCATACACACATGTGGGTTCCTGACATCTGGGGGCAGTCTAATGCTCCCAGAGAGACCACAGTGCTCTCATGCGACACCTACTCCATTTCTCATAGCAATAGCATCTGACAAGATCCTAAATGAAATGCACACAACCTACCATCCTCCTCTAGATGACATGAGTGGCTGTTACTGCAGCCCCCACTACAGCTCTGCCTTCATGTTAGCCTTCCCTCTCAGCCTGTTAGAGTTAGTGCAAAAGCCATCCATTAAACATCCCTGCTTTCTGTCAGCATCTATTCCAGAACATACAATTATATTTATCTCTCAAATTCTCAAGATCCAAACTTTAATAAAGGTTTCAGTCTCTTCTTTCTCTAACAACTTCTTCTGGAACTGTCCTACTGGTGGTAAATATTCTCCCTCACTGAATGAAGTAATAACCCCAACTTTTTGGCTGTTGTCATGTTCTGGGAGGATGTCTGTCTGGACAGTGGTGACCCTAAGCACAAATAAATGGTTTCCTGATGAAGGGATTCAGAACATGCCACTCAAAAATATGCAAGTTGACTATTTTGAGTTAAAAAAAAAACATTTAAAAAAGAAGGGAAAAAATCAGGTGCAAGCTCACTCTAAGGTCCTTGTTTCTTAGAAACAGGAGAGGAAACTGGTAAGTGAAATCTGTCCCCTATACTAAAATGTTAGATGAAACTTCATCTTCCCATTGTAGCCCAAGTCTTGTCAACTTTCATTATTACTCTCAGTACTTACATGAAGTCCCCTGTAAAGTCTCCTGGGTCACATAATGTTTGCACTAAGTTAGCAGTTCTCAACCTGTGGGTCATAACCCCTTTAGGGGTGAGTGACACTTTCATGAGGAATGCATATCTGGTGTCCTGCATAGTAGATATTTACATTAGGATTCATAACAGTGGCAACATTACGGTTATGAAGTAGCAATGAAATAGTTTTATGGTTGGGGGTCACCACAACAAAAAGAACTGTATTAAAGATTGCAGCATAGGAAGGTTGAGAACCACTGCTCTAAGTGAATCACTCTGCTTTCCTCCATAGCTCTGTCTGACATTGATTTAGGTAGACCCAGCAAAAATGAAAACCAAGCCTTATAAAATTAGAGGTAAAATTTTGCTTCTCCTACACAGAGATTTTCCTAACAGATCCTGGATAATTAGGATTTAGGAGTGAACATGAGCAATGGGGAGTAGAGGCCAGGAAATAAAAGCAAAGTCTCCAAGGGTGAAGTCCTGAGCCTGTTTCTACACAGGAGGTTGAAGGCCTGGGCAAAAGCACCATTAAGCAATGATCTGTGGTGGTGATGATGATGATGATGATGATGATGGTAAGAGGGCAAGGGATCTTGGAGAGTCCAGAGTTTAGTCCTGAAAGGGCTTTGCTTTAAGAAAATGAGCATGATAAAAGATGGATTTACAGATCATCTAATCATTCCTTTTAGGATTAATTGGTAAGAGACAAATATACTGGAGTCTGGAAGGAAGAAACAACAACAGCAAAAAAAAAAAAAAATGGAATGCTCAAAGATCTGTCTCCCTCTGTGTGGAGCTCGGCATCCTCCTTGCCATTGTTCTCCACCTGTTCCTTTGCATTGAGAGTGAAAGAATGGAAGTCACTTGGATTCTTAGGTCCGCTGTACCTAGCAGTGGAAGCTGTCGATCTCCTTGCCTTTGGCCAAAGAGCATTTAAAGAAAGCATTTTTTGGCCTAGTGTGGTGGCACACACCCAGCACTCTGGAGGCATAGGCAGGCAGATCTCTGAGCCAAGGCCATTCTGGTCTACAGAATGAGTTCCAGGACAGCCAGGGATGCACACAGAAACCCTGTCTTAAAAAGCAAACAACGGAAAAAAAAAAAAAAAAAGAAAGAAAAGCATTTAGATCACAGTGGTTCTCAACCTTTCTAACTCTTCGAACTTTAATACAGTTCTTCATGTGGTGGTGACCCCAACCATAAAATTATTTTGTTGCTACTTCACAACTGTAATGTTGCTACTGTTATAAATCATAATATAAATATGTGTGTTTTCTGGTGATCTTGGGTGACCCTTGTGAAAGGGTCATTCAATCCCAAGAGGGTTGTGGTCCACAGGTTGAGAACTGCTGATTTAGGAGACAGAGAGGTGATTACTTTTGAGAAACATTACTTACAGATATCTGAGGAGGAAATTAATCCAGCGGTGTTTGATTAAATTCTCCTTTGGTAATACAAGATGAATTTTAATTAATAGAAAGGATTTTAGTAGAATAGCTTTGGTTTCATAAGAGAAAGTATTGAGGGCAAACAATTAGTTTAAATATATATTCTTGGTACTTTCTCTAAAAAAAACTTAAATAAGAGAAACATACACACAATGTATTCACACGTACATCACACACACAAACCCGTACACACACACAGGCACATGTACACACCCTTGCCTAAATGCACGCTAAAGGCTAATGATAGTCTGTTTCTAGTCTGCCATGTTTTATTTAATGATATCTAGTTTATTTGCCATTTATGAAGAAGAACTTCTAATTCCACCTGGTACCTAATCAGCCCTCAGCAGGCTTTGTGGATTCCTTAATTAGCACTTAGCGAAAGTGGTTCAAACTAGAAGTAGCAAAAGGTAAATAATAATTTAGGGGTTTTCAGTGCTTCTGAATAAAGCTTGTTCCTGTCTTGTGTCCCCAGGATCTGTGAGGAGGTGCATATATGCTGTATCCCACATGTAATTAGCCTGCTGTTCTCTGGTCATCCAGCCCGATGTCTGATGATAAACCAGTTACAGCAGCTGGCTGTTCCAAATCTTCATTTGAAATCATTCAACAAGTTGACTGCCCTATTCTGCTGGGCCTGTAAACATGCATATTTATCAAAAGCTTTTGCAATTCTGACACCTTATATTTTAAGATGCCATCTATTTGTAAGCAATCAGACTTCATGAATATCAGATATCTGCCTTAATTTCACTAGTTTGGCTTTTTTCTGGGCAGGGAAAGGTCAGGACACTACTAGGAAACAGCTGGGCATCCTGAGTAGGAAGGGACAGGGCATGGCCCTCTTAGCCACTTGTCTTTGCCTCTCTTTTTGGTGCAGGATCAGGGCTCCCCTGTCACCCCCTCCAAAGTCACAGAATACAAGCAACAAAGTATCAGATGCCACAGTTGCTTAAAAATCAAAAGAATCCAGAAAAAAGGATGGCAAGATGGTTCAGTGAATAAAGAATTTGCAGAGTAAATCTGATGACCCAAGTTCAATCCCTGAAGCTCACATAAAAGAAGACTCAACTCAACAGGAATGCTATCTGGCCTCAACATGCACCCTGTCTCACACACACACACACACACACACACACACACACACACACACACACACACAGAGAGAGAGAGAGAGAGAGAGAGAGAGAGAGAGAGAGAGATACACACACACAATAAATACAAATTGAAGGTAAAAGCCATGGATCAGAAGAGATGAGTCCTGTGGAGGTCCTCAGTATAGAGGTAGTTCTTCCAGCTTAGAAGAGATGGCCTCACATCCTAACCCAGTCCTAGCTCCTCAAGACACCGAACCCAACTAGAGGTGGCTCTGATGGTGACACAGCCCAGGAGCTCAACACAATCATGTGCTTAAGACTCAACCCCTAAATCAGCTGCTTTCAAACTAGACACCAAAAAAACAGATGGGATCAAACTAAAAGAACATGAAGTAAACTTAAGCAGCTGCCTTGGAAGGCCATCCAAGAGCTGCACAATGTCTCAGTAAGGTAGGTTTGCCAGTCAGGCTGAAGCCCAGTATATCTGTGAGTTTCAACCTGACCTTCAACCTTGGGAGTATCCAGCTAGCTTTTTTATTCTTGGATCTATCACTGTACCCTCACCCACCATGTATCAGGCATAGAGTCAAGTGTTGAAAGCACAAATGCTGATTTATTAGGTGAGGTCTCAGTCTGCATTCACTCATCCATTCTATAAGCATTATCAGTCTTTGCTAGGTGATTGGTGTTTCAGCTCTGGGTTCATCAAAGGGGCCCAGTCTCTGTGGGGCTTAGCATCCTCTTGGGTAGATATGTGATTCTCTGTGCTTTTATGTGTTTGATTCTTAACTAGAAACTATAAGTCATATGTACACTCTGGAGCAAACAAGGAACAACTTTGTCATCAGGTGATGAGGTTACCCTTCTGTACATATGTTTCTCTCATTGATTAATGATTAAAGCACTGTTTGGCTAGTGGCCAGGCAGGAAGGATAGGCAGGGCTACCAGAAGAAGAGAATTCTGGGAAGTATAGGCAGTAAGAATTGTCATGGGAGCCCAGGAGGGAAGAGAGAATACGAGTCAGGCATTCTCCCATAAGATAAGACCATGTAGAAATACATAGGCTAGTAGTTATAGTTTAATAATTAAGCCAGAGCTAGCCAATAAGAAGACCAACAGTATTATCACTGATCAACAGTATTATAACTAATATAGCATCCATGTGTTCATCTGGGGCTCAAGGGCCAAGGGATGTGCTGGGCTTACAATCAGGGATTCTAGGAAAGATTCTAGGAAAGGCTGCTGTAAGGAAGTGAGCAGAGGTGAAGGACCAGGACTCTGTAGAAGAGCATTGTGGGCAGCTGAGACAATGGATACAAAAACACTGATTTAGGAGACATTTATCATGGTCACATACAAACTTCCAGAAGTTCAAGAAATTGAGGCAAAATTAGCGAAGAAAGGAGGACAAGAGGTAGGGTGGAGATGCAGGAGGATGCCTAATGCAAGTTCAAAAAAACTCCCAACGGGCCACTAGAACCCAGGGAGTGTGAGCCTGAATGGAAAATTCCATTTTTGTATTTACTAACTTGTAACTGAACTGAACTTGTAACACCTTTCCATAACGGTATCTGTACTGCTGGTGAGGAAGGTCCTCACAGCCCCAGTGTCTCCACACTGCAGCACAGTAGATGTGGGTACCACATTCATTGTCTTGCAATTATGATGCCTGTTAGGGCCACCATTATATTAATGGAGAAGCATATGTCACTCTATTGCCCTTTTAATATGCTCCTAGTTATATTTCAATATAATTTATTAGTTCTGAATACATTTCCTCTTCATTTACTGACAGCAGCATTCATAGAACAGCTTGTTGTTGCGTAAAGGACCCTTGAGATAATACTCCCCCAAACAGCTTTCAATCCATAGAATATAGTTTGAATAGACTAAACTATGACAGTCCAAGGGACCCCAGAGAACACAAGAGACAACTCTTGCCCAGTTTGGGAGGGTCCCTAACGAAGGCAGCCAGAAGAGGTCTTCTCAGAGTTGATTCCTACCTTCTGAGGGTGAAGGTAGACCAAGTACAGAGTTGTCCCACTACACTGTCTTTGACTGGCTCTGAACTGCTTTGCTCCAAGATGCCAGCCACCCCGCCATCACTGTGTCCCATCACCATGGAGACTAACTAGCATGCAGGGCAGAATCAAATAGACAGAAGTCAATTCCCTTTCCCTGTGATTTGCTTATTTATAATCTGTTGCTCACTTGCTTACTTTCTCTGTTCATCCATTCATTCTTTCATTGATTCCCTCTGCCTCTCTCTCCCTTCTCATTCCTACTATCTCTTCTCTGATTTTTTTTTAATCTTTCCTCTCTGCTTCCCTCATTTCTCCCTCTTCTCCACACATAATTTCTTCTACCTGAGTTCATTTCTTCTTTATTTTCCTGCATTTATTCATTAGGTTTTTTTTTCAAACCTGCCACAAAGACCCAGAACACTAGCCAGCAGACTATGTAACTACTAGTTACATAGTCTCTCTTGCTTATTTTTTGTTTTTTATTTATTTATTTATTTATTTAATTTATTTATTCTGAAACCAGGCTTCTCTCTGTAGCTCTGGCTGTCCTGGAATTTGCTCTATAGACCAGACTGGCCTTGAACTCACAGAGATCTGCCTGCCTTGACCTTCAGAGTACTGGGATTAAAGGTGTACACCACAACTGCATCTCTCTGCCTAATTTTTAAAGCAGAAAACAAAAATACCCAGAGAGCTGACAGTCAGAATCAAAAGGTAGGCTTTTCCCATCCTCACTCTCAGCTGTAATACTTATGCCCCAATCCAACAAAGTGTACTGGAACCAGAGACGGACAAGAGGGTCCTGCAACACAGCCAAGTTCTCAAAACAGACTTCACTTCCTGCTAGTAGTCTTTATCAGTGTCCATGGAGGAAAAAGAAGCAGGACATTGGCTGCTTCATCTGATCCCTCTGTTATGTCTATAGGCAAACTGTTTTTTGAAGCAGAAAAGAATAGACTAGATTCAAAAGCAGTCAACCTCCCAAATGACTGACCTCAAACATCCTCTTTCCAGACAGTGAAAGTGAGCACATCTCTCTGCTCCCCAGGACGAGCCACAGGGCATGGGATCCTCATCAGAGAAACTGTGCTGAGGAAACAGGACATGCAGTGGCACCCTGCTGAGCACCCAGGAAAGACATGAGTGGGCAGGTGACTGTTGAAGACTTTTGCTGGTAGTGAAGTGAAGGAACCAGCTTCCCTTTCGGCAGCCATAACAGTCGAACATGTGCTTCTATGACCTTGTTCTAGACACTAGAAAGTCAGATGCCTGTCTTGTGACAAGGAACCAATCAGAAGTTAGCTGGTGGCGCTATGCTTTACGACCCTGGGTGTGCTTTACGGACAAGTGCACAGCAATGGCGTAGAGAGCATAGCAACCACCCTGGGAGGGCCTATGGGCCATAACAACCAGTTGACCAATCAACACAGGGCAAGCCCTCCAAGGCTGGAGGCACACCAATCGTAAGCCTGTGCGTACCCCTAGACACTCCCCTTACGCTGCCCTATAAGATCTTTTGGGAGCCCCCAGGAGCCGTCTTTTCTGGCCATCCGCCATGGTGGGTGGGTGAAAGACCCGAGCTAACATGGGGTTAGCTCGTTAAATTACAATAAAGCCTCGTGCAGTTTGCAGCAAACTCTCGAATCCGCCTGGTGATTGGGGTGACCGCGAACGTGGCCTGGGACCCCGGATACTTGAGTTTTTGGGGGTCTAACAGAAGAAGGACCAGGTCAGGCCAGCACCCCCTGTCCCCATCTGCCCCCCTTTTCAGCTTCTAGAGCATTCTGCAGATCCCCTCTAAGTGCCACAGCAGCACTGTCTGATCCTTTCCGGTTTCCTTGGCTCTCTACACCTTGCTTGAGCATAAAGTCTGGCCGTAAGTCAGAAGCTGCCACATTTTGCTTTACAACATGGAGTTTGGGGGAAGCAAAATTCTGCCCATGGAAATAGGATAGGAGGTGAGAATGAAAGGATGGAGGGGAAGAGCTTATAGAGATGGAGGAATGATCCCAAGTGCCACAGAATTCAGGAACAGAGGAAAAAAACAGAGCAGGCTGGAGAACCCATGCTTGCTCAGAAGAGGAACAGTCACTGGGCACTTGGTAAAAACACAGACCCAAGACAGCCAGTTTTCCTTCTTTTTTTTTTTTCTTCAGTTTTCCATATTTTTGTAAAGGAACCTGAAATCTTTTATTGCACATGAAATCTGTTTGTTAAACATTGGAGATAAATTCACTTGATTTTAAGAACTCTGCTAGGTGCGTCCACATAGTAGGGCTGCATCTGTCGTGGGAACCCACTGTTACCTCAGAAGCTTTGAGACACCCTGCATGGGGCCCAGCATTGCACATTTAGCTCTCCAACATGCAAATACAGATCCTTCTTAAGAGGGAGCCACCCAGGTTCAGACCTATTTTCAAACACGGGTTGTTAATGAGCTGGAAAGGAAAGGAATAAACCCATTACGAGCTCCCTAAGAAAGCAGCTCTCGGATTCATGGGTCATTTGCTATTGATTATTGAAATGCACACCATTGTTCATGCCTGCAGCTGGCGTTAGAGCCTCTCTTCAGAGCTTTTAACGTTTTTAGAAGCATGCCAATCATTCCTTCACCACTCCCTCTAATCATGACAAATGATCTTGCTGTGCATGTAAATGAGATATGGCAAACTACAGTGTTCTTCTGAGGAGAATAAATTACATGTTATGCTCACCATATTTGAGTGTTGTCACAAAGTAACTTTGGACTCCACCAAAAAGACATCTCCCCAAACTTCTCTTGCCACCCATCCAGAAGTAGTGGGCAAACAGTGGTGATGAGAACTGAGCATGGTGCTGGGCCATACTGCATTCATGTAGCACCTTCCAATGCCAATCGATGCCCACAGGTGTGTTACAAAAACATATTTATATATTATACATGTTTGTTTACAATCCCTTCTCCCCACTGCCAAACAACTTCTTATGAAAATTCAAGATGTTGTTATCATATGTTAGTCTGGGCAAGCACAATAAACTTAGTTTGCTTCACTACTGCCTCCTCTCACTTCTGTTTCTTCTCCAACAAACATACCTTGTTTCTTTTCTGGCAGAATAAATGTGCTTCCATGAGTGTCTGCCCAGAGCAGTGGCTTTGTTCTTCTCTCAGACACAACATCCTTCTGGGAAGGTGGGAATTCCACAGCACAGCCTTGCATCCTGGGCATTTCCTGTCAGACAGAACTCTTCTGAACCCAGCCTCTCAGGGTCTTGTCAGGTAAGCCTGGTTGGCCTGAAACCCATGATCTTGGCTCACAGGTATGCATCACCGTGCTGAACTAACAACAGAAGTGAGGATTTGATTTTTGTTGTTGTTGTTGCTTTGAGCTTGTCTTTTTCACCCTCCCAGTCCTGGGGGTAAAGCCTTGCTGAAGTATATCCCCAGTCCTGGTATGTAATCTTGTGGTCCTAACTTCTAACATTTCTAATTTTCCTGCTTATTTTTTATCTATTTATCCACCATTTTCACTGTAAATGTTGTTTCTTTATATTAAAGTCATCAAGTCTTCTTCAGTCATATCTCTTCCAAATTATTTCTTCCTAGCCTCTATTTTGGTGATTCAATCTGTTTAAAGGAGAGGTCTGAGGAGGAGGAGTGGAGGTGGAGATGGGGGAGCAGGAGGATGAAATGGGTGGGGGGAGGAAATAGGGAGAAGAGGGAGACAGGAAACAGCCTTAGTAGCGCTGCATTTCACATTGGTGGGATTGTGGATTTTGAATTGTGTTCTTTTTATTTCTCTGCATTTTCAAGTAATTTCGATTTCCCAATGTGAGGAATAAGAGACTAGTAAGAATGAACGCATTTTTAAAATACAGTTCTACAGAGAGGGGCACCAGTGTAAAGGAGAGGCCAAAACTAGTGTGTTTTATTTTAAAGTTACCTAATTGCAAGACGTTCTTGTGTCCTTCTCCCATGGGTTGGGACTTGCCCCCTTCTAAATTCCCCACCTTGTTGGTTTAGGATACAAAGCCTTATCTAATGAATACTTTGGGGCTGAGGCTGCCCTCTTTTCTCATAGTGGACTCAGTTGCTTAGCAGATTACTTGTAGCTTTCAGAGTTCTGACACAAGCAGGAGCCACTGCCAGCTAGAAGAGAGAGGGGCCCAGCACCATCAACACCTCATCTGTAACTGCTGGGCTCTAGTTGAACCTCACACTGAAAATGGACATTAGCAATCTATTTCTTATACATATAACAACAGAGTTTATACCAAAACCTTACAGTCTAAAGCTTTGTTAGGGAAACAATAATGCAGAAAAAGTGATGTCAGTGAGAGAACAAATAAATACTAATAGGTGCAGCTCCAAGGTGGTACCAGAACACTGCAGATTACTCAATCACAGACACATGGCCAGAAAGACCACACCAAGCTGTGACACTGCAGTCATACTAATCTCCAAACTATGCCTAGACTACACAGTCTATATTGACCCCACAAGTGCAGGTCATGGGACTCAGCTTCCCTAGCATACACTGGCAGTCAGTGTGGCTTGCTACCAGGCACAGGGGCTCTCACTCTTCAACGCTGGTGGTGGCAGTGGAGGCAGCTGCAAGGGTTTCAGAACACAAAGCAGCTGTGTTGTTACTGTTGCTAGGCCTGCTCCAACTGGGAAGCAAGGTTACCAGGCAAGGCCTGGTGATGAGATTTTCTTTTCTTTATTGCTTTATTGGTTTTTGTCTGCTTGTTTGTTTTTTTTAGGACAATGTCTTGCTTTGTAGCCCAGGCTGGCCTCAAACTCATGGTCCTTTCACCTCAGTCCAGGCTGGGATTACCGATGTGTGTTATCATTTGCTTGACTAAATGTCTTTGCATGTTAGAAAAGTTTATTTTAAATTAAAATTAAAATCTCTCCTTTTGGCCTCTGGTTACTGACCCTGCTTGGACACCCCTTGGGGGAGGAAGTGAGAAGATGCAGCACCTCAGGCCCTGGGAGTCAGTGAGTAGCAGAGCATGCTGCAGACTCGTTTATTAAAGAAGTTAGATCTGCATTTATACCCCTTCCCAAGATCTCATTGGCTCAGGTGGCTGACTCTCTGCTGCATTGTCCTTTCCTCATTGGTGTCTCTCCTTTAGTCAGCAGTCTCTGGGCATGCAGGCAGGCGTGGCTCAGGGAGGAAGTGCCTGCGGCCCACGCTCATGTGGGCTGGCCTGGGCACCTGCCGCCTGGGCTTCGGCTGGAGCGCGGGTTCTCTTACAGGTTACAAAGTATCATCCCAGCCTCTTTACAAAGGAAATCCAAAACGTGCACACTAACAAGCACACTTCCTAAACCACAGGCCCCACAATGGCTGACCAATCTCCTGAACAAAGATGGAGACTGAAGGTGCTTGGAGTGCAGCAAGAGGAATGTTTACACCAAACCCACAACGGTCCTTCTTGCCCTCTTCATTTCTTGAATGTATTCTACATCCAATGTTTTATTAATATAGTAAACAGGAAATGTAAAAAAATGCTTCACTGAGCTAGTGTGAGCCACACTAGCAAATTCATCAGACTCAAAGAAGTCAAGGACTGAGGAGGGGGATGAGATTTCAAACAAAGAGAATCTCAGTGATAGGAGGCTTAAAAGGGCTGAACATCCAAGTGGAATGTGCTGGGGCTAAAGGCACCACCCAGACAGAGAGTTCTTGTTTAAAGTGCACCAGTGAGTGGTTGAGGATGTGGCTCAGTGGTAGGAGACTACCTGCTTAAACTTATTAGCATAGGGCTGGGATGTGGCTCAGTAGTAGACCTCAAGATTTGAGAACAGGAAGCCCTGAGTTTATCGTCTAATATCACCAAACAAACAAAAATAGCTTCCTATCCCACCATTTAACGTCTAGCTTTCTGGCCCTTGCTGGCAGGGCATGCTTGCCTGAGCACTGCCTATGGCTTCCTCTCTCTATCCCTTAAGGACCATTTAACACAATGGCCTATTTTTCACCTATAAGAAGTCACCTGTAAAATTTTGACTTATTGAAGGTAGTAAGATTTAAAACCCTCTTGGAGCCACTGTATTTTCCACACAGGATGGCATGCAATGTCCTTCCAGGATATAAGAAAACAACTTGCTTATATTTATTTCACAATTTGATTTGCATGTACAATGTAAAAAATATTTCATCAAGTTACCATCAATAATCAAGGAGACTAAGAAGCAAATATATCAGGACCTCTTTCCCTGGATTTTGTAATAAAGCAAAATTTGATGACGGACAGTTAGTGATGGTGACAGAGATAGAGTTGAGAGGTAGCAAGGGGAGAAGCAGTGTTCTCTGCACATCTCAGGAGGCCACAGAACATGTCACTGATGATTGTCATACCATTCACCCTCTCCTAAATCTGTCTCTTGAATACACTAAAGGTACTAAAAAAGCTTGTGGGTGTTTGCAAGATAGAAAGAATAGAAAATACAAAAGACATCACTAGTCACCCTCTGCCACATAGATGTCTGTGGTCACTTCACCTCAGGAATTCCTCTTACCACATTCTCCTTTTACATCCTGGTGGGGTCGTGGAAGGGGGGGTGAACAAATAATTCAGTCCATGGAGCCATTTTTCAGTTCATGGAGTCTCTCTGAAGTTGCAACATAGACCTATATTTTGAATTGCTCACAGGCCACTGATTAATTCTGGAGTGAAACATCCATCATAGGGTCATCAGGGTCTGTGCACCTCCATGCCTGGCCTCTCTTGCTGAAGGCTGCTCACCTCTCTCACATAATACTGATCTCCATGGGGCAGGGAGTGTCTACAATCATTACTGTCTTCACTACATACTCTTTGGTCATAATGGAAACTCAATAAATATTTCATTAAGTCAAATTCAACCAATATTTATTGAGCACCAACTGTGTACCAAGCACAAAACAGCATTTAAAAATGTATCAGAAGCCAAAAAGCCTTTTCTGCTCAAAAAGGAAAAAAGTCAAATCAATGAATAGCACACGCAGCAGAGATTCTGACCGAGTAACAAGAAGAAGGAAGCCAGCAGCACATTTATGGAGGGAAGAACACAGGTGATGGCCCAGAAGGTGCAGTAAGAAGTAACAACATCTTCTCTCTTGGTGACTCCATTATAAACCCCACTGAAGCACTGACCAAAGTTTAGTTCACACAAACCCACAGTCTAAAGAACTCCTTCCAGTGCCTCCTGGCATAGCATGGCTTACAGGGAGCTGAACAAGTGCCACGGTTCAACTCCCACCCAGATTTCTCAGAGCACAAAAGCAGGCCAAGAATGCTGGTGAAGGACACTCTGGAAAAGTCAAGGGCCGTCTGCCTTGTTGCACTGCACTTGACTTTTTGCTTAAATGGTGACAATCACAAGACTGCTACTGATCCTCTTAAGTACAGTTTGATGGTCCTTGAACCAAATTAAATGTGGTTTGTGCCTAAGCTGAGGGAGGATGATACAGGTCTACTGAGTTCCTAAAAAACCTCACTTCTTGGGCTGGAGAGATGGCTCAGTGGTTTAAAGCTCTGGCTGCTCTTCCAGAGGTCAATTCCCAGCAACCACATAGAACCATCTGTAATGAGATCTGGCGCCCTCTTCTGGACTGCAGGCAGAAAAGTGTATACATAATAAAGCTGAAAACAAAACAAAACAACAAACAAAACATCCATATCTCAAAAGGCAATGCCACAGCTTGCACAAACTGCCAAATAATTAGTCAGATTGGCATATGACTCACTTGTTTCTATGTTTTTGAATTTTTATGTGATGGGTGTTTTACCCACGTATATGTCTGTGCATCATCTGTGTGCCTGGTACCTGAGGAGGGCAGAAGAGGGTACCAGGTCCTAGGACTACCATTACAGATAGTTGTGAAGTGTCCTCTCAGTGTTGGGAACCAAACACAGGTCCTCTGTTCATTTGCTTTGATTTTTATTTTTGAGACAAGGTCTCACTTTGTCTCTCTGGCTGGCCTGATACAGAAATCTGCCAACCTCTGTGGGATTAAAGGAGTACAGAACCACACCCTACACAGCAAGTACTCTTAACTGCTGAGCCATCTTTCCAGCCCCAGGTTCCTTTGCTTTTAAAAGAAACTGTAAATCACCATGCTTTAGGGGCTCATATTGTAGAGTAAGAATTGACCTCACTCATGATCACATTTCAACACATGCCTATGTCAGACTTGATCATATTCACCTCTCTAGTAACCTAAGCCCTCCCCCTTCTCCTGTTTCCACTATTTTACTTTTATATCTCCTTCCAAACAAATCTCTCTCTCTCTCTCTCTCTTCTCTCTCTCTCTCTCTCTCTCTCTGTGTGTGTGTGTGTGTGTGTGTGTGTGTGTGTGTGTACGCACAGGGGGTATGATAGTGAACTTGTGTTTCTCAGTCTGTTTTATTTCACTTAACATAATGATCTCCACCTTGTTGTGTCTTCCTGAAAATGGCACAATTTTACTCCATGGGACTTCAAACAAAACAAAACCATCCTTGTGTCTACATGCCAAATGTACTCATCTATGGATGGGCACATTCATTTGTAAAATAATAGTTGACTTATAGTGAAGGCATCTGTTAAGCACAGCCCTAAGCAAGAAGTCCTCTCCTCCTGTTTCAGCCATAACTACCTTTTCAAATCTGTATACACTCCTGAACTGTTTTCTATGCATTTATGTGTATGTGCCATTTTATTTTCCCTCATAGAATTGATTTAATATTATTCTTTCAGTTCCACAGCCTTCTTTACAATTTATCTTAGAAGTCTTTCTATGTTTTTTACATTTAAATTCATCTACTATTATTATTTTGTGTGAAGTATTACATAACAGTTGGGAGCCAAACCTCAGGGCTTGGCATGAGATCCTAGGCCATGCTTGGCAGGCCACATAGTTAACCTTTACATAGCAGCTCCTTAGAACCTCAGCTCAAGAAAAGAAACAACTCCATCCACAGGCTCAGTCACCTAGGCAACCAACCCTTCCTGGACCTCTTACTCATGAACTCTTTACCCTGCCAAACATCCTCTTTGTGGCTTCCTAATATCCTGCCTATACAAACACCTGGTGCACAAACAACCCATTCTGCCCCTCCCCATATCCTGACTATATAAGCTAGCCTGAGAAAAGTAAAGTTTGCCACTTGATCAGAATCCTGTCTTGTAGTTGTTCTTTCTGCGTCTCTTGTCCCCATTCCCTCTCCCTGACTCTCTTGCCCCAGGTTGACATCCTGCAAGTTGGGACAACTGGCGCCCAAAGTGCAGCTGGATAGAGTTGGGGATCTGGGAACTTCAGTGCTCATTAGAGGGACCGGCCCGTCCATGCAGTGAGGCGTCCACAACAAGGTTGATTGTGAGCCTCGGTTGGAGGAAGACCCAGCAGCCTGCCCAATGCTTGGGACTTTCAGTTCATGAGTACCACCTATGTGGAAAAGGTGAGTAATGGGACAAGCATTTAACAAGGAAGATTTATATCTTTCTGGGATCAAAGAATCCCTCATGGTGAGAGAAGCTCAGGACAAAAAGAAACAATTTAAAAAACTTCTTCCTCTTTATCGGGGATCTTTGTCCATGGTTCCCGAAGGGAGGAACCATTAATGACAAGAAATGGGCTAGAGTTGGCAACTGCCTCCAAGAGTTGATCGTCTGGCAACATGGCAGACTAGATGGGTTTGTAAGACAGGAAGTGCAACAGTGTGGGATGGGGCCAGGTTAGGGAAAGGTCATCAGTAAGAAGCCCATGTTAGGTTAGTTTAAAAAGTAAAAGAAAGAAAGCTCCACACCATCTTCTTAATGCTATTATGTTTGAAGCTGCCAGCGCTTCTTTGCTTCTGCACCTGGCTTGCGAATTCGTCCACTGTTACAGTGGCCAATGGTAACGTTCTCCTTGTTGATTCTTGGGGAATGCTGGGAAGCTGCAAGTGAGGTCATGGAATTAGAGAGTTGACAGTGATACTAAGCTGGCTCTGCAGTGCAGGAGGCTAAGGAGATGTGGATGTCAGGAGGGACTCCTATTATAAGACTTTTGGGCCTGAAAAAATCCCTGTCCAAATCACCGCTCTTGGCATTTCTACTTTTGCTTTTTGCATGAGCCAGAAATGTTTTCAGTAGTTTCTTTTCTTCTCTTTTTTTTTCCTAAAGGAATGGTGGTATAAACCTAATACAATGCTTAGGAATAGAGTATACAGAGGGGCTATAAGTGAGACCTGGCAAAGAATTGAGCTGTGTAGCTAAGACCTCTGGATCTGTAGTTATGCGCAGAGGCCTTTCTGAAAGCTGTCTGAAGATTTCCTGTCTTCTCATTCTTCTCACTTAACCATTCACTGACCACGTGCTTCTTTGTTTTGGGGTACTTTGTGGGGCATTTCCTAAGTGCTGGAATTTCCACGTCAGTAATTATTTCTGTTGCTGCAGTTTCAGTTTCTGGCTCTACAGCAAGTACAGTGTTTTAAATATCGTTATGTTGTGACGTAACTTCAATATCAGGAGAAGATGGCTGTATGTCTGAACACATGCTGAGGGTCCTGTGTCTCCGACACTGCTGTCCAATGTCCCGATCAACCCATTCTACATGCCCCCCCCCCCGAAAATGACCTTGATGACACTGACTCAATGATTGGCTTGGCTGGCTTCGCTTGTATGGAACAATAACCTCCTGTTGCTCCTTTTTGCTTCCTTCTACCTATTCCTACTACTCCCCCATGGTTAGCCACCCTCCTCCCTTCCCTCCTTGGACCTTTGCTAGGGCTCCTCTTGCTAATCTCCTTTGGCCCTTGGGCCTTTAATTGACTTGTGGCCTTTGTCAAGCAGCAAGTGGACTCTGCCACTCAGCCTGTCCTGGCCCAATACCAACCACTTCCCCACGGCCAGCTTCAGAGGTGCAGACCTGGCTGGTACTGCAAGGAGACCTCATCTTATGCCTATGCACAATGGGGTGGATGTCCTAAAGCTTCCCCACCCCCACAAAAGGAATCTGGACAGTCCTACCTTTCAGATGGCTCCAAGAAGCTGTCCCTGAGATCAGAGAAAAATGTCCTTTATAAAATCCACATGGATTCTCCAATTGGGGGCCAGGCCTCTATCTCCCTCTGCTGAAAAATTTGGCCACGTCTTTTTATACAAGGAAGGGGGAATATGTTGGGAGCCGAATCTCAGGGCTTGGCATGAGATCCTAGGCCATGCTTGGAAGGCCACATAGTTAACCTTTACATAGCAGCTCCTTAGAACCTCAGCTCAAGAAAAGAAACAACTTGACCCAGTGTAGAGAGTTGCGTAGAGCCGCACCTTAAAGATGGCGCTGGCTTCCACCCTCCGTGATCCCAAAAGTGAGCGCTCTCTGAAAAAAACAACTCCATATATGGCTAAGGCCAGATTCATGTGATGATCATAAGCTGCTTGTGTATGCATGGACCTATGGACGGTGCCCACGTGGCAAGCCAGGGTTGGTGGTCCATGCCTACTTAAGGGCTGGGAGAGGCTTTCCCGGAGAGAGAGATTGCTGTTAAAAAGGTTCTGAATAAACTGCTTGCAAGAAGAGCTCCGGTGTTGTGTCATCCTTGCTGGTCGAGGCAGTCGCAACAAGTGGTGGCCGTTCGGGGAACTACCTCCTCCATTCTCTCTCTCCGTGGAGCCCAGAACTTGCTGCAGTCAGGGGGTGCACCGGTAAGTCCTCAGGTAAGATTGGGGATCCTGGATAAAAGCAGGTTTTATGCTCTCACCTGTAGGTAAAGGGAGAGCGGGACAGTAGAGCCACAACAAGAGCAGACAAGTTAAAAGTGAAAGTAAAATTATAAGAATCGAACAGGTTTCTAAAATGGGCGCTTCTCCATCGCACCCAATTTTTCTGGCTCTTAATGAGCTCCTTTGTTCAAAGAACTTGAAAATAAAGGGGAGCACGTTAGAAAGATTTTTAAATGAATGTGATGTAGTTGCTCCCTGGTTTGCCGTCTCGGGCAACCTCAATGTATCATCCTGGGAAAAGTTGGGCAGAGATCTTGACTTCGCTGCAGAACAAGGCACGCTAAGGAAAGGAGTTAGACCAGTTTGGAGGCTAGTGCGCAGTTGCTTGGAAGATCTAAGATGCAGTGAAGTGGTAGAGAGTGGCCAAGCCGCCCTTGAGATTCTACAAGAGGAGAGAGATCTGAGAAGGCAGCTTCAGAAAAAACTATGTCTAACGCTGGATTCCCGTGCCAGTGGATGCTCCTAACGCCATGAGCCTTTTAAGATATAAAAATGATTTTGGAATCACGGCAGCGATTGTCACCGCTGTAGCTCTTACTGCTACGGCAAGCACAGTAGCGGCTATTGCCATGACCCATACGGTACAGACAGCTCAAACGTTAAATAATTTATCCGCCTCGGTGGCACACGCAATGGAGGCACAAACTGGAATTGATAGCCAGTTAAAAGGTGGACTAATGGTTGTCAATCAACGCATAGATTTGGTTCAAGAACAAATTGATGTCCTCTGGCAATTAGCTTAACTTGGATGTGAGTGGAAGTTTCCTGGGCTGTGCATAACCAGCATTCAGTATGAAAACTTTACTCGTGCAGCTAATTTATCTAAAGAATTGTCTAGCTATCTTCTAGGTAATTGGTCTGGTGCATTTGAACAACAATTGGAAAAGCTGCTGGTGGCGATAGTGACCGTGAATTCCACGCGCATGGACGCTGGTCTAGCAGAAGGACTGTCCTCCTGGATCTCCACAGCCATGAATCATCTTAAGGAGTGGGCGGGGATAGGAGCCCTGACAGGCTTTATGGTACTTGCCTCCCTGGCGTGCCTGTGGTGCATTTGTCGCATGAGGGTCTCACAGCGTCGCAATGTGGCCATGATCATTCAGGCCTTCATGGCCATTGAAGCAGGACAGTCCCCCCAAGCTTGGTCAGCTACTCTAAAAGATATTTGAGCACAGGATGCGAGGCTTGTGCACTGCACTTGAGGTCAACATACATCAGCCTCAAGAAGAGCAAGTTTGATTGCATGAGGGTTGGTGTCTAAGTCCCACCTCTGTGAAAAGGGCACCGAGCTGGTCTAGTGTTCTCTGGGTGGATGACACCTGGACAGACATTAGTACATGCTCCATTTTAACAGAGATCAGACCTATACTCTTGCCTGTTGCTTTGCAAAACAAAAAGGGGGAACTGTAGAGAGCTGCATGGAGCCGCACCTTAAAGATGGCGCTGGCTTCCACCCTCCGTGATCCCGAAAGCGAGCGCTCTCTGAAAAAAACAACTCCATATATGGCTAAGGCCAGATTCATGCGATGATCATAAGCTGCTTGCGTATGCGTGGACCTATGGATGGTGCCCACGTGGCAAGCCAGGGTTGGTGGTCCATGCCTACTTAAGTGCTGGGAGAGGTTTGCCCGGGGAGAGAG